>NC_141227.1:1335000-1512500 GCF_054856515.1 Filicampus tigris | reverse complement strand
ATACATATATATATATATATGTATATATATATGTATATATATATATACGTATATATATACACGTATATATATATACGTATATATATATGTATATATATATATATACGTATATATATATGTATATATATACGTATATATATATATGTATATATATATATATATATATGTAAATAAAAAAACTGTCAACAAATCTGCCACTTGTCCTTTAGTTTGTATTTCCCTTCACTCTATGCTGAAAAGTTTCCCATATGATTGGATAGGAATTTTATTGTATTGATTAGACCACTGAACAGTAATCTGCATTTTATATTTTTTATTTATTTATTTTTAACAGAGGCCACTTGTATCACAGAGTTGTCAGTCATGATGGCCTGTTGGAAGCAGAACAACTTTGTGGAGAGCCTGTGCTCCAAAGAGATGGGTGATTTCTACTCGTGTGTTGGAAAAGCTCAGGTATATATTCACATGTCCATCAAATAAAATTTTATTTATATAGCACTTTTCGCACACAAAATACAACTCAAAGTGCTGTACACTAAAAACATCAAAATACTATATAGAAAGGAAAACCCGCTCCCGCCTTCCCTCCTCTCTCACAATATACACAAAGACAGGAATCCACAAGCACAGCTGCACTCACTCGCTCACCCCCCCCCCCCCCCCCCCCACACACACACACACACATAACCGGAAAAAGAGACATGGCAGCGCACAGAGAAACCATATGAGGAAAAAGTACCCACGGGGGGAGCTCCTCCATGCTGAGAGGAATGACGCGGAGGCCCCCCCTTGAGGAAACACTGGAGCTAATAATGAAAACAATAAAATTGGATAAGAGTAGTGAGAGACAAAGAGCAATTATTTAAAAGTCAAAGTAAAAAGGTATGTCTTGAGCTTCCTCTTAAAAATATCAATGTTCTATGCGGACCTGACGTCCTCAGGCAGGCTATTCCAAAGTTGAGACCAAAATGGCTGAATGCAGCCTCACTATGAGTTTTGGTCCTCACCCTAGGAATAATTAAAAGGCAGGCGCCAGAGGACCTCAGGATCCGCGAGGGCTGGTATGATAAAACCAAATCAGATAAATAAGATGGCCCAAGACCATTAAGACATATAAAAACTAAAAAAAGTACCTTAAAATCGATACTGAAACACACGGGGAGCCAATGCACTGATTTTAAAATTGGTGTAATGTGCTCCCGCCCTCTGGTTCTCATCAGCACCCGAGCGGCTGAGTTCTGTAGGAGTTGTAAGGGGGAAATACTCTTTTTGGGGAGGCCCGAAAGCAGACGTTACAATAATCTAAACGACATGAAATAAAAGCATGCATCAGCACCTCCGTGTTTGCCTGAGGCCTTGTCTACTCGTAGCCGGGGTTTTTTAAAACCGCAAATCTCCACTGCGGCCGGAGTTTTGCGTTTTCACTGAAAAAACTCCAGGGACGTGTGTATTATAGGGCTAAACTCAGTCTTATATCCGGCGTTTTAAAAAACCCCGGCTACGTGTAGACAGGGCCTAAGAGAGAAACGGGCGGACTCTGGCAATATTCTTAAGATAATAAAAACGATCTTGGTTACATTTTTAATGTGAGGAATAAAACTGAGCTCAGAGTCAAAAAATGACGGCCAGGTTCTTTACACATTGTGAGGGTTTGAAATCTTGAAGTTTTGGTTAAAATTTCTCTCTCGTCGTTGAATCACTGTACGCAGGAACCCCCACCCATCAATATCAGAGAGACACAATAAGATAACAGAATCTATTGCCCGGACAAGGCTTCCAAATGTTTAGGGCACAGACTCCACTTCGCAATCGGCATAAGGGATTTATTTTAAATAACATATCTTATGCAAATATACACTACTTTTACTAGCAGAACAATAGAAACCATGCTAAACAATATTACTGTGACTTAAGTGAAATTTCTCGTGTAGTCTATAATATGAAGTCAAATTTTTTGTGTTCATTTTTCTTTCAAATTGCTTCAAATGCAATTTGCAAACATATTGGTCATTATATTGTAATACAGTTTATATATGGCCTACTGTAATTCAGTAAGTATTGTATAGATTACGTACTAGTATGTAACAGTCAACATTTAAATTAGTTTGACCAAATCAGCATATTAAATTTATAATTTATCAGAAGCAAATTACTTTAACTTTGTTTACTATGTGTAAATATTACTTTAAAAACAAAACAAAAAAGGCTCCAGACATAGGTCTCACTGTATAGATGAATAGCATGTCTGTTATTCTGTCAAAATTGGCATTTTACTCCAAGCAGTTTACTACTTTGGCAATTTATAAGTGCATAGCAAGTTAACTTGTTTGTTTATACAAGGAAACCATACTTTAATTTATACATTTGCACTTTAATTTTTTTTTTTTAAAAATAATTTAATAAATATTGTTGGGTCCAAAACGAACTGAAATTATAGCGTTTCAAAGAAGTCTGTCTTCATATTTTTTACATGTTTAAACATGTTCTTGTTTTGTAGCAAAAAATGAATAATCGTTTGAATCATATTGATTTCAATTATTACCAAAATAATCGTGATTAATATTTTTTTCATAATCGAGCAGCCCTAATCTGGGACATGCTAATATAGAGCTGTGTGTCATCAGCATAGCTGTAAAGCTGATGCCGTGTCTTCTGATGATGTCCCCAAGTGGGAGCATATAAAGATTAAAAAGTATTGGCCTAAAATTGAACCTTGGGGAACCCCACATTGAATTTTATGGGTTTTGGAAGAACAAGTATCCATGCTTACGAAGAAACCCCTGCCTGTGAGATAGGAATAAAACCAGTTGTACGCAGTACCAGAGTTGCCCACTAGGTTTTTAAGTCCATCCATCCATTGTCAACCGCTTAGCCGAGGTCGGGTCGCGGAGGCAGCAGCTTCAGCAGGGAAGCCCAGACTTCCCTCTCCACAGCAACATCTTCCAGCTCTTCTGGAGAGATCCCAATGCGTTCCCAGGCAAGTCGGGAGACATAGTCTCTCCAGTGTCTTCTGGTTCGTCCTCGGGGTGTCCTGCCGATGGGACATGCCCAGAACACCTCACCAGGGAGGCGTCCAGGAGGCATCCTAATCAGATGCCCAACAAACCTCAACTGGCTCCTCTCAATGCGGAGGGGCAGCGGTTCGACTCTGAGTCCCTCCCGGATGGCCGAACTTCTCACCCTATCTCTATGGGAGAGCCTGGACACCCTGCGAAGGAAACACATTTCGGCCGCTTGTATCCGAGATCTTGTTCTTTCGGTCATGACCCACAGCTCATGACCATAGGTGAGAGTAGAAACGCAGATCGACCGGTAAATTGAGAGCTTCGCCTTTCGGCAGAGCTCCTTATTCACCACGACAGACAGATACAGGGGCCGCATCACAGCAGACGCTGCACCGATCCGGCTGTTAATCTCCCGTTCCATCCTACCCTCACTTGCGAACCCAAGATACTTTAACTCCTCCACTTGGGGCAGAATCCCATCCCTGACCTGGAGAGGGCATGCTGACCTGGAGAGGGCATGCCACCCTTTTCCGACTGAGGACCATGGTCTCAGATTTGGAGGTGCTGATTTTCATTCTGACCGCTTCACACTCGGCTGCGAACCGCTCCAGCGAGAGTTGGAGATCGCGGCTTGAAGAAGCCAACAGTACCACATCATCTACAAAAAGCAGAGATGCAATACTGAGGCCACCAAACCGGAGCCCCTCAACACCTCGGCTGCACCTAGAAATTCTGTCCATAAAAGTTATGAACAGAATCTGTGACAAAGGGCAGCCTTGGCGGAGTCCAACCCTCACCGGAAACAAATTCGACTTACTGGCAATGCGGACCAAACTCTGACATCGGTGGTACAGGGACCGAACGGCCCTTATCAGGGGGCTCGGTACCCCGTACTCCCGAAGCACCACCCACAGAACTCCCCGAGGGACACGGTCGAACGCCTTCTCCAAGTCCACAAAACACATGTAGACTGGTTGGGTGAACTCCCATGCACCCTGCTGAGGATGTAGAGCTGGTCCACTGTTCCACGGCCTGGACGAAAACCACATTGCTCCTCCTGAATCTGAGAGTCGTTCTTCCGACGGAACCTCCTCTCCAGCACCCCTGAATAGACCTTACTGGGGAGGTTGAGGAGTGTGATCCCTCTGTAATTGGAGCACACCCTCCGGTCCCCCTTCTTAAAAAGGGGGGCCACCACCCCGGTCTGCCAATCCAGAGGCACTGTCCCCGATGTCCACGCGATGTTGTAGAGGCGTGTCAACCATGACAGCCCCTCAACATCCAGAGCCTTTATGAACTCCGGGCTGATCTCATACACCCCCGGGGCTTTGCCACCGAGGAGCTTTTTGACTACCTCGGTTACTTCAACCCCAGAGATAGGAGAGCCCACCTCACAGTCTCCAGGCTCAGCTCCCTCAGTGGAAGGCGTGTCGGAGGAATTGAGGAGGTCTTTGAAGTATTCTCCCCACCGACCCACAACGTCCCGAGTTGGGGTCAGCAGCACCCCATCTCCACTATAAACAGTGTTAATAGTGCACTGCTTTCCTCTCCTGAGACGCCGGATGCGGACCAGAATTTCCTCGAAGCCGTCTGGAAGTCATTTTCCATGGCTTCCCCGAACTCCTCCCACACCCGAGTTTTTGCCTCAGCAACAGCCAGAGCTGCATTCCGCTTGGCCAGCCGGTACCTGTCAGCTGCCTCCGGAGTCCCGCAGGCCAAAAAGGCCCGATAGGACTTCTTCTTCAGCTGGACAGCATCCCTTACCGCTGGCTGGTATCCACCAGCGGGTTCGGGGATTGCCGCCACGACAGGCACCAGTTTTTAATTCTGTTTAATAAAATTTGGTGATCTACTGTATCAAAAGCAGAGTTTAGGTCCAGTAGCACCAAGACTGTGCGATCTTTCACATCTGCAAAAGATCTGATGTCATTTAAAATCCTTAAAAGGGCTGTCTCTGTACTATGGTTCATCCTAAAACCAGACTGATATTTCTCTAAAATATTGTTTGTAATTAAAAAATGATTTGATGAAAAACCAGTTTTCCTAAAATCTTACTTAAAAACGGTAAGTTGGATACAGGTCTGTAATTATGTATGTATGTATGTATGTATGTATTGCACACTTTTGCAGAGATGTCAGATGTTGTTCCTGGTATCAGCTGGAGCCATCCATACAGCTTGGGGGTAACTTCTCCCAGTGCTCTTATCACTAGTGGCACCACTGTTATTTTTACCCTCTACATTTTCTCTAGATCTTCCTGCAGCCCTTGGTATTTCATCAGCTTCTCGTGTTCCTTTTTCTTGATCTTGCTATCATTATGAATTGCTACATCTATCATGACTGTTGTCTTCTGACGTTTATCCACCACCACCACCACTATGTCAGGCTGGTTGACTATCACCAGTTTGTTAGTCTGGATTGGAAATCACACAAGATCTTGACCTGGTTACTTTTGGAGGTGTCTGCCATCTAGATTTTGGGACCTATAATCCATATTTGGTGTAGATGTTCCGGTACACTTTTACTACTACCTGGTTATGCTGCTCCATGTACTGTATGCCTTGCCAGACAGCATCTTACAACCTGCTGTGATATGATGGACTGTCTCTGGGGGTTCTTTGCACAGCCTACACCTGAGATTAGGGTTGGGCATCGTTTGAGTTTGGACGATTCCGGTTCCGATTTCGTTTCCTAACGATTCTCAATTCCGATTCTTAAGTTATTTTGGGACTCTGTTCTTTGATTTCATAAACTTTTTACTGTTCGTGAACTTAACCATTAATTACTCAAACGGCAGTTTTTAACCAGTAGATTTATTTTTAATAAATATTTTTGTATTATTTTTCACAAGAGCTTTATTTTTTAGTTCAAGACAATACAATAATGCAGGTGTTACTGAAAGCATGCTACTGAACCCCAATTGCTTGGCTAACCTTGTCTTTATGTAGAAAGAAAATATATATGACAAACACAACGCTGCATTTTAAGGGCAAGCACGAAAAGTTTATCTAATCCAAGCAGCCTATGTAACCTTATCATCACTGTCCTGTGAAACACACTTGTGTCCAATTTTGGAAAAAAAAAAATTCCTGTTAATGCGATATCTGTAACGCAGAAACACCATTCACGTAAAAATAAGAACATTTTAAAAAATGGACAAACGTGTTTTTCACAGGACAGTGACGATATGCTGTATGTGTATGTACAGTATGGATGTATTTCTTTGTATGGATGTATTTGCTGCTGCTGCGTGCGTATGCTATAAGCTAAATATTCGCTGGATATGTGCATTTGTGTGTTGAACTTGTTGGCTCAATCTTGGCATTAGCCGTATTTAGCCGATTCTGACATGAGCTGCATCACGTCAGTTCTATGGCTAGGCGTCGGCCAAATGAGCCAGCCGGGCCAGCCTGGATAGAATCACCGACCCGCGAAGGGCGACTGCTGCCACCGCGGTGTCCCAGCTTCCGCCGCAGGTGTGGAGATCCGTGGGAACGGCCCGGCGCACGCCCAGAATGGCCGCCGCCGCGGCCCACGCTTGCCAGCTTCTATTGATCATGTGTTTAGGGATTATTATTGTGCTGCCATGATTTACACCTCTGTGCTCTCTTTCAGTCCAGCCTTTTCCAGCCCCTGATAAGTTTTCTCAATGTCAGGCACTTTTTCAATTTGACTTTGGTACATGCCATGCAGGGGCCTGTCTTTTCTTGATCCAAACCCATCTGGCTCCTTCCCCTTATTGGGCTTCTGTTGCCTGAGGCATTCACTAAGCAGGTTGTCCCTTGGGGCCATCATCTTGATGTATTCTTGGAGGCCTGTTGTTTCCTCCTGGATAGTGCCCTGGAAGGAGGGAAATCATAATTACAATGTGGCCCGTCACAAAAATGTGTTTGACACCCCTAAAATACAATATTTATGGACCTGGCTGTGACGGGGGTTGTTACACATTACTGATTTAAAAATCATTGGCAACTAAATCCTCTTTTTCCCTTGCAGGCTTCAATGAAGAGTGCGTCAGGAGAGACTAGTCTTCAAGGAGGACGTCTGACAGCAAAACAAACCAACACTCTGTTGAAGAGATATCCTACTCTACGCTTTGAGATCTAGAAATATGATTCTGTTTTTTTTACTTTAAATGTCCAAGATGAAAATAAGCCAGGCTCCTCAGCCTTGTAACAATGTTTAATCATTTTAAGGTATCAATTATATTTGGTATCTTGTGGACCAGAAATGTGTAAGTTTGAAAGAAGCTATTTTCTGAGTTAGTTTACACAGTCACTCAGTGGGAACTCAACCCCGTTGCCTGCACTGAAGTCAGGCAAGTCATTTTGGAAGAATGTTGTGAATGATCATTTGACAGATATTTATAGAAATAAAGTGTTGCATATTGACATTTGTCTATTTCCTAATTATTGTAAGAAATTTAACATTGAGGATAGTACCAATACCGGGTTTCGTATTGGACCAATACAGGACATATTTTACGGTTGGTAGGGTTGTCTACCATCCCTTGAAAGTGTTACAGTTTCGCAGTCCTGTTCAAAGTGATGTAGTTCATACAGTGAGGGATGAGAGTTCCATCCCAGAGTTACTGCAGTGTACCTACAAGAGGCACACAGGCTACTGTTACGCTCACAGCAGATCCCATTCCACAGTCACCTGATTTAGTTTGTCAGATGAGTGACATGTTGGCCAGCAGCTGGCCGATAGTATTGTAGCATGTCTCAGCCCAGCACAAAATGTTTCTACGCATAAGACCCCTTTTGTACATGACATGCCAGTTGATACACCCACACAGAGTCTAGATTCATCACAAGTTTTAGTAGTGCCACACAGGAAGGAGAGAGAACCTCCGACCTTCAAGGGGAATGACACAGACACAGTGAATGTGCATGAGTGGGAAGAACTAATGAGGGCCTACATAAAGAGAGCAAGAGTCCCTTCAGAACATCAGGCAGAGGAAATACTCATTCACCTCAGGGGTAGAGCGAAAGATGTTGTGAAAGTTAGCGCAAGAAACAGTGCAGTTGATGTGACCCAGGACCCAGATGCCATCTATGGCCTTCTTCGAATACATTTTGCTACTGTCCCCTGTTCACCGCTTCCCCTAGCAGACTTCTACACTACACTGCCAAAGAATAATGAGAATGCATACGACTATTGGTTGCGGCTTAACCATGCAGCTGATATTGCCACCAACCGTCTCAGAGAACAAGGCAAACACTTGGACTGCTCTTCTCTTGAAGTAACACGAATGTTTATCAAGAATTACCCTTTTAAAGAACTCTCCATGACATTCAGATCGAAAACAATTTACAAGTGGTCAGCAGTTGAAGTCCAGGCTATACTGGATTAGTACCAAACGGAGATGATTTCAAAGGCTGCTGCTTCTGCTGTGGTGGGGAGGAACCCCACTGAACATGTTTATGTAAACAAAGTTGAAATGCTTCCGACTGCAACGGGCCATGCTGACAGTCAAGTAACTCACTCAGCCAGGGCGACAGACTTCACTGCTCTTGAGCCAGTACAATGGTCATTTCCATATTGGAGAAAGTTTTGTTGGAGAGAGCTGCTCCTTCCTCAACCTCTGCCACCGGTAAGCGCAAGTCAAGACTCCCTAAGGTTGAGGGTCTGAATAATCTGCCATGTGCTGTCTGTGCCAGTGCTAATCACTCTGCGCTTGTTCACTGCCGTGAAAAGAGGCTCTGCTCTGACATGAAACGTTACTCTGCGGACGATGTTGTCATTATTGGATGCGGAGGTCATCAGGTGACACCTTCAGCAGTATACGACGTGGAAATGATGGTATATGATTACAAGTTGGCAGTTCCTATGTTTGTGGTGCCTGGACAAACAGACGACGTAATTCTGGGCATTAATGCCATCAAGAAGATTCTTCAGCTGATGAGGAGGACTGACAGCTACTGGTGACTCATCTCGGATCCCAGTAGTGCCATTGATGAAGACTCCCACCACTTCTTCTCACTCCTTTCCAACACAGAGAAATGGAGAGGTAAGAATGTGCCCGACAAAGTTGGCACACTGAAGTTACGTCAATGTGTGATGTTGCAACCGAAAAGTGAACATCTTGTTTGGGCTAAGCTTCCTGCCTCTGCACCGATGTCAATTGGCAGCACAGTCATGATTGGACCAACTCAATCAAGGTGTAGATCAAGGAAGATCTTGGTTAGCAGAATTATTGCTCCGATGTGGGGGTGATGGATGGCTGCCAGTGAAAGTCATCAACCCCTCCAGTGAACAAGTGTCGTTGAAAAGGAACACAAAACTGGCAGATGTGTTTCCTTGCATTACTATTGAAGATCTGTCTCAGCCTGATAACATCCAAGTTCTCTCTGGGTCTTTCACTAATGCTGCGAAGCCAAGGTCCAAGGAAGACATAAAGATGGCATTGGACATGGCATGAGTCAATCTTTTCACAAGACAGGATGGACTGTGGGGAGGCATCAGACTTTGTGCACAAAATAAATCTAGTGGATCAGAGACCATTCCGCCTTCCTTATCGGAGAGTGCCGCCAAGTCAATACGAGAAGCTGAGGATGGCTCTCAATGAGATGGAAGAGAAGGGAATAATTCAAAAATCTACCAGCGAGTATGCGTCTCCCTTGGTTCTCGTGTGGAAGAAGAATGGGTATTTGCACATTTGCACAGATTTCAGGTGGCTCAATGCGAGAACACTGCGTGATGCGCACCCACTGCCTCATCAAGCTGATGCTCTTGCTGCACTTGGGCGGAATGTCTTCTTCTCCACAATGGACCTCACATCAGGGTTCTACAATGTGCCCCTGTTTGAGGATCATACGAAGTACACTGCGTTTTCGTCTCCCTTTGGCCTGAATACAACCGGATGCCGCTGTCAAACAGCCCGGCCACATTCATGCGGATGATGCTTTCCATTTTCGGGGACGAGAACTTCACTAGCCTCTTGTGCTACCTTGACGATGTGATGGTCTTTGGTCCAACAGCACAGATAGCGCTTGAGCGGTTGGAGATGGTTTTCTCCCGCTTGAAGAACCATAATCTTAGGCTCGCGCCAAAGAAGTGCCACTTTCTTCGGAGATCAGTGAAGTTTCTCGGCCATGTCATCTCTGAGTTGGGGGTGCAGACAGACCCCGGGAAGGTCGAGGCCATAAACCAGGTGCAGGTGTCCGACTTGATGGACAGTGATGGCGTCACTACCTCACAGAAGAAGATCCAATCTTTTCTGGGGATGTTGTTGTATTATCAGCATTTTATTGAGGATTGTTCCATCAAGGCCAGACCCCTTTTCAAGCTTCTTTCGGGTCAAATAACTGGTCGTAAAGCTAGGCGAGGGGCGAAACAGGCATTGAACACTTCGAGTCATGTGAAGTTAACAGCGGAAGACTGGAGCACTAAGTGTCTGGATGCCTTTGAGACCTTGAAGCACGACTTGTCACGCAGTGTGACATTGGCCCATCCTGACTTTGGGAAGCCTTTCATCCTTGCTGTCGATGCTGCATTTGATGGCATTGGAGCCGTTCTTTCCCAGCTACAGCCTGGTGAGAAGGTTGCGAGACCAGTGGCTTTTGCTAGTAAAACACTGTCGCGAGCCCAGTTGAACTACCCAGCTCACAGGCTTGAATTTCTTGCTTTGAAGTGGGCCATATGTGACAAGCTCTCCCACTGGCTTAAAGGTAGACACTTCATTGCATGGTCTGACAACAACCCCTTGACCTATATTCTGACGAAGCCCAGGCTGGATGCCTGCGAACAGAGATCGGTGTCGAAGCTGGCGGCATATGACTTTGACTTGAAGTATGTTCCAGGTCCCAAGAACATAGTGGCTGACGCCCTAAGCCGAGAACCCTTCGTCCAGTCTTGCGTGAGTCATCGTCTGGCGAAAGAGCCCTGTCTGTCCTTGCTGGAAGAAGTCAAAGGAGTTGTTAATGACACAGTACAGGATGCTTTTCGTTTGACCATCAACTGTCAGATTGTTCACACTGCTGGGGATGATGCTGATGAAGAAGTTCTCCAAGGGCAAGCTCCCTGTCAGTCGTCCGGAGGTGCCATTGGTGCTGAGGAGGTGTCTGCGGTTTTAGATGCCCACCAGACTGGCGGTGTCTCCTGGCTACCCGGTGCGGCCCCGTTGTCACTACAGCTGCTGGAAGAGGATCCTTCTGTTGTCATTCCCCACGGCCAGTTACGCAATCTGCAGCAGCAAGATGCTACGGTGAGCAGAGTTCTCTTCTATGTTCAGCGGCATAAGAGACCCAGTGCACATGAAAGAGCTGCTGAGTCTAGCCGTGTGCTTGTGTTGTTGAGGCATTGGAAGAAGCTGAAGGTTCGTGATGGGACTCTTTATAGAGTGAGGAAAGACCGGAAAATCTTTCAGTTCGTCATACCTGAGTCTCTGAAAGGTCCTGCATGGTGTTCATGACGCAGCTGGTCATCAGGGCTGTTCGAGGACACTCTCTCTGGCCAGTGAACGGTTCTTCTGGGCTGGGATGGAGAAGGACATCACGAGACACATAAAGCAGTGCCAGAGATGCATGCTGGGTAAGACCCCTGAATCAGACGCCCGGGCACCACTTGAGAACATCCGTACTTCTTTCCTGATGGAGCTGGTGTGCATTGATTTTTGGACGGCGGAGTCAGGTGTCAAGAAAACCACTGATGTCCTTGTTGTGATGGACAATTTCTTAAAGTTGGCTCTTGCCTTCCCCTACAGGAACCTGTCGGCGAAGCAAGTTGCTCGTTGCTTGTGGGACACATTTTTCTGTGTCTATGGGTTCCCTACAAGAATCCATTCGGATCAGGGGGCTAACTTTGAGAGTCGGCTCAACAAGGACCTGCTCGAGATGGCGGGGGTGCACAAGTCCCACACAACACCGTATCATCCCATGGGCAACGGTATTGTGGAAAGATTCAACAGAACCCTTGGAGGTATGATCAGGACCCTTCCCCCAAAATCCAAGTCCAGATGGCCACAGATGCTGAACATGTTGACTTTCTGCTACAACTGCACAGTGCACGAGACCACGACCATTTTACTTGATGTTTGGGCGAGTCCCTCGTTTGCCTATTGACATTATGTTCCATCATGTTTTGGAGAATACCAACGTTGTCAGCCACAATGAATTTGTGAATTTACTTAAGAAGAGATCTCACTGAGGCCGCAAAGATTGCTCAACAGCATGCAATCAGAGAACATACCTGTCACACCCAGATTTACAACCGGAAGGTAAAAGGGTTGCCGTTGGCTGTGGGTGACAGGGTGCTGCTGGCCAGTCGAAACGAGAAGGGCAAGAAGAAAGTTACTGATCGTTGGGATTCAACCCCTTATGATGTGGTGTCTGTGAGGCCGTCGATCAATGTGTACAGGATCCGTGATGGTGTCACAGGTAAAGAGAAGGTTGTACACAGGAACTTACTTCTCCCAGTTGACTTCTTGACGTTCCCAGGGCAAATGGAGCACCAATTGTGTTCAGAAGAGTCACAGCTGGATGCGCATTGTGGGAGTGTCAAGAGTTCCATTTTTGATGATCAGGAGGACGCTCAGGTGCACACTGAGAACTGGCTCATGCAAACACCGGCTCAAGCAGAGGCAGAACGTGTGTGCTTCTCAGGAGAAGAGGACTCGGATGATGCCTGTCAAGAGGATGTCACTGAGGCACACCAGTCAGTGGAACCACCACACAGCTTCTGTGCTCAATCTGAAGACAGCCATGACATTCATGCACACTTGAACTTAGACTCACCCGTCGCCTTGAACGACCCTTCCCCAGTCAAAATTGAGCTAGAGGAGGTAGTTTGAACACAACCACAGGACATGCAGGGCTCCGTGACTTTCACGAGGTGTGGTAGGACAGTTAAGCCCCCTGATAGGCTTATATGTGAGATGTTGTATCAGAGAGTAGGGATGCCAGCATTAGTATGGGTTTAGTGTGACCATTGGATAGTTGTGTAAAATGATTGGTTTTATTTTTCTTGATTGCCAGTGCTGTGTATTTTTGAAACTGGTTTGATATTCCTTATGATTAGGGAGGACGATCTCTATTAATGGGTGTAAATATGTGCAGTTATGCAAAATGTAAATGGCATTTCTAGTTGTCTGTGATAGGAATGGGGTTTGATACCATCCTATTCCTCTGCACTTCTTAAGGAAGAATTTCTGAGATTGACTCTTTTGTACATCTTTGCCCGGCGACCACTGTTTTGTCCGTTGGTCTTTCTATTGTCTTTTATGTACGTTGCCTCGCTTCTGCATAGTTTTAGGGGGATGTATGTAACGGAGTGAAATAGAAATGTTATTAAATTATGGCGGAAGTGACGCAACAGCACACAGTGTGGCACCTGCATACTGCCGCAGCGTCAGTCAGACCTACGAGGAGTGCACAGTGGTGAGTCGCATCTCGGTGATAGTCCCAATAAATGTACAATATACTTTCATTTGATTCTTTTATACTGCTGTGGTGCGCTCAAATAGTCCCATTAATCGTTATGAGCCCACATTGCTTTCTATATTGTTGTTAAAGTGACGTTTTGTTGAATGAAACGTTTTCTATGTTGAATTGATTGGCAAATGCTCGTATGTTGCGCAAATGACTATCAGACTGAATGCGACTCCTAAGGTCGGTATAAGGTTTTGAGACGAACCCTTGGTCTCTTATTTTGCCATATATACCTCAATAACATTCTGTCCCATTCATTAAAATTGATTATGTTTCACTTCTATGGGTAGCATTTGAAAAATGTACAAAGACCTCGGGAGTATGTTCATTTTAATTGATTCAATTCTTGAACCATGTGTAAAGAAGGGGACAAGATCCCACCTTCCTATATCTTCTTTAACTCTTTTTTGGAGAGGCAGGTAATTGATCTGTGATAATTTATATAGGTCTTTTGGCAGGACAATGCCCAAATACTTAAAAGATTTAATTCGCCATGCAAGGGGATAGCTGTTTATAATATTTGTTGGATAATCAAAATTATGTGAGAGCGGCTCGGTTTTGTATACATTAATTTTATATCCAGAGAGTAGGCCAAACTGATCAAATGATTGCATGAGCTTCAGTCAAGATTGGGTCGGGTGCCCCAGATACGCCAAAATATCATCGGCATAACAGGCCAATTTATGTTCTGTCCCTTTGATGATTATCCCTCTAATGTCTTCATTCTGCCTGATATGTTGGGCTAACGGTTCTAAACAAAGTGCAAAAAGTAGTGGTGACCACGCGCAGCCCTGTCTTGAACCCCTCTCTAGGGTGAAACTGTTTGATAGATATCCGTTGACTTTGATCCTCGCTGTGGGATTGTTATACAGCGCCTGTATGGTTCTTATTGAACTATCATGGAAACGAAATTTATTCAGAACTTTATAAACAAAACACCAGTTCACTGAATCGAATGCCTTTTCGGCATCTACACTGATCAAGGCCTCAGTTCTATTCTATGATGCATGACATGTAGTGTCCTCCTTATATTATCCTGTGTTTGTCATCGATTTATAAATCCTGTCTGGTCGTTATGTATTAGTATTGGTAGAAACTCTTCTAATCGTCTAGCCACTATAGGACTAAATAATCTGTAGTCCCTTGAAGGGTTTTATTATTAGTTTGTGAAGACATATACATGTATGTTAACCATTTATTAATGATTCAAAGTTGTATTACAAATGAGTAGAAGTAGAGCTGTTTCAAGGTTGTGTTTGAGAATGCAGTATCAGGGGAGCGGATGACTCAGAGGAACACAATGTGCGGGCGGTTTGATGGTACCAGGTGCCGCCAGTGAAAAACAGGAAGACAAAGGCGCGGGCCACAGTTTCTCTGAAGGCCTCGACCTCTTGGAATGCAGATAACTTGGTGTTTTCCGGATTTACAACCCAGCGAGTCACGTGCACAGGAAAAGGCGTCATCTGAGACGGCGGGGAAAAGAGAACCAATCAGCATCTTAAGAAATATATTGCAGATACCATGTAACTAATGAAATGATAGTGGCTAGTGTTTTTTGTGTGTTTAATTTGCATATTGTTTTCTATAACTGTTCGGGGCAACTCGGGTGTGGTGTCGCTCTCTGATGGCCACAGGAGCGCACAGTTCTGTATTGAGAGGGAACCGAGCCCCCGATACTGTATTAGCTTTTGCTGTTAGGAATAAAATCTCGGGTGATGCGGCTGATTGGCTTCTCTCTTACGGAACGAGCACGCATAATTGTTAGGTGAGGTGAAGCTAAGGTTAATGTCGGTTCAAATAATAAATATATGGTAAATAATTTGGAGTCAAATAATTAGGGTAAGTATCGTGATTTAGACCTTAATCCTAACACTCTATTAAGAACTGAGATTGGCCTGTATTCCGTTTTATCTTTTCCTTCTTTGGTATAGCTGAGATCATCGTCTCTTTCCAACTAGGTGGTGTTTGTGCTCTCTTCAGGGTCCAATTCAGTGTACAAAGCAAGATGGGAATCTATTCATCTGTAAACTTCTTATACTAGTCCGCTACATAGCAATCAAAGCCTGGGGATTTTCCTGATTTCAGTCTATTAATCTCAGTTTTCAACTCCCCTTCCGTTATATCATCCAACATAACCTTGTTCTGCTCTTCAGTCAAAGTAGGTAACCTTAAAGAGTCCACAAATGCGTCAATTTGTGTTTCACTTCCCCCTGGAAATCTGGAATATAAGGTTTTATAAACGCTGTGCTTTGTCCTTGTGTCTCTAATTTTATGAATAATATTTTCTGCTGTCTTTTTTCTCAATTTCCACTCTAAGATTTTCATAGATTTGGATCAACTGTCGTAATTGTTTTAGGAACATCAACTTTTTCTTGATTTCTTGGATGGCCAAATTATCAATTTTATTTCTCATCACTTTAATTCCTTGTAGAACAATCTGTGTTAAATTTATGCTGTGTTGCTAATTGTGTGAATTGATTTTGTAATTCTTTAAACTGACTTTATGAACACAAAACAAGACAGTCCTCTTCTCTACTCATCCTCAGTCGTTGAGACAAACAAATTTATTCACGTTTCTGAGATTTAAAGCTGCCCTCTTCTTTTGAAATGCTTCTTTATACTCCCGCTCTGCTGAGTGGGATTATGCATCGGCGCTCATTCTGCGCATGTATTAAATGTGTCAAATATTTTGACGCAATCAATTATTAACCGCCCGTTAACGCGGTAACGTGCATTATAACTAATGAAACATTATTTTTTCCATTTTCTACCGCTTTGTGCTGTACTCAGGGTTGCAGGGGGTTGGAGTTCATCGCAGCTGATTTAGGGCAAAAGCAGGGTACACACTGGACCGGTCACCTGTCCATCACAGGGCTCTTCATCATTGAAAAACTGTTGTTTCACCTTCCAAATGAAAATTGAATTGGAATGACATGTATGTATGTTACAACATTTTTGTAACATACATTTATTTCCCTGTATGTATGTTCCCTCTCACTCTGTTTTTTTGAGAGACATCTGGTGGCCTTGTCTTTTCCTTCATGCTCTTCTGAATAATTCATTGGTAGACTTCAGCTTTCCTTCTTCCTTCCATCTCTTATTTCTTTCTCTTTCCTTTATTAAATATTCTTTGGATTTCACTGGGTCATTGTAACCCTTCACCTGTACTCTGTCTCTGCTAGGCTTTTTGGCATTTTGGTGTTTTTCCCTTCAGATTTTGATAAAATATGGAATATAATATTGTTAAAATCAGAAAGATCTATGTATGACATATGTATCTATGTATTATTTCATTTAAAACTTACTTTATTCAAAAATAAACATCATATTGCCACTACCGAAATCATTATGTCACAACCGAAACCTATCGGTATGTTTCGGTAGTGACCGGTTCAGGTTTATTTTTCCCTTCAAATTTTGATAAAATATGGAATATAATATCGTTAAAATCAGAAAGATCTATGTATGACATATGTATCTATGTATTATATTATTTAAAACTTACTTTATTCAAAAATAAACATCATATTGTCACTACCAAAACCATTATGTCACTACCTAAACATTTCGGTCGTGACGTTTTATAATAGTTGTTGATAGTACTCAACAATGCTAGGCACAACATGGCTACTACAGACAGTTTTGAGCATGTGTACAGAGATAGAAAACAGTACATTTAGCATTAAAATCAAAAGTGCATTATATTGCCGAAATGAGGTGTTCAGTAGTGACGGTCCTTAAAACCACATGCCGATTTTCAGATTTTCGAGGGCACATCATTTAATAATGCTGCCAACTAATTACTCGGAATGTGCCCAGTGATGAACTATAAACGGGCACTATTTTTTTTCCCCCAGGAACAAAAGGCAAATGACGGACAAGGGTAGGGAAGGGTACTCACGCTGCAGACGGATGATGAATAATGGACGCACAATTTTTGCTAAAATGCCCAGCTCTGCAAGTATTGATACGTTGCTGAAGTATCAATACTTTTGATACCTTATGTTATGTTTTGCACGTTCTATAAACATACTTTTGGAACATGTGAGGTCCTTAAAGTTGAGCTTTGTGAATGGAGTTTTATTTATTTTACTCCTGTGTATCAGGAACAGTTACTGGGACAGTATATGGACTTTTCAATCGTGACACTTATAAATGTCAAATGGCACTTAAGTTAAAACTTTGGAAACACATGCCTCAGTTTTTTTTTGTAATATATATTTTTATAATATTAAATACGGCAATATGTATCGGAGCAACCCAAGTATCGGGAACTGTATCTGATTGGGACAAAAGTGCATCGTCCGGTAGTGTCTCTTGATATTGAATTCTTTGAAAACAGCCACAGGCACTTGGATAGATCTTCCAGAAAAAAAATGTACCTTCAAGTGCCTCTGTAGCCTTGAATGGTCTTATTTCTTCAAATAATTTAGTTGATATCTAGCGCTTACGACATCCTACAGATAGAGACTATTCTTTTTTTTTCCAAATTGCATAATTCTTACTGTCGAATAGATTTTTTTTTATTGGACTCTAAGCTTTTACCAAATGTTATTGATAGTAAATATCATAACATTTTGATTTCAGATCATGCACCTATTAGTACAGTTTTTGATTTCAATATACCGAAACGAGGCGCAACTAGGAGACTGCAACCATATTTACTGAGTGATTCAAATTTTTGTAAATACCTGTCGCAAAAAAATCAAGGACTTTGTACTCACGAATGACACAAAGGATACAACAGATTCTATTCTATGGGAAACTTTTAAAGTGGTTTTGAGAGGACAGGTTATTTCATATGAGGCCTCACAAAGGAAAATGAGAAATTCTCGACTGCGGGAGATTGACAACAAGATATCTGAATTGGGAACACTTTATAGAAAAAATAACAGTTACCTTTCATTACAAAAAATTATTAATCTTAAATGTGAATATAATACAATTTTAACAAAACAAGTAAGTGCGCAGATGTCTCGTCTGCGTTTACGATATTTTGAGCTTGGAGACAAGCCACATATTCTCTTAGCTCGACAAGTTAGAGGTCAACAGAATAGTAGGGCTATACATAGAATTAAAACGGGTGCTGGTGACAATATCACCCTCCCCAAATCAATAAATAAATGTTTTGCTGATTTTTATGAGGAATTGTATAGATCAAAGGCGCAAGGGAACGTGGACGATTGGCTTAAGGATGTTGCCATTCCAGGATTGAATGATGCTCACGTGAAACCTTAAATGGTTGATTTAATAGGTTCACAGGTTGTGTGAACATAGAAGAGGTCTTGGGCTCCATTAAATCATTTTCTTCGGGGAAGGCTCCCGGAAATTACGGATATGGAGCCGATTTTTACAAAAAATTTGCTAGACAGATATCCCCAATCCTACTTGGAATGTTTTTACATTCTATGGAGGCAAAAGTACTCCCTGCGACCTTATATGAAGCAAACATATGCCTTCTATTAAAACCTGATAGAGATGACTCCAATCCCGCATCTTATCGTCCAATTTCCTTGTTGAACCATGATTGTAAGATCTTTACTAAAACACTTGCTAGTAGATTAAGCGTGTGTATTGAGTCTATTGTGCATAAAGATCAGACTGGGTTTATCCCTAACAGATATTCTTTTTTTAATACTAGAAGGGTATTAAATATTACATACTACATATTACATTACATACATAATTTCCAGTAGGTTCAAAACAAGCAATTTTATATTTAGATGCGGAGAAGGCATTTGATCAAGTAGAATGGGGATACCTGTTCAAGGTTTTGGAAATATTTGGTCTTGGAGAATCTTTTGTATCCTGGGTTCGTCTAGTTTATTTACATCCTTCTGCTTCAGTTGTCACTAACCAAGACAGATCATATCCATTTTCACTGGAGAGGGGCACTCGTCAGGGGTGCCCCCTCTCACCATTGTTATTTGCCCTGGCGATCGAACCCTTGGCTATCAGTATAAGCGAAAATGTGTTTATCAGACCAATAACAATTGGGGGAGTTGATCATAAAATATCACTCTATGCTGATGATATTGCTATTTTTATAAAAGACCCAGAGTATTCCATTCCCAATCTGTTTGATGTAATTCATAGTTTTAGGAGGGTATCTGGGTATACCATCAATTGGTAGAAGAGTGATCTTATGACTCTGACAGCAGATTTGGATCCAGTGTTTGTAGCTTCAACTCAGTTTAAAATCTCAGATACAGTTAAATATTTGGGTATCAGAGTCACAAAAAAATCCAAATTCTCTATTCAAGCAGAACTTTACTAAAAAGATTAAATGATTTCAAGAAGAACATAGAAAAGAGGAGAACATTACCTTTATCAATGATCGGTAGAATAAATACGATTAAGATGGTCTCCCTACCAAGATTTCTCTACTTATTTCAAAATATTCCAGTATATATCCCCAAAGCTTAATTTAAGATGATTGATTCTGTTATTTTGCCTTTCATTTGGGTCTACAAGGCGCATAGAATAGCAAAACAATAACTTCAACAACCCAACCCAAGGAAAGTGGTGGCCTTGGCCTTCCATGTTTTTTGTATTATTATTGGGCAGCCAATATAAGAATAAGAATAAGAATAAGAATGCCTTTATTGATCCCACAGTGGGGAAATTTTCATTGTTACAGTAGCAAAGATATAGGTCACACAGGGGCGGCGGCATAATGTGGCCATTAATGTATAACATTGACGGCAAACATTTAGAATCAAACCTATGTAGATATACGCAGTAACATGTGTATATACACATGTGTATACACACCAACCTACATCTACATAAAAAATATGAGGAACACTCATTTCGGCCTGTACATAGTACAGAGGAAAAAATACTCTAAGTGACAGTGCTGCAGTGCTGTAGTGAAATGTAAGGAACAGCATTGGATAAAAATAAAACTAGACTAACAGTAGTGGGGAATGTTGAGTATTGCACGGTATTACAGTAGTGGGGAATATTGGGTATTGCACGATACGAGCTCAGATGCAGGACTGCACAATTGCACTAATGACCGCCAGTTTGTAGAGACTACACAATGTTCTTGTTAAAGAGTCTGACAGCAGCAGGCAAGAAGGAACGGCGGAATCTCTCCTTTGCACAGCGAGGGTGTAACAGTCTGTCACTGAAGGTGCTGTGGAGTGCTGTTAGGGTGCCCTGGAGGGGGTGGTCCGGGTTGCCCAGCATTGATGACAGCTTGGCCAACATCCTCCTGTCCCCCACCGAGTCCACAGAGTCCAGGGAGCAGCCCAGGACAGAGCCGGCCCTCTTGACCAGTTTGTCCAGCCGCTTCTTGTCCCGGGCCGAGACGCCGCCTGCCCAGGTGACCACTCCCTGGAAGATGACCGATGCAACCACCGAGTCATAAAAATATTAGAGTTATGGTATATTGGCAAATGAATCAAGACTTGACTCCATTGGATAATATTCCCTCATGGCTGAGAATAGAACATAGTTTAGTTTCCAAAACTTCTCTCCGTGCAATTCTTTTTTCATCACCTAGGCCATTGTCTTCTCAGAGAGGAGAGCATTTTATTATAACTAATTCTCAGAAAATCTGGTTGCAGATCCGAAAGTTTTGTGACCTCCCTAATACAGCTGTACATGCTCCTTTGTGACATAATCATGCCTTCCCTCCTTCATTTACGGATGCTGTTTTAAGGGAATGGAGTCAGATGGGTATAGAGTCGCTGCAAAATTTGTACATTAATAAAAAATTCTGTTCATTTGAACAATTACAAATAAAATATAACTTGCCCAGAAGTCTTTTTTTTTTTTTTTTTTTTAGATTTTTACAAAATTTTACTGGGGAATCCAGAATCTAAAAGCTTAATTTTGTCATTGGTAAAAGTCTTTCTTAGTAATTGTAATAGTTCTACATTATGGATTAAAAAAAATGGGAAGAGGATCTTAATATGATAATCAGAGATGATGTATGGAGAGCAGCACTGAACGACATTAATCAATGTTCTGTCAACTCGAGGCTTCAATTAATTCAGTATAAAGTTATTTTCAGGTTACACTATTCAAAAGTGAGGTTAAATAAAATGTTCCCACAAACATCCCTCTATGTGAAAGATGTAAGATAATGGATGGTACATTGACACATCAATTTTGGTTCTGCCCGAGAGTCCAAGGTTTTCAATATTTAAATGGTATACTCCCTTGCATTCAAGACAACTATTGACTCTGATCCTGTGATGGCTCTTGTTTTTTTGGATGCGTTGCAAAAATTGGGTCAAGATGTGACTTCTGTGGTTGCCTATGGCATGGTGATAGCTAAAAGGTGTATTTTAAAATTATGGAAATCAGATGTTCCACCTCAGTTTGAAACCTGTCTTAGGGAGTTTATAGGAGTGCTGCATATAGAAAACAATTTTAGAACATCTGAAAATATAGTAGACCCCTAAATATTTTTCTATTTTCATCATCCGATGGATTAGTGGACTTCACTAAATAAGCATTTTACTTTCTTTCTTTAGGTATTTGTTCATTTTCAATCAATCACATTTTATTTATATAGCACTTTTCATACATAAAAATGCAACTCAAAGTGCTTTAAAACATTCAAAGCAAAACATAGAATTATCTTCAATCAAAAGAAAAGATAAATTATTTAAAAGTTGTTGAAAGCCAAACTAAAAAGGTGTGTCTTGAGCTTCCTCTTAAAAATATCAACAGTCTCTGCAGACCTGACGTCCTCTGGCAGGCTATTCCAAAGGTGAGGACCAAAACGGCTGAATGCAACCTCGCCATGCATTTTGGTCCTCACCCTTGGAATAAATAAAAGGCCGGCGCCAGAGGACCTCAGGATCCGCGAGGGCTGGTATGATAAAAGCAAATCAGATAAATAAGATGGCCCAAGACCATTAACACATTTATAAACTAATAAAAGTACTTTAAAATCGATCCTGAAACACACAGGGAGCCAATGCAGCAATTTCAAAACTGGCGTAATGTGCTCCCGCCCTCTGGTTCTCGTCAGCACCCGAGCGGCTGAATTCTGCAGTAGTTGCAGTGGTGAAATGCTCTTTTTCGGGAGGCCAGAGAGCAGGGCATTACAGTAATCTAATCTAAAATTTTGTGTATATACAGTATTGCAATGTTTGTAATTTATGTTTAATGGGGAAATCTGCATAAGTACAATATACATAGATACATATGTATAACTTGATATACTATACACTTTTTTTTACTTTATAATTTTTTATTCTTATTGTTTTTTGTGAGTTGGGTGACATGGTTAACTTAGTAGCAGTTGATTTCAATTGATTGTTGATAGCAGTTGATTGTAATTGAGTGTCACTGTTTATGTTATTGAAAAAGTTGATGAATAAATATGGTAAAGAAAAAAGCCACAGTCTCAGTGAACTAGGTAGACACAGTTGTTTTGTATTTCAGTGAAAAAATGTCCACTTGTCCTGCCCTCTCTGTCAACTTTCTTTTCTTTGCTCCAGTCACTATTTTAAAAATGGTCTGGAAAGGGCCAAGCAAAGGTCATTCCGAGGGGTTCACTCTGACACCTAATACAATTTTAAGACTGGTGTGTTCGGAGAGGCACAGCACGCTCGGAGCATATTTCGGAAACCACTCGAGAGCGTGGCCACAGGTCTGTTGCCATCTGATATAAAATAGCTTTTTTTCCCCATGTGTATTTTCGACTGTGATCAACAGTAGTTACATGACTCATTTTATGGCAGAGGCTGGGGGCCCGGTGGGAATGTGAACACGGGCCACATTTGGCCCCCGGGTCAGACTTCGGACATGCCTGGTTTAAATGGAGTGTAGCTCCGCGGGAACATGACGCGCGCTGTTCAGCCAAAGAGAGCACACCAGTCAAGGAGTATCGGACATTCACCGGTGCTCCGTCTGTGGCTTGCTGCTAATAGTTATGGCATTTGTATAAAGTTGGCATCACATTGACTTGGGTTTGTGTTTGACAGTTGTTTTGTTTTGGGAAAACAATGTTAGAGCCATTTACAGTAATGTCAGCTGGCGATAACAAAAACTTACCAACACGCTAAAATTTATTTCACCACATTTAACAGCAGGCTGTCAAATTATTTATTAACCAGTCATGCTTGCATGCATTGATTCTCATTCAGTCTGGTAGTTTAACAGTCTTTTATTTAAAATCCGAGCAATATTCATCTCATAAACCTTTAACCACACTACTTCTGTCGTATTCCCCATATGAGAATTGGCAAAGCCATACTATTACTACTGACTGCTAATCATACAAATGTAATACACTAATTGCATTGCAAGTTTATTACATTTGTAACAATAAAAGACCATTATCCATTAATTAACTGATCTTCTGTCAGCTCACAAAGGAGGGCATCATCTCTGGTTCGAGTTTTCATCCTGCAAAAACAGAAAGGCAGCATATCGGTGAGCAAGCCGTGGCCCAAGGACAATCCCTATTGAAAGAGTTGCTGTACAAGTATCCTCTAGTGTGTTCCATGACTTATGGGCGGGATGTTTTTCAATTATTAAATCATTCTGTGCCAGACAATGTTCTCAGATGGGAAGCGCCGGTGTCAGCCATTTTTGAAGGTCTACAGAAAATTGAGAATTCATTGAGAAGGATGGGGTGGCTGTTACTGTGCTAATTGTGATTCTAAATGGCTCATGAACTTAGCCTTTCTTGTTGATGTCACCACGCATGAGCTTAATGTACTAAACAAGAAGTTACAAGGCCAGGGGCAACTTGTCAGTGCTGCCTATGACAATGTGAGCATTCTCCACAAAACTTGTGCTTTGGAAAGCTCAGCTCTCTCAGGCAAACCATTGCCATTTCCCAGCATGCAAGGCACTCGTGGATGCAGGCACACCATTCAGTGGTGAGAAGTATGCTGATGCCATTTTGAAGCTACAGGAGGAATTTGACCACAAATGAGCAGACTTCAAGACGCACAGAGTCGCATTTCAAATTTTTGCGGACCCCTTCTCCTTTGATGTGCAAGATGCCCCTGTGCTTATTCTGTAAGTCCAAGTACAGGACCAGACTTACTGATGAGCATCTTCGAGGTCTACTGAGGGTCTCAACTATTTTCCTCCCTCAAGCCAAATGTGGCTCGGCTCTGCGAGAGAAAGTGCTTTGAGACCCCTGCCAAAGCGCAAACGAACACACTCAAGCGCTGCATATAAGGAAGTGGGCTGTCCCGATGGGTGGACCTGGCCATTGTGAAAATTTGGCCACTACTGTCATCTCGTGGTGATTTATCACACTAAAATTAGAGATAGACTGATATGCTTTTTTCAGGGCCGATACAAATAAGGATTATTAGTAGTCAAGGAGGCCGATTACCGATATTTGGAGCCGATATTAATTTTCAGTAAAAAGGGACATATTGGCATAAAAAAACTCTTAACATTATTGAAATGTCTTTAAGCATGTTCATTGAACAGTGTTTTTTTATTTATTTATTTTTTAAATTATTATTTCAAGAAATTTTTGACAATATACACCTCTGTTATAAAATACTAACAAAAAGTTCAGGTAGCACCTGGGCTTGTCAGCATGTCTTAAAACGGATAAATGAAAACTTAATAGCTCCATGTAGTTTCCTACAGTAAATGAAAATTTCAAAATGACAGAAATGTTAAACTTTCACATATCCTTGTTTTAATTTCCACAGTTTTAAATTGATTTGTTGTCGGCCAGCACAGTTTTTGAAAAGGCTGATGTCGATAGTCGTCAAAAAGCCAAATATCGGTGCTGATAATCAACCTGGCCGATAATCGGTCTATCCCTAACTAAAATCATCCCCAAAGCCTTGAAACTTATTGTGAAGCTCTGCCAAGTCCTTTATTACAATTTCCAAAAAACAAACAAACAAACAAAAAAAACCCCCACAATAATATGGTTCGGCACTCACGGACAAGGACAACGTAGCCATAATAATAGGTTTTGGCATTGAATGAGTTAACAGGTTGCTCCAGCAAGTCTCTATTCAACAGCTGGTCCAAAAAACTGTGGCCTGAGTCCTGACGAGGGCTTATCATAATTCTCTTGTATTAGTTAGCTGCATTTCAAATTCTCCTCCTCACTTTGAAATTGTCAGACACCATAGTACCTTGAGTTTGTGCTGCCTTAGATACCCGCTAGAGCACTATGTTTGGAAAGGTCACAAATGGTTGTAGTCTCCCAGATTATGTACAAGCAGAATGGGAGCAATCAGGCTGCCTTATTTTTTTCCTGTGTAGACATTGTACATCCAATGTACTGAACATTCACTCATTTGAATGAAGGAAGGCATTAACATTTAGTAACACTACCTTAATGACAGCAGCAAGCTCCTGTAGCGTTTGTTCATATCGGCTTTCCATACTCTTCAGGTTTTCAGGTTTAACGATCTGCTTCTGGATACCCAGACTCCCTGCTTCAGTAACCATCTGAAGGAAGTTCTTCTCCTGAGGGGACAACACAAATTTGGTCTCAGCCAGTTGTTTGGACAATATCCTACCTGAACAGGCCTGGACTTATGGCTTCATTTTCTGGGGACTGGCTGGGTCACCCAGAGCAACGGGACCTAGGTGACTGACCAGACAAAGAACGGGTAAGAAACCCACTACGATGGATACAATTCTTGGACCTTGTTTTCAACTAGGGCCTTAAAATAAAATCCTAGATTTTTTTGCATCCAAATATCAATTTCTGATCTTAATTGAATGACATTGACGATATTCAAAAGTTGGAGAAAGTTGCCCGTTTAAACGCAACCCTTAATACATTTTAATATTTGACAATTTAAAGTGGAAGTCAAGCCAAAAATTGTATTTACAATAATATGTTCTGTGCGAGCCCACTCGCCTAAACGCAGCGTTCTGATGAATGCATTTGTGAAATATGAGTTAAGCAGAAAAATCCATCCCTCTTTAGCCATCTCAGGGGGCGGCCATTTTGCTACTTGCTGTCAACTGAAAATGGCATCACAGTCGCAACATGGGCTCAGGTTACGACCAATCACTGCTCACCTGTTTTCTGGGTTTGGTCATCTGATGTTCACACGATGAGCCGTGATTGGTCATAATTTGCATGTTTTTGCAATCGCAACTTTGCAAAATCCTGGAGGGACTGGATTTTAACAGAATGACACACATGCATTTCACAGTCTCACAGTGCTTGTGAGATTTCTGACATTAACGTTCGTTTGAATATTTTCAGACTATGATTATTAGTATTATTATGTTTTTATCCTACTCTACATACATTTTTGATGAGAATCAGTCATGGTTTTGCAGATGTAGCGGCTTCTATGAACAATCTTGTGGAGACTCCCGTTTCAACCGGCAAAAAATTAGAAAGTTTCTTCTCAAATGAAGTCACTGACCAAAATGCTCCTCAAAGAAACCAAATATTTGGAGCCTTGTCAGGGATGAGACCCTGCCCCAATTGAAGATGTTCAAGTCTGATGGGATTTTGTTCACGAATGAGGGAAGAATGGAGTGGGAGAGCGACAGGTCGACGTTTATGGTGAAAAACTAGCTGAGAGAGAAGGGGAAACTTTAGATTTCGATTTACTCTCTCAAACTCACGAGCAGTGGGTCGTGACGGAAAGAGCAGCTGGGCCTCCAAATCAAGAGGAGCCAGATGGGACGGCTTGGGCATGTGGTTAGGATTCCTCCTGGACACCTCTCTGGTGAGGTGTTCTGCGCATGTACCACCACCTGGGGACAACCCTGGACACGCAGAGCTGGGCTTTCCTTCTATGTGTGACAAACCGGTCCGTTTATCAGTCACTGACGGATGCCCGTTTTGCTGATGGTTGATGAATAAAGAGTAAAATTTCAAAATACACGGACTAAGCATTGTTGGAAGCCCCTTTATTTAATCCATCATTCGTCTGTAGTAGGGATAGACCGATATGCTTTTTTCAGGGCCGATACCAATACCGATTATCGGTAGTCAAGGAGGCCGATAACCGATATTTGGAACCAATATTAAAATTTTTAAAAATCACTCTTAACATTATTGAAATGTCTTTAAGCATACCATAGTTCATAGTTTGTTGAACATTTTTTTCAGATTTACATGATGTAGATTTTTTCCGTTTATTATTACAATAAATTATTGACAATATACATCCTTGTTATCAAATTCTAACAAAAAGTTCAGGGAGAACCCAGGGTCGTCAGCAAGTCTTTAAAAGTTGGCGAGCGCGGCGAGGAACAATAGTGAGTTGTAGTTGCCTGGGGGACAGATTTGAGTATTGGACCAGGGCTGTGAACAGTTTCCATGGTGCAGTGAGACACTATTTCTGTTCAAATAATCGTCTATAGTCTATTTTTGCAATGAGGCTTCAATGGCCGCAGCGAGGCTGTTTGTTGTATAGAGAGACACGAGACAGTAGTGTGCATTCAAGCGTGCCTGTATTTCCTGAGTATTTCTGAGTTCACGTACACCACCCCTCACTCTTGCCTCCATTACAAGAGGGGTAGGGCAATACCACAAAATCCCTACAGCAGAGGCTTCCATTTTCCATCGGCCACGGCCGAAGCTTGCAGCTTCAGTGTCCTAAAAGGTGACGTATTTAGTCCGGCCGGACATGGAGCATGGAGGCTCCCATGCCACATTGAGTGAGACTTCCATGTGGTGAGTGTTTGGTTTCGTTTCAAATACGCGGTCTCACAGGAAAAAGTTTGAGGAGCCCTTCTCTAAACTCAATGGCTACTTCTCTCAGAGAACAACCTGTTTGGAACCTCACAATGGCAAGGTACTGTTGATGAGTTGTTGGGTGTCATCTTGGTCTCACGGTGTCAAAATGCCAACAGCATGATGAAGAGGACTGTTAAGAGACCGATTGTAAATGAACCAGGAAATTTGTTGGTCGCTTGATAGATCAAACACCGAGTGTGAATTTTGTCATTCAGCTCCATGTTAGGGAACAATAAGATGTGCATTTAAAAGAGATGACCAAATTAAGTTCAGCTAAATGTTAAAAGTGCATTTCAGGATCATCATGAAATTTCACTCTAAAGATGAATATCCCGAACAATTTGTGAGGAATGCATGAATTAATGTGAATGTGTTCGACCTGTACTCCAAGCAGAAAGGTGAAGGCCAGACCACTTTTTCCAGCTCTTGCAGTTCTTCCAATTCTGAGACAAGAACCAGGAAAACCACAATAAAGGGATTTCATTTAAATGGAGGATTATTTTTCCAAACGGTCAGCATCTTATTAATCAGATTTTACATGAAAACTCACCTGTGAATATATGTCCTGATGTACTGTGGCGCATCATAGTTCACAACACATTTGACCCCCGAGATGTCAATGCCTCTTGCAGCTGCATCGGTGCTGATCAACCTTCAAATGCCAATGGAAGATGGAGAGTTCCAAATTAGAATGTGTATATGTACATATGTACACACTGCTTTTGAATTGTTGTTCAACAGAATTATTTAAAAAACAAACTCATAAAACAGGCCGTGACAAAAATGATGGTATCCTTAACTTGATATTTGCTACCTTTTGAGGCAACCAATGCAATCAAACGATTTTGGCAACTTTCAATGAGTCTGCTGCACTATGTTTTGGCCCACCCACTCTCATGAGCACACTGCTCCAGTTCTCTCAGGTTTGAAGGACACATGCTCCAGAAGATAAGTTTCAACTCCATCCACAGATCGGATTTTGCAGTGGTGAGCACAACAGTCATCATGCCGTCATTATTTCAGGCCGGCCCAGTCCATCCGAGTTGGCGGCGACAGCCAAAAGTGTTATGTTCCACTTTATCTGGCAATTAGTGTGGGTCTTAAACATCTATGCATCCATTATAGGTGGCAAGAAAATTGCATCAAATTAAACTGCACTAATAAATCAACCACCAGGAGAGCTGGAACTGCACAAATGGAAAACCACTTGGGCTTTTAAACAGATTTGCTGCTATTAATATTGTGACACGATGACAGCGATATATTGTGGCAATTTTAATATTGCAATATCACGATATTGTGACATCCCGAAGGTATACATTTTTGCTGTCGCCAATGATGGATGGACTGGTGCCACGTAGGGTGGCCTGAAATAATATTAAATGTTGACTGACGGATTGACAAGCCCACCATTTTTAAATGTTTTTAGCTGAGTGTTTTGGATCATTAACCCGGTGCAAGACCGATGATCTGTGACTGAGACCTAGCTTTCTGACACTGGGCATCATATTTCTGTATGGCATACCTTTATAGTCTTGAGATATCATTGGACACTGCACAGATTTAAGACATCCTATGCCAGATGCAGCAAAGCAGGACCAGAATATAACAGACTCATCTCAAAGTTTCAAAGTCGGGACGGTCTGCTCTTTTGGCATACTTCATTTTCACATCTGTGAACATAGAGCTGATGTGCCTTGCCAAAAAGTTCCAGTTTTGTCCCACGTCCATAAGAAATTCTCACAGAAGCTTTGTGGCTTCTCGACATACAGTTAGGAAAATTCCATTCCGGCTTTTTAATGATTTGTTTTCAACAGTGGTGTCCTCCTTGGTCATCTCCCATTAAGTCCAGTTTAACTCAAACAATGACGGATGGTCTGATCTGACAGTGATGTACAGTACCTTGACCCTGGAGTTTACCTTTAATTTTTTTTGGAGGTTGTTCTGGGCTGTTCTGTTACCATTTGTATTATTCGTCTATACAATATTGCTCCACGGAGGTTGGCTACAGCCCCGTGGATCTTCCATTTCTGAATATGTGCAACTGTAGTGACAGGAAAATCAAGCTGCTTGGAAATGATCTTATTTTCTTTACCTTTATTGCGCTTGTCTGTAATTTTCCAAAATCTCTCGAGCCAACTCTCTTCTTTGCTTCCTCTAGGCCAGGGGTTGGCAACCTTTCACACTCAAAGAGCCATTTCAACCCAGTTTCGACGGAAAAGAAAGCCCTGGGAGCCGCAAACACATATTGACATGAACCTCCAAAAAAACGCCAGTTTTGAGTTCCCAGGACCGGTTCAAGTTGCATGATGCCGTATTTTCATGACTATAAGACGCACTTAAAAGTCTACATGTTTCTCCAAAATGGACGGTGCGCCTAATAATGCGGTTCGGTTTATGTGTGCACCGAGTTCCACTGACTGTTATGTGACTTTGTTGAGCGCTGCGTTTGACTGACTGGGAGCATTTGCTGACAACACGCTGCTTAAATAGAGAAAAGGCGGACGTGAGTGAGGACAAGGGTTATTATAGTTTTGGATTTTTCATTTTAGTTAATTTTTTATTTCGTTTTTGACTTTTTATTTCTAATTCAGTTAGTTTTAATTAGTTTTTAGAATCGATTTGTTAGTTTTTATTAGTTTTAGTTTTGAGGAAAATGCTTAGTTTTAGTTTAGGTTTTATTAGTTTGAGTTTTTTAGAATTTGATGTCAGGTGCTGCTCTTTTTTTTTTTTACAGTAACAAGTGTTATTTATTCAAAAAAAGATACCATTTGAAAAAAAATGTATTGACTTGCTAACAATGTATGAATAACCATCAACAAATAAAACATAAAAGTCCACTAAAATTTAAGTGCAATAAGGCCAAGAAAAGTGCAGTGCATTAATGTAGCTTCTAAAGTGAAAATGCAGATGAAACAAGCAACATAAATGTTGGTCTATATATTTTATTTTGGTAGTGTTGTGTATGCTCTTACGCTGAAGGAGACTACTGAAAGTGTTATGGAAAAATAAACAGATTGTTGTTCCGGTCAAAGTTACCGATGTTGTCCGAGTTGTTTTGACCCCCGTGAAATGTACGAGTTACCTCGGTATTCCTACCCTTAAAATGTCAGAACCAACAATAAAACATAACATAAAAACCTGGCAATTGAACAGAAGATTGCAGACTTGTAACATCAGAATATACGTCAACAAATTTAAGTCCTTCCATATTGAAAGTGTGTGGGTGCGGGTGCGAGAGAGAGAGACAGAGAGGTTTTTCCCCACGAGCAATATGCCGCACGAGACCCGTCTCCGTGACAATGCATTTGCTTTTGTCCGAGACACAATCATAATCAAAATAATCCCAAATGGGGCTCTGTCGTGTTCTCCCAACTTTCGCCATTATAATGTTTTTATACCCATCAGACCTAATTGTAAACGCTTTACGTCACTTCAAACGTCGGGGTGCCGTACGGCTGTACAACTGTCGTAAAACCGGCAGCGCCGTGTTTTAGATTTTAAATGATCACAAAAGCTTACAAAGATGAAAACGAATGGTATTTTTGCTACGATTATTGTTCGTTTTAGTTAGTCTTGTGAGCAGACAATGTCGTTCTAGTTAGTTATCGTTTTTCAAACAACATTTTCGTTTTTATTTTATTTCGTAAACGAAAATGTTTTTTTAATTTTAGTTTTCGTTATTTCGTTCGTTTTCGTTTACGATAATAACCTTGGTGAGGACACCATGTGGACGTTAAAGGGAGAAGGGTGGGCGTGACAGAGGACGCTAAAGGCACGCCCCAGTAGTGCAGGTACAGTATATGCATTCACTGTGCGTCACAACATTGAAAATGGCACCCATGAAGAGACACGCCTATAAAGCACAGTTCAAACTGCAAGCTATCAGCTAGAGAACGAAATTAAAATTGAACATTTTCAAGAAGGTCCGTCTTGGTGCTTTCGTTTTATGAAACGGCGCCATCTATACATCCTGTTAAAGTGTGGGTCTTTATAATAAAAAACACGTCCAGCTTCTTTGCTTTGGCCCAACTCTGTCTGCATTTATTCGAACATGCATCTTATCAGCGTCAACAACCTGTTACACATTTGGCATCCACTCTCTCAACAGTGCATGATTGGGGTAATCTATATTTATTAACACTTGTGTATTACGGCCTTTTATTGTCTTTATTTATTGTCTACTGTTTGTAAAGTGTTTTGCTACAGCTCTAGCTGCGCTATATAAATAAAATTGTATTGTATTGTATAACTGATAACAACAACAACATATCACATTGTTACACATCCGGGCAAGGACCACTGTGGCGCAGTCACTTCCGGCGGATTACAAGGAAAAACTGGCCATCTTCCGCTCCTACTGTAGTAAAAAGATAGTCGACAAATGCATCCGGGCCAACCACATCACCAACATGGACAAAGTGCCGCTCACAGGAGACCAGCGCGGTAGCGACATGCACAACGGGGCACAAGAAGTTGGCTTTTACTGTTGTGCTTGGTTGCCATGGTAATGGACAGAAACTGCCACCGATGGTGATTTTTAAGCGCAAGATGCTGCCGAAACAAAGGTTTCCGGCCAGAGTCATCATCAAAGCCAATCAAAAGGGCTGGATGAATGAGGAGAAAATGAGAGAGTGGCTGACTGTGGGTGATTTTCCCCAAATACTGTATTCATGCTGGACCACATTCATGACGCACGTGTTCATACAGCAGGCAAGACCGAAGTCGCATTTAAAATGTACCTAATATGAACGCTTACACAAAAAAATTCAGAATTGAGCATTAAGACCTGCGGTGTGAACCTAGCCAAAGATACCTGATGTTTTTTTCCACATGTCACCGTCGCTGTTAATTTGTGACTCCATGCGCGCTCATCTCACAGCCGCTGCGAAAGACCAAGTGAAGCAAATGAACTCCGGACTTGCCATTATTCCTGGAGGCTTAAAGGGACTCCAACCACTGGACACCAGTGTAAATAGGGCGTTACGAGCGGGGAACGATGGATGACGGACGGCGAACACAGCTACACAAAGACTTGGAGGCAGCGCTGGCCGGGCACATTACGCCACACATTGTGAATGGATTGTGGATACTTTAGCTAAAGTGTCTGCTTGCACTATTGTGCGAGCTTTCGCAAAAGCCGGCATTGTTTCTGAGGAGCCGCACTGCAACGAGACTGACTCGGACAATGACGAAAGCGAACCTGCCGTGTTTAATGGAGAGCTTGCCCAGCTGTTCGTTTCGGATACCGAAGATGAGGATTTGTGGATGGCAGTTAATCACTGACAATTACGTGAGTACATTGTTAAATGTTTCAACAAAAAACAACCAAACTCAGTTTTGCTCCCTCTGCTATTCTAAAAACATACGTTAGCGTACTTGCTAGCGTTTCGTCGCTGTCATGTGAAAAACACTGAATCATGTTTCCGCGTTATAGATATTACATTAAAGACAACATTTAAAAAGTTTCCAAAATTGGAGGTAAGTGTTTTTCACAGGACAGCAATGATATGTTTTAGCATGCATGCATGCTACTGTGTGTTTTAAGCTATCATATGTTTTACCATGCCTGCGCCCAATAATACGCCACATACGCCTTATGTATGTGTTAAATATAGAAACCACACCCGTAACTGAGACTGCGCCTTTTAATACGGTGCACCTTTAATACGGTAGCTTATTGCACACTCACGCCCACATATTACTACATCCAAAATATATTCAATCGGTAATTTGACGCTTGAATTGATTAAAAGAGTATAAAAACCAAGCACCAACCCTGCGAAGGGCGACTGCTGCCACCACTGTGTCCCAGCAGCCGCCGTAGATGTGAAGATCGGTGGGGCCCGGCGCACGCCGCCGCGGCCGGCACGAGGGGTTGACCGAGAGGAGCACGGCAGCTTAAGTGGAGCCGTGCTATTGCGCAGCTTCGGCGGGAGGAGAGGCTGTGCGTCGGGCCGTGTGCACACTTTTAAATTTTTTTTTTTTTTTTTTTAATCAATCTTCTTGTGCTTCTTCCGCGCGGCTAACTAGGAATCGAAACTTAGCACAGACATTCTAAAATCTGAACGGTTCTGGGAGAACCGGAATGATGGTCCCAGTTCCACTCGATTCCCGGTTCTCGGTGCCCAACCCTATAGTTGATATAATAAAAAGGCAGCCGTGTTGGAATTAAAACAAAGGAGGATAACTAAGCTACATCTGACGTCGTGTCTTTGAGAGATGTTACAATACACTTCAATAGGACATTTATAATAATTTATTTTCCCAAGCCAAACAGAGCCGCAACGTAAGGATGAAAGAGTCGCATGCAGCTCCGGAGCCGCAGGTTGCCGACCCCTGCTCTAGTCACCATGTCACCAAACAAGACAGTAACTACTTGACAAGCTTTAAATAGGCCGAATAACTGATTACAAGTTTTCAAGACATTTGTGTGACGCTAATTAGAGGAGACACCGTGGTTGAACATGTCCTTATGGTCAAATTATTTTCAATCTTGTCTGGGGGCATCATTTTCATCATTCTAAAGTAACGCCTGATTTTCTTTGGTTGATTTGCATTAAATTACTATTTAATATTACTTGTGTCAGTTATTTCCGTGACCACTGTGGGTTTTTCTTTCATTAACAGAGGGGTATCAACAATTTTGTCCACGTACGTACATTTTAGGGGTGTTACCTGGACATTAGAAGTAGTCGAGAATGTCTGGTTCTTCATGAGTTTTGATCCCTTTCCTATTAGGATCAACAAGAGGGCATGGAGCCTATCCCAGTTCACAGCAAATGCCAGTCCGTGCCAAGGAGTGGTTGACAGACAAGCCCAGGACAAATATAGATGGGGCAGTGACGATATATGGGAACCACTTTGCTACACCTATGGGCAACTCAACATTACAAGGAATGTCGTGACGTCATGTCCTCCATGATATTGCAGTTTACCCTTTTCCGGTTTGGGGAACACAGTCGTTGATGCGTAGTCTCCAGTAAAAAACATCTGAGAGATATCTAAAAGATATTTTTTTTTGTTCCAAGAGCAACACAAGGAATACGATCAACATTATTGTGTTCCAGTTTGTACATTGCCATCCTTGTTTAACAACTAATTAAGCAACCACGGATTTCACAGCAATGTTTAACTCACTGCTTTCCTGGACCCAGCAGTACATGAACACATTATCAGTAGGGGTGTAATGGTACACGTGGGTGTATTAATACATTTCGGTATGGCATGTTTGGTTCTGCCCACTTGCGTTCGGTTCGGTCCACTTATTAGCGCGAGCTTACGCACGGGCGCTATTGACTGTTGCAGGCGGGAGAGGAGGGCGGAGGCACTAAAGAGTAGCAAACTAATACACAAACAAGCCAGAGCTCGAAGGACCCCCCGTACACTGTGGTCTCCTGTTTGTCTCCAGTTCCCAGAACTGAAAACTATATTAACTATATTTGGCTTGCAAATTTCTACCAGTGACCGGATCCAATGATGACGACCACACACAAGGTAAGATTGTGGAAAACCCACCTACTACGTCGTAGTTAGACAGCCCTTTATTCACACTGTTGAGTTTATTTTTCATGCTTATGTTCCGTCAGACTTTCTAAACTAAGGTATTTTCCGGACTATAAGCCGAGACTTTTTTCCTAGGTTTTGAGCCATGCGGCTTATAGTCCGGTGCGGCTATTCTGTGGATTTTTCTTCCACCGCTCGGGCGCTCTAACCGGAAGGACAGTACAATTCAATACAATACATTTCCCATTAACTGGATGTGACTGCAGGTGGAGGAGTTCAACAGGCGATGGCGTCATAGACTAGGTTATTGCATTAGGTGCTGTAATGCTTTGATTTTATGTTTTCCTAGAGGTCCCTGAAGTGCACATGAATGCGATGTTACGTCTGTTCTGTTGTTTCGATGTGAAATGCTATTGTTGATTTAGCACATCGTGTGTTAGATTGGCTGACTTTATTAACATAAAACAAGACAGGTGCATATGTAGAATGTAGTAGAACAATAGATGGTGGAGTCTGGTGGACATTAGCTGACAAACTGGAGCAGCAGTCGGCAGTGAAATTAAGATAAGTACTGTTTATTTTCTCTTGGTTCTTTTCTGTTTTAATCAGCAACGTTGCTGCAGTGTTAAAAGGCACTGTTAGCAAAGAATCTGCTCGGGTACATACATCGTTCTGTAAATCCAGTAAATATAAACGTTTTCAACATAGAAAGGTGCGGCTTATTTTAATATTTTTTTCAAAATGTTCTAGAAATAGAGAGGGTGCGGCTTGGAGCCCGGAAAATACGGTAAAACAAAACAAAATAGGTAAAAAAAAAACCCAAAAAACCCAACAACAACAAACAAATAAAAAAAAGAACCAAAAAACATCCAATCAGTGTTCGCCATGTGTGGGGGCCCTCCCATTAGCGCACTGATTGGATAGTTGATTCTCTGACGAGGGCCACCAATCAGAAACAAGCAGGGCGTGGCAGAGCTCTATATAAGCATCGTGTTGACGTGAGCATTCCCAGTCAGACAAGCTGCTTGAAGGCACAAGCCCCCCACCCACCGACCGATATTTGAACAGAAAGTGTGACTCACTGCATTCACTGCCTGGCCCATCATTCAAATTTGTTCCTGAAGCAACAACACGTCACTATTGTTCCTCCTCGCGGCTATCGACTAAAGACGGACTACAGACGAAAGACGGATTAAATACACGGTCTTCCGCCTATGCTTGGTCCGTCCATTTTAAAAATGTTCCCGTCATTCGTCAACCGTCAAAACGGGTGTCCGTCATAGGCGGATAGACGGACCAGTCCGTCACAAACAGAATGCCCAGCTCTGCCTCTGTATGGACCTGAAGCAAAGCCTGTACGCTTCCCATGTCTGACTTTATTTGACCCACGTTATAAAGCCCAAAACAGATTTTGAAAAACTCAAACTCAGACTGGTGGATGGCGACCAACCCTCTAGAAGAGGTTTTTAGAAAGACCTATGTCTGCGAAGGGTAGTTTAACCAAGTCTTGAAAATACTGTGTGTAGAATGATGCAATTTTTCACAAGTGGAGATTTGGGTGCAAATAGCCCATTTGGAGATGATAAGTGGGTAATTTTTTGGCCTTTTCTTTTCTTTAGTATTTTTGTTATGGCGCGTGGTCGTAATATTAAAACACATCCCATTACATCTATCGATCATAATTTTGTACAATGTTCTGCTGACTATTTTATTCAAACAAGCTTTGTTCTGGTCTTTTAGTTAATTGACGTTTTAGTTGAGTGCATAGATGAAAAATGATTTAATATCAAAATTATGAAAAACTACCCATTACCTCTGTGACCTCAACACTACATGCCCAACACCATGTTATGGTTCCGTGTTCATGCTTACCATTTGCTTTTGTGCATGAATACACAGATGCCCTGATAAACTGCTCTTCAAGGCAATCAGAATTACTAACAATTTCAGACCACAATGATTTACATATATTACATGTTGTTGATAAGCATAGTGAGTATATGGCACAGAAACCTTCAAAATAAATATTGAAATTGTACCAAGGAGTTTAGATGTGTGTTTTGAATGTGGTCACAAAGTTTTTAAACTAATACTGATTGTGACAAGGATTGTGCATTCTTACATGTGGAGCTTTCCTTGTTCGAATTCCTTCAGCTTCTTCTTTCTTTCTCTGGGAGACAGTTGAGAGGAGAACTCTGCTACTTGAACGCCACCAAAGAGCTGTATCAGCAGGTAAAGTCTGAGTACAACAAGTGGAAACATGCTTTTAGACAATGAATAGCATTGACAGTAATGCATAAAATAGTGTTTCTCTCAACCTGTGAGCTGTCATTCTGGAGTTCACGAAACAAAGAATGGGTCTGAGCTTCATGCGCAGGATGAAGTGAAGTATAATAAGAGGTTTTTTGCTGAGCGTACAGGGCACATAAAACTCCTACAAAACACCCAAGCAGTCATTTATTCAGAAACATATGGTATGAAAATCCAATAACCTCCATTCACACAAAACTAACCGTCAGACTTTGGGGGAAGTCAAACCGCTCAGGTTTGTGGGAGACAACAGTTGGCTGAGGATAGTCACGGCAAATGGCAGTGTTGGCAGAGCTGAAAAGTCTTGGCTGCTGGAGGCCCAGCTGCTGCAATTTCTCTGGATTTTGGGTGAGTGTGGCAGAGAAAAGTAGTTTCTGAAGTGGCATTTGGGGAGGAGACAGGCTGTAATAGACAATGTGAGTAAATTGTCAAAACTGCTAGGGATGTAATGATATCCAAATGTCACGATATGATATCACGATGTAATAATTATCAAGCTATTGTGGGGCGGTTGGTGGTATTAAAAAAAACTCACAATACTGTGAAAAAAACTCATGATATTGTGTAAAAAAAAAAACAAAGCTCATGATATTGAGGGGGAAAAGCACAATATGTTTTTAGTACATATCGGCGCAAAACCTCATGGTCTATTTAGCTCACAATGCTGTGCTCGGTTGAAGCGGACAAAAAGTAATGTTTTTTTGACAGAGATGTTACGGTTTGAATATCGTAACATGCAGACGACGATATTGTGGCAATTTTAATATTGCGACATCGCCATTATCATTACAACCCTATAAATTACATTTAATTTTTTAAAAGCTCAGCTTGCGTCACCTAACCAAATCCAGAAAAACATTATGTTGCCAACTTGAGCCCTTAGTGGGCAAACTTTTGGACTTGCGGGCCACATTGGGATGTAAAATTTGACTGAGGGGCCGGCCAGGAACATTAGCATCGAGTGTTTGGGCCAGTTAACACACGCAAATAAACGAACAAGCCGATTGACTACCAGCGTGCACTGATGGCTGGCCCTTTCAAACGTGCAAGAGAGCTCTCATGCAGGTAGTACGTTTGTGTCAATGAATATCATTGCTGTTCTGTGAAAAACACCTATGTCCATTTTTTTTTCATTTTTACATTAATGGTGTTTCCGACTTACAGACATCGCATTAATGTGAAGATGAAAAAGAGTTTCCAAAATTGGAGAGCAGTGTTTTCCACAGGACAGTGACAATATGAAAGATGCGGCGCTTCCACACCTGTTCATACAAGTCCTCTCCTTGCGTTGTCCTCTTTAGCGACTCCATGCTCAAAAGCTCCTCAATTATCTCAAAACTTTCCGTACTTTTTTTCTATTAATGGTAATAGATATTCATTTATTGAACAATAACATCTACAAAAAATCAATTAAACTATTTTTCACTATATAAAATGTGACTATACAAAATATGAATAATTTAAACCAAATGTGCCAGAGGATGGAGTAAAAATAAGTGTAATTACTATTAATAAAGAATAAATAATGCAAACAAATCTCTCACAGATTAGTGTGAAGCAAAGTTATTTGCAATGAACAACACAAGGAACAAACTTAAACAGTAAGGAACAAACAAAAAAATTGTTTTGGTGTTTTAAAGTGTCGTTCCTTGTGAAGTGTTTTTCAAAAACGTAAGGCCTGCCGCACACCGCACCATGAGTAACAACCCAACTAGAAAGAAATGTATATATTTTTTAAACTGAAGAGGAAATTAGTGGAGGACGTGAACGAAAACAAAAAGACTAATTAGACGCAAGATTTCAATCCACTTCATTAAGTGGATTCATTTGGCGTGGTGGTTGGGCAAATCCCACTCGCTTCCAGACCCGGAAATGTATATTTAGCGTATGTGATGGCCTGTGTTTTGCGTGGCTGAGTGACGTCATCGCTAGACAAGCCCCCTTTCCCCATTTCTTTTGTGCAGAAAGACAGTGGGTGTGGCTTGTCACAAAGGTCCACCAAGTGTCAGTACGCTATCTACTGAAGAAACGCAGGCACTGCAGGGACAAGATGAAGTCATTGAATGATTCTAATTTTTGTTTTTTTTGTTGGACAAGTTCGGCGGGCGGGATTAAAAAGCCGTAGTTTGCCCATGCCTGCCTTAGGCACTGTGTTGTAATTTTCAGTCGACAGCAAGTGGCAGTACAGGGCAAAATGTGTGTCCCCTAAAATGGATAAAACCGGGTGGATTATTATGCGTAATTCATATTCCACAAACGCCATATTAGTCAGAATACTGTTTTTAGACTTGTGGGGACACGTAGGACAAACTGTCAAGAAAGTTTCCAATTTGACGTCCCTTGAACTGTAGTTCTTCGAGAAATGACACATACTCGAATAATATATGCCCCTCTAAAATTGCCCTTCAAAAGCTGATTTTACTTAGTTTTTACTATTTTGTACTTTTTTGTTTTTTTAAATCAAGGATATCAAATTGGGGAGTGCATAATACATGAGTACAATTTGCATGGTAATTTGACAGACTAACAGTTTCGGCTATCCACACACAAGCACACATATGAATAGGAACAGGAGATACAACGTCCCTTTTGAACGACGTGCCTATGTCAATGCTAAACTACGAGGATCAACGTTGTCAGCACATTTCATGTATGTGGCCTACAAGCATAACCTATTTTCAAAATATTGTATTTTGATAGCACATTGTTTGGCAATGACCAAAAAAAAAGTACACCTCATGAAAATCGGTCGAGAAATTAGCAAGTTCCGACTTAATTTCAATGTCCAGGCATTGCCTTCGGTAGGAATGTCGACCTCTTCAACCTACAGGCACGTCGTTAACTGGCTGCTACAGCGCGCTGGCGTATCTAGTCTTCATATCTATGCTCTAACTTCACATGACATCACAAACATGAAAAAGGAAAAAAGATCCGGGTATTTGCACAGGTGTCCAGAAGGCAACCGAGCATTGTAAATATGGCTATGCGAAGACAAAGACATGCTTTGGAAAAAAAAAAATGGTGGTACTTTTTTCCATTGTGAGAACCAACTTTAATGCAACATACGAAATCTGATAATCTGACATGTATGTTTGCATTCACGGCCATTTACTTGTTCCTTGCCCCGACTTTGGGGACAAATCCACTTGCAACGCTGTCATGATTCTTGATGAGCAATGAAAATTATGTTGTTGTGGACCCAAAACAAGGGAGTCGTAGGTGCAAGTACACACGAACCTGCATGCACTTTGAAATTGCGACTAGCTCTGCGGATGCTTCTATCGTTTTGCAAATACTTGGATAACTGGGTACAATTAGAAAGTGTCTATACCAGGGGTGCTCAATACGTCGATCGCGATCTACCAGTAGATCTCAATCTACCAGTCGATCGCAAAGGTAGTATTGGTAGATCGCATGACATTTGTAATTGCTGCCATCTGTATTTTGAAATACGATGCCTTTACAGTATTTTGAAAATGTCATACTGGAAGTTACGTCTTACAGAATCTCCGTACGCTTTACGCAGAGACTGAGAAGCACTTGTAGCGGCATTCACCAGGCGTGTTGTTTACTTTTTCCTCATCATTCCTCGTTGTTTTGACAAAGCCGAGTGAATATACAAAGTTAATATAACAAGTTTATTGAAGCATCACATTTTTGACAGTAAGGATTAGCTCTGGGAGAAGACCGCCATTGGTTGAAAGCAGACCAAAGTGGTCAGCACTATTTTGCATTGTCTATCGTGATTAGCTTTGACGCTAAGCAAAGCTATCTTTGTCATAAATATAATATGTTGCTTTATGTTGTATGTCTGAACTTTTTGTTATACTGTGTGTTGGCGTTTTACGGCGTTTTGCTGAGCAATAAGCATTATGCTAGGTACATCAACGTACATTGTGAATAAAGAATCCTCAATTTATTTGAAAATAAATATGTTTTGCATTTTTGTAGTGGGTAGGACCTACCCACTACAAATATGCAAAACATAATTTTGACTTGCAAAACATAATTTTGACTTCCCGCATGATGAACTTACTGTATTTTCCGAACTATAAGCCGCTACTTTTTTACTAGGTTTTGAACCATGCGGCTTATAGACCGGTGCGGCTATTCTGTGAATTTTTCTTCCACCGCGAGGAGCGGTCTCTAACCGGAATTACAATCCAATCCAATACAATAGTCATTAACAGGATGTGACTGCAGGTGCAGGAGTTCAACAAGCGAGGGCGCTATGCACTAGGTTAAGCACTAGGCATTGCATTGGGTGGTATGCCAAAGTAGAGCAATAAAAGGACGTTAACTGATGAACTGGAGTCGCAGCGGGAAGTAAAATGAAGATAAGTACTTTATTTTCTCTGTTCTGTTCCGTTTTAATCAGCAAAGTTGCTGTCGTGTTAACCCATTAAGGATGGGAGCACATAACCGCGTTTCTACCACTAGAGCCGGGAGCACTGTTGCGTCTTTCTAGCTTTAAAGCCGGGAGAGCAGATAAGCCTGTGCCTTTTTTTAATCCAATTCTCCGTCTCTTGGAGGGTTGTTAAAAAAATCGATACCTCAATATTACCATACCATACCATACCATTGTCAACCGCTTATCCACGGTCAGGTCGCGGAGGCAGCAGCTTCAGCAGGGAAGCCCAGACTTCCCTCTCCCCAGCAACGTCTTCCAGCTCTTTCGAAGTGACCCCAAGGCGTTCCCAGGCAAGCCGGGAGACAGTCTCTCCAACGTGTCCTGGGTCATCCTTGGGGCCTCCTGCCGGTGGGACATGCCCGGAACACCTCACCAGGTAGGCGTCCAGGAGGCATCCTAATCAGATGCCGAGCCACCTCAGCTGGCTCCTCTCAACGCGGAGGAGCAGCGGCTCGACTCTGAGTCCCTCCCGGATGGCCGAACTTCTCACCCTATCTCTAAGGGAGAGCCCGGACACCCTGCGGAGAAAACCCATTTCGGCCGCTTGTATCCGAGATCTCGTTCTTTCGGTCATGACCCACAGCTCATGACAATAGGTGAGGGTAAATTGGCCGGTAAATTGAGACCTTCGCCTTTTGGCTCAGCTCCTTCTTCACCACGACAGACCGATACAGAATCCGCATCACAGTGGACGCTACACCAATTCGTCTGTCGATCTCCCGTTCCATCCTACCCTCACTCGCGAACAAGACCCCAAGATACTTGAACTCCTCCACTTGGGGCAGATTCGCATCCCAGACCCGGAGAGGGCACGCCACCCTTTTCCGACTGAGAGCCATGGTCTCAGATTTGGAGGTCTGATTCTCATTCCAACTGCTTCACACTCGGCTGCGAACCTTTCCAGTGAGAGTTGGAGATCGCGGCTTGAAGAAGTCAACAGTACCACATCATCCGCAAAAAGCAGAGATGCAATACTGAAGCACCCAAACCGGACTCACTCGACACCTCGGCTGCACCTAGAAATTCTGTCCATAGAAGTTATGAACAGAATCTGTGACAAAGGGCAGCCTTGGTGGAGTCCAACCCTCATTGGAAATGAATCCAACTTACTGCCGGCAATGTGGACCAAGCTCTGACATCGGTGGTACAGGGACTGAATAACCCTCATAAGGGGGTTCAGTACCCCGTACTCCTGAAGCACCCCCACAGAACTCCCCAAGGGACACGGTCGAATGCCTTCTCCAGGTCCACAAAACACATGTAGACTGTTTGGGCAAACTCCCATGTACCCTCGAGGACCCTGCTGAGGGTGTAGAGCTGGTCCACTGTTCCACGGCCTGAACGAAAACCTTGCTCCTCATGAATCAGAGATTCAACCTCCCCACGGACCCTCCTCTCCAGCACCCCTGAATAGACCTTACCAGGAAGGCTGAGGAGTGTGATTCCTCTGTAATTGGAACACACCCTCCGGTCCCCCTTCTTAAAAAGGGGGACCAACACCCCGGTCTGCTACCCCTGGGGCTTTGCCACCGAGGAGCTTTTTGACTACCTCGGTTACTTCAGCCTCAGAGTCTCCAGGCTCTGCTTCCTCAGTGAAAGGCGTGTCGGCGGAATTGAGGAGGTCTTCGAAGTATTTTCCCCACCGACCTACAACGTCTCGAGTCGAGGTCAGCAGCATGCCATCCCCACTATATACAGTGTTGATTGTGCACTGCTTTCCTCTCCTGAGACGGCGGATGGTGAACCATAATTTCCTCGAAGCCGTCCGGAAGTCATTTTCCATGGCCTCACCAAACTCCTCCCACACCCGAGTTTTTGCCTCAGCAACCGCCGAAGCCGCATTCCGCTTGGCCAGCAGGTACCTGTCAGCTACCTCTGGAGTCCCGCAGGCCAAAAAGGCCCGATAGGACTCCTTCTTCAGCTGGACAGCATCCCTTACCGCTGGTGTCCACCAGGGGTTTGGGGATTGCCGCCATGACAGGCACCAACCACCTTGCGGCCACAGCTGCGATCGGCCGCCTCAACAATGGAGGCACGAAACATGGTCCACTCAGACTCAATGCTCCCCGGGGACGTGGGCAAAGTTCTGCCGCAGGTGGGAGATGAAACTCCTTCTGACGGGGGATTCTGCCAGACGTTCCCAGCAAACCCTCACAATACGTTTGGGTCTGCCAGGTCAGACCGGCATCTTCCCCACCATCGGAGCCAACCCACCACCAGATGATGATTAGTTGACAGCAACGTCCCTCTCTCCACCCGAGTGTCCAAAACATGCGGCCGCAAATCCGATGATACGACTACAAAGTCGGTCATCGAACTGTGGCCTGGGGTGTCCTGGTGCCAAGTGCACATATGGACACCCTTATGCTTGAACATGGTGTTCGTTATGGACAATCTGTGACGAGCACAGAAGTCCAGTAACAGAACACCACTCGGGTTCAGATCGGGGGGGGGGGGGGCATTCTTCTCAATCACGCCCCTCCAGGTCTCACTGTCATTGCCCACGTGAGCATTGAAGTCCCCCCGCAGAATGATTCCCGGGTGGAGCGCTCTCCAGCACACCCTCCAAGGACTCTAAAAAGGGTGAGTACTCTGCACTGCTGTTTGGTGCATAGGCACAACCAACAGTCAGGACCCGTCCCCCCACCCTCAGGCGGAGGGAGGCTACCCTCTCGTCCACCTGGGTAAACCTCAATGTACAGGCGCCAAGCCGGGGGGCAATATGTATGCCTACAACTGCTCGGCGCCTCTCACCCTGGGCAACTCCAGAGTGGAAGAGTGTCCAACCCCTCTCGAGAGGACTGGTACAGAGCCCAAGCTATGTGTGGAGGTGAGCCCGACCCGACTATATCTAGTCGGAACCTCTCAGCCTCACACACCAGCACCACCTAGAAATTCATCGATATTAAATGTAGTACTGTATTGATTCAAGATATTAAATTGTTTTGATATCGATACTTTTCAGTCTCACATCCTCATTCTGATTACGCTGTCACGCGCGGTCCTTCCAGATGCCAATGGTGTCGCTGTGTACACCAGTGTGTGGGAAATAGATGAAGCAGCTGCTTCTCCAATCCCTTCACAACAATTCTCAGACCACCTCTGACCGGCAAAACCAAAACGTATCAAAAATAAAATGGCAACAGCAGCATCACAACCCGTTTTAGTTGACCATCCCAAAAGTAAAAGTGCTGTTTGGAACTACTTTGGGTGCGAGGCTGAGGAGTCGGGAAAGCCGACATACTGTGACCGGCCGGTCTGCAAGCATTGCTACAAGGCAGTCGTCACCAAGTCAAGTAGCACAACAAATTTGGCCAAACGGGAAAGATAGACACCCCTAACTCTACAAAGAAATGAAACAGGTGGGTAAATATTATTGTGTATGGTTGGTTACTAGTGAGCATTTTGGCTTGGCGACGTTGACGCTAAACACTACTTGAGGAAATATCCGTAACATTAAAGCTATGGGTTAGCTCCATGTATTTTTACGTCCATCAGGGGTGGTTACTAGTGAGCATATATAGAGTTACACAAACAAATAACTGCTTGGCGCTAAACGCTACTTGAGAAAATAAACGCAACATTATGTATATTTTTAGCAAAGCCTATTTGTCTCCATTTTACACGTATTATGTTGTTCTGTTATTAACAGAAATAGGCTAAAAGCCCACAGTAGAATTTTAAAGTTGCATTACACATGGTCTGAGAAAGCAGTACATCCACAAATGTTGCTCCACAAAGAGTTCCAATTTGTAAGCAAGATTTTTCTTCCAAACAAGATATAAAAAGATGAATATGATTTAAGGTACAATTAGTATGGATGTTTAATATGACATGAGTTGTATCTAAAACGTTTCTTTGTCTTCTAGATCCAAGGAGAGGCTGAAAAAGACCAAATATCCAAGGCCAAAAATAAGTCATTCCAGCCTACGGTACCGTGTTTATTTGATCCTGTTTGTTTTTAATTGTTGCTCTAACGTGCCTTGTATTCTCAGTTTACATGTCACTTTTGACACTTTCAGTTGTCTCCTTTAGTCTTGAATACTGTATTTATTTTTGGTTGAGGTTTGGAGTTATGTTGTTCATAGGTGCTCTGCATTTTCTAAGAATGTTTTAGATTCTGTCATGTTTTACACTTTGTGTTTTGCACTTTAAAAATGTTTGTGTTGCTGATATTGAGAAAATTAAACTGAAATTGTTGCAAAACATTTACTTTATTTACAAAAATGTTAAGACAATAGTCATATTGAGAAAGTTCAACTGAAATTGTTGCAGAACATTTGCTTTATTGAATGTTCACAAAAATGTAAGACAATAAAATTGCATTTGTTTGTACCGTTTCAAAGATATCTTGATTGTTGAATTTTTTTCCCCACAGTGGTATCAAAATCTGGATCAAGTATCGAGGATTTTTTGCTAGTATGTTTGTTTTCATTGAACTATAAAACATGCAGCTGAGCCTGGGAGCTTCTGCACTTTTTTGGTGAGACTTAAAGTTGTCGATTTTTTTTAAGATCTAGAAAAGCTTTAACATCTTGTAAATGTTGTTTAATAATGTAAGAATAATAATGCATTTTAGTATTCATGTGTTTGATTTTTATCATTAGGCCAACTTGCTTAGTGGTCGAGTCAATTTTAGTTGCATTACGTGTCCAGGACCAAGACCGTTATTACGTATCATACCTGCGAAAATTGATCACAATTGTCTTATGGAAGTTATGACCAAAACAAATCCGAATTCCACCTGCATTTCCTGGGATTCAATTTATTCGCTGGCAAGGCTGTGCGGAATAAACCTATATTTTCTGCAATAGTCGCTAAAAACAACTTTTCTTGTACGAATCTCACCGATACAGGCCCAAATTTGGGGTCGATCAACGCCGCCTGGTGTGACACCTGGTGCGCCCACCCGCGCTTGGATGCAACACCTCTCATTCCGCGCAGTGACGTGTGGTGGTGGTGTGGTGGTAAACAATTGTATGACACATTGAGAAATGCTTCAGGAGTTTGTGCACTTGTGTCATTGCTCTTAACTGTTACTATTTTTCCATCTACAGTAGAGGATATCCAGAGGGCAGCTCTGACGCACATTCCGCGAGACAAGTTCTTTAGGAATGGGCGTAGTGCTTCCTGGAGGGATGGAGATCCGACCTATATTGATGCTATTGGCGTACCTCGAGGTGTTCCAGATGAGTATAAACTGGTTGATCAGATTGCAGCTGGTTGGGAGTCCATTTTTATTTGGATCACGCCGAATAAAAATGTTGACAGGATCAACTGCCTCCACTACAATGTGCAGAAACTGGGTAACTGTACTGAAGCAGGATTTCTTGCTATCAAAGAACAATTGGCAGCCACCTCTCTCATGACGTTCCAGAACCGCATAGCGGTTGACATGCTCCTCGCGGAAAAGGGTGGGGTGTGCGCCATGCTTGGCGACCGGTGTTGTACATTCATACCTAACAACACGGCCCCGGAGGGGTCCCTCACCAGGGCCATCGATGGCCTCCGCGTTCTCAACCACAAGATGAAGGAGCACTCTGGAGTGGACACGTCTCTTTGGACGGAGTGGTAGGAAAGAACATTTGGTAGATTACAAGGACTTGGTTTCCTTGGTCCTGGTTTCTGTTGCTGTGTTTGCAGCTATCCTCACATTTGTGTGGGTGTTGTTGTATTCCTTGTCTTAGAGCACTGCTCAACTGGTTGATCACTACAGCTATTGCACCTACGACGTCCAAATTAATCGATGTTTATCCGTTATTGCTTTATCGTACAGTTGAGAGTAATGATGACACTTCTTTTGATTCTCCTGTTGACATTTCGTTTTCTTTTCCAGATCTCTTTCCGGGTCTTGGAGATTATGAGTAAAATTACATTAACAACCTCGGGTGTAATTACATTTGTTTTCATGAGAGTGATTCGGTAGATTAAAGCCTTTGTAGAGGGTCTATTCGATGATATGAGGATTGTGCAAATGTAAGAGAAACAGGGGGGAATGTAAGAATAATAATGCATTTTAGTATTCATGTGTTTGATTTTTATCATTAGGCCAACTTGCTTAGTGTGCTTTGCTTTCACATATGTATGTTAATTACACCCCCCCCCCCCCCACACACACACACACACATAGACAATACAAGTTCATAGTGTTCCAGCTGCTTTCGCTCCCCGCTCCCCTTTCCCTTAGAGCTGGAACACCTTTGTTATCAGGGACACCGAAGAATAATAAAAAGAAAGGGGGCGCAGGAGCCGGGCAGAGCGTTTTAGGAACTGTAATCGTACACTTCCCTGCGCTCTCCTTGCAAGTAAAAAGACAATATTGTTGTAGAGTGTCTTCTCTCCTCATTGTGTGCATTGTTTATGAATGTCTCATTTGGTGTGAACCTGACAAATAAACATGGGCTTAAAGGCATTTAAACTAAGTCAAGTGTTGGAGTTTTTATTTTTCAAAAATTTGACACCATTTTACCCCTTTTTTTCTGCAAATGAATAGCAGCTTCAAATATCGGTTATCAGCCTCCTTGACCACTAATAATTGGTATCGGCCCTGAAAAAAAAAGCATATCGATCTATCACTAGTATTTGTCGATTCAAAAACATGTTAAAATGCAAGAAACTCGCACGGCTTTACAAGGATGATTTAGATAGTGAAGCCAAAGACCGATATCGACCGATAAAAATAGACATTATAAATGGTTTGGATCCCTACAGAATTCACAATACTGAGTGAAGCTATGGACTAGACCTACTTCCTCCTTTGTGCGCTGGATATTTTTGCGTACCTTGTGTGTAGTCTAAGGGCCTACACTTCGGAGCAATTTAAACATTATGCATATTTAGCCTCTTGTGTGCAATTTATAAACTGATAGGTGCAGGACCTGCAGATGAAGAAGGTGGCGAACAATAACACTGTCATTCAGACTAGAGCACATGCTGTACGTTTGCTTCATCCACTTAAACTACACAAACGAACATACTTATTTCCTTTTTAACAGATTATGTGATGATCATTCTTTCATTCCAAAACGAGGGTTCCCTTGGTCTTACGCCAAGCAGGAAGCCTATAAAAACTCAGTCCATTGTTAAATTTTCTTCCTTTGCACCCCCTAACACAGCAACGGTTCACCATGTTTACATATTTTGGCCGTCTAAATCAAGCGAGAAACACAGCGAGTTCGTCTTGCGTGTAACAACAGTAGTCACATTGCCTCCAATGCGCTCCCAATATACTACCCCGGTAACGACGTCAGCGATGACGTGTCGGGCCCTATTTTTCTACATAGATAGGTGCGTCTTATGTTTTTTTTTATAATTTTTTAAAAAATAGAGTGGGTGTGGCTTATATAAAGATGCACCTTATAGTCTGCAATTATGGTATTAGTTTGAGAGAGTGTATTTTTTTTTTCAACTGAGAAGTTGAGGTCAGAGGCCACATCAGTACTGGGATTTTTTTTTTTTTTTTTTTTTTTAAATAACAAAAACTTGGTATGTGTGTAGTAACGGTAATAATGCCTTGAGGGACTCACCCAGCTGCTGTGACATACAAGGGTGCTTTTTGCCTGAAGATGGACATGTTCTCTGGTCTCTGGTCTGCCATTCCATACACTGCCTTTACTACTTGACTGAGCCAGGACTGACGCATACTCTCAATCATCTTGTCTGCCTCATCAATAATCTGTACCAAATGATAGAATGAATCAGAACAAACAATTTGAATATAACAAATGCTTGAATATTGGGAACTTACAAGAAACCTAAGGTGATCCAGACACATGACTGAATTTTTGTTGATATGATCAACAAGTCGACCGGGAGTGGCCACAACAATGTCAGCTAAACAGCGTCTCATCCCCCCTCTAGAGAATAATCAAGAAATAAAATGTATTTACCAAGTGGGGGCATTTTTACAGCTCTTAAGTCAGTTTGACTTTTACCATCACCTCTGTTCAGAAAGTGAAGCCAGCTCTGCCTCAAATGACTTCTGGCCTGCCAGCATGACCACTCTCAGGGTGGTTCCCTCAGCATATGATGTAAAAACCTTGCAAACCTGGGAAGAGGAAAAGTAACAACCACTTCCTGTAATTACAAATTCATCATTTAAGTCCACCCCCCAAAAAACATTTTTAGAATTATTCCTGCTTTGAATGAGTGCAACTGATGGAAAAAAAGCCATACTCCCAAGGCATGGAAAGTTTAAGCCACATTAATGTTACTTCTTATTGGTACAGAAAGGGCTTTTGAAGAAGACCTGCTGAGCGAGCTCTTTGGTCGGTAACACAGCCAAGGCGCGGACTTCGCACACAACCCTCTTCATCAGCACCTGATGGAAAAGAAAAGCATCCGTTTCCGGAGTAAAATTAGGGATGTGTATCGATATTATTTTACCTATACTACTACTCTTCATGATACTGCATATCAATCCGGTACCTTCACTGTATTCTTATTAGTGCTTTTTTGTTTTGAAAAACACCAACACAAAAATATTAGAACAACTTGCCGTGCAACTATGTAAAATGACAATGTAAAATGAATAAAAAAATGACTAACAAATCACTATACTTGGTTATATTATATAAACAATTATTTAATCCAGTCCTGGACAACCTGTGACTCGCGAGTTGCATGCGGATCATTGGCTGGTTTCATGAGGCTCCTGAAGCCCTTTTCGAAACTGAGCTTATCTTAGCAGCACGCCGTCAACCCCATCATCAGTCGGTAGATGAGGTACAGTGTGAAGCGCTTTGAGTACCAAAGGTAGAAAAGCGCTATACAAGTGACAGTCCATTATTGTGTATGTGGTGAGGGGTGGGGAGCACAGAATGGTGTGGTAAAGGTTCCTTGCTATCGTCCTGGTCTTGTTTCGCTGCAAAATAATAAGCGGTTCTTCTTTAAATGTCATTTTACTCGCCAGTGTGGCCTTTCAGCATATAACTTCCGAGTTCGTGTTATGCGGCCAATCGGGTCCCTGTATTCGCAATGATGGGGCAGTGTGATTCTCTCTGCTCCAGCACCCAAGCGACCGGTTTGGATAATGGATGGATGAATGTTGTGTAAGTGGTCATTTGAAAATGTGACCAATAACAGAGATTTATAGAAAAAAAACTGTTGCATAATGATATTTTTCGGTTTCATAATTGTTGTGAGAAACCATTAACATAAGTGAATATCATCAATTTGAGCCAATTTGTTTCAGAAGTGCGTATTAATCCATTAAGGCATAAAGCGCCTGGCTCAACAGCTCCCCAAAACCTAAGGTCTACTTTGGAATTACGCTTGAAAACCTGAAATTTTCCCAGAAATTCAACGCTTACAAAATAATTAATATCTCAGCCCCTGTAGCATACAGAAACATAATTCCAAAAGAATTAAAGAGCTTGGACATGTGGCTTTCACACAGGCAGATTTTATTATTATTTACTAGTAAATAATAATGTATGTTTCAATCCAAGATGTAAAAATAACGTGTCAGTGCAAGAAGAGCACTATTTTAATTAATTAATCCTCTATTCTGTTACAAGGACGTCAATATCGTCATTGTCTACAAACCATATCATACCTCGTTCGACTGGTTCAACTGGTTCAAAGTCCACAAGCACGTCGTCTATATATCACGGCCGTTACTTTTTCGTTACAATTTCAGAGCTCCCGGCGGTCGACGGCATCCGCCATTAGCGTACGGCTTGAAAAAAATCTGCAACATCCTCCACGGTCTCGTGACATCGTCATGTGTATATTTTGATGCATTAAATTGGCTAAGAGACAGAGAATTGGATTAAAACAAGACACAGACGTATCCGCTTTCCCGGCTTTAAGCTCCCGGCTCTAGTGGTAGAAACACGGTTATGCGCTCCCGTCCTTAATGGGTTAAACTGGCAGCCCTTCACATTAATCAGTACCCAAGAAGTAGCTTTCAGTTTCAAAAGGGTTGGCGACGTGACATACGCTGTCCCTAAAATCTGAATGTTGCTTAACACAGTTCCTGAGCGTAGGCATGTCCAGCTTCGGTCCTCAAGGGTTTCTGTTCTGCCTGTTTTCCATATCTCCCTATTGCAACACACCTGATTCAAATGATCAGGTCAGCAGCAAGCTCTTAAGAAGCTTGATAACAATTCTGATAATTTGCACGGTAGAAGTAATTTTTGCTTGTGGGCAGCTCACTTGTATAACAGGGATGACAAAAGCCAGAGTCTTGCCACTGCCTGTTGGAGCAGAAACACAAACATCTCTGGGCTTATAGCCAGCTTGTCCAATCAGTAGTCCATTCTGTGCACCCTCCAAGATGGCTGGGATGACCTCTGCTTGCACTGTGGGAAAAGGTCACATGGTCTACACGTCAAGTACTGCGCATGTACTATCCAAACAAACCGTGAATTTAGAGCAGGGGTGTCCAAACTACGGCCGGCGGGCCAACTGCGGCCCGCGAGCCTGATTTTTTTGACCCGCCACAAATTTTGAAAATATAATGAATAATAAAATTAAAATGGCCCGCACAAGAAGCTTGATCTCAACTCTGTTGCACTTCTCAGTTTCAACACTAGATGGAGCCAGCCGTTGAGAGGGCGCTTCTCCACCAAACATAAACAAAAGAATAAGAGAAAAAAAAAACTTTTACCTTAGTCAGCAGAAATGGCAGCAGCACCAAAGAAACGCAAAATTGCAAGTGAGTGTACAAGATTTCAAACACGGTGGGAAAATGAATATTTCTTCAAAGGAATAAGCGGAAAGTGCGTCTGTTTGATTTGCAATAAATATGCTGCTCTGATGAAAGAATATAATGTCCGTCGCCACTATGAGACCAAGCATCAGAGCTACGCATCGTACACCGGTGCTGAATGAACACAAACATTTAAGCAAATGGCAGCTACCTTGCAGGCTCAACAACAGTTTTTTTTCTGTGCTAACAAATTACAGGAAAACGCCACAGCAGCAAGCTATGAAGTCTCTAAACGTATTGCCCAGCACGGCAAACCGTTCTCAGACGGTGCTTTCATAAAGCAGTGCCTCATCAAAGTCACAGAAATAATGTCACCGGAAAAAGTGCAGGATTTCAATAACGTGAGTTTATCCAGAAATACAGTGGCGCGGAGAATCGAGGACTTGTCAGCTAACGTAAAACTTCAGCTGAGAGATAAAGCTTGTGCTTTTGATTTTTACTCAATAGCATGCGATGAGAGCACAGATGCCACTGACACCTGTGCAGCTATTAATTTTTTTGCGGGGAGTAGATGATCATTTTTGCTGCACGGAGGAGCTGCTTGATATGATGAGCCTAAAAGGCACGACGGGTAAAAATATATTTGAAGCCGTGTCGGAGGCAGTTGAAAAGATGGGGCTTACATGGGACAAGCTCTGTGGCGTAACAACGGATGGAGCTCCGGCGATGACGGGCGAGCGCAAAGGAATGGCATCAATGGAGTGCGCCAGAGTGAAAGAGAGCGGAGGTGAGGCTGTTAAAATGCATTGTATAATACATCAAGAAGCACTGTGTGCCAAGACTGTCCAGCTTGGTGATGTGATGAACACTGTTGTAAAAACTGTCAACATAATTCGAGCTAGAGGGCTGTACCACAGAGAATTTCAAGCTTTTTTATCTGATGTGGACGGTGAATACGGGGATGTACTCTACCATTCTGATGTGCGCTGGCTCAGCCGCGGCTCTGTGCTGCAGCGGTTTTATTCGCTGAGATCAGAAATCGACCAGTTTTTGAAAGAGAAGTACCAACCTCTTCATGAACTGAGCGAGCCTCTGTGGCTGGCAGACCTGGCATTTTTAGTTGATCTCACTCATCATCTGAATACACTAAACAAGAACCTACAAGGAAAAGAACAGCTGGTCCCACACCTGTATGCGCACATGAAAGCCTTCTGCGTAAAGCTCCGCCTGTTTAAGATTCAACTACAAAGCTTTAATGCTGCACACTTCCCTGCACTGTCCAAAATCAAGTCTGCTTTTCCAAAGGCCAACCTTTCTGCTAAAAAGGAGAAATATGTGTCTGTGATTGCATCTCTTGTGGCAGAATTCAACCAATGTTTCCAAGATTTTTCTGTCATTGAGAAACAAATCAAGCTGTTCTCAACCCCCTTCCTGGTGGATGCAATAGAAGTTGATGAGAATCTGCAGTTAGAATTGATTGAAATGCAATATGATGATTCTCTGAAGAGTCAACACCAGCTTCTCTCCCTCCCTAACTTCTATCAAAGTTTGGATAATGCCAAGTTTCCTCTGATGAGACGCCACGCAAAAAGAATGATGAGCCTGTTCGGCTCAACATACATCTGTGAACAAACAAGAGTGAGAACCAGAATGACTGATAGCCATCTTTGTGACTCAACCACCAAACTTTCTCCTGACATGCCCGCCATCCTTCAATCCAAAGGACAGCATCACTGCTCCCACTGAGTGCAATGTTATTCACATTAAAGATGAAGTAATAAATACACACAGCATTCATGTACAGTATTAATATGTCACCACATCTAATGTGGTTGTTTTTTTGTATTTGGCACTCATTAAAAAAAGTTTGGACACCTCTGATTTAGAGTCACCTGGAAAAAAGTGCTGAATTCCATGATTGTGTAGTTTCTTTAGCAGTGACACACTAAGTCCTCCAACATCAGAGCAAGGCACCAGTTTACTTTTCATGTCTCGCGGGATAACATCGGGCTGAGCCAGCCACTGAGGAAGAACTCTGTGAACCTGTAAAGCGATAACAGGATGGAAGGAAACCCATCAAAAACAAGCATTGGTGTAGATGACAGATTCTTCAAATGATACTCTTTGAAGAGTGTTAGCTGCTACATTATTTACATGTACAAAAGGTTCTTGGAAAGATACACCCATGAACAACAAAAAAAAGAGAAGGGCACTTCATTTTTTACTTTTAATATGAATTACAATTTGGAAAACTAACAACCAAGATTATTTAGTGGGCATCAACAATTCACTGTACCTTTTGGACTGGTTTGTTTTCAAATCCTCCCAGAACTGTGAAACCAGATGGAATGGAAGACATCCTTGAGGTTCCTTTTGGGATATCGTCTTCTGTCTTTTCATCCTCTCCATCCCTACCAATGTCATTAGGCTCTGAACGTCTAACTACACAGTCTGAAGCGAATAAACCAAAATATGGAAAATTGTGTTACTATTAAAAAGTACAGTAGACTTCTGGTGCTAAAAATGCTGGGTGTATAAAAAGAAAACACGCACCTGACTGGATATTCTTTTGCTTTTCATTCCCAACTTGCTTTCTTCTCTTCTCTTCATCCTCCACAGGCTCTAGAAGGTTGATGTCTTCAACATTCGTGGTTACAGCCTTTGATTTCTTCTCTTTACGTCTTTTGTTTTCTTGGCTGCTTTCATTATCAGCTTTTCTTTTCTTTTTAACATCCAGATGACCTGCATGTGTTTCAGAACACTTTATTCTGTCCTCTGTGAAACCTTGCTTCTGCTTCTCTTTTGCCTTCTGATGCAGTTTAGCAAGTAACTCCAGGGATCGGGTGTCCTTTGAAATACTACCATCTTCGTCGTCTCCAAGATACCTGCATGAAACATACAAACATATTGTTAGTTTATATCTCAGAATTGTATGAACATTAAACAAAGGTTCATGTAACTATCAGTGATACAGTCTTCCGCAAATAAGTATTGACAGTGCATTGCTGGAGGAGTAACTTTGCACATTTCACTACATTAAAATGTACAGAAAAACAGGTAATTGCTTTCCTTATTATAAATAAATCAAATCTATAATGTATTGACTAATACTAAGCATATATTTAAAAAGGAGTTTATTTAATCTATGTATTGAGTTTTTTATGTTCATAGTTGCATTGACCTCTTATTAAAGGTTAAGTATGTTTAAGATTACCTAAATTAATCTTTTTATTTTTCCTTGGTCCTTATTTTCAATAGTCAAAAAAGAAAAAAAAGCATACATTAAAATCAAAAACCAATTCTGTATATATAGACCAATATGAATTACTTTGTATGTCGTGAGTCGTGACGCACTTTTCAGTCATATCGCCCAGCCCTCGTATGCACCAAAGAGCTGTAATCCGCCCAGGCACCAAAAAAAAAAAAAAAAGAAGAAGCAGAAGAAGCAGCAGCGAATTTATAAATATAAATTTATAAAGATTCCATAACGTTGGAATGCGCTACTTAGATGGGATTTTATATACCCTTGGCCACAATGCGAAGCTGGATTCTGGTTAAGGTAAGCCATTTTGAACTTTAAATGAAAACGTTTTGGCGTTTTAGGAGTTAAAACAGCTGCAGGCAGCCACCAGTTCAGTTCAGAGAGCGCCACATTTCGAATAAAGCAGAATGAAACCTTCAAATTAAGCCGGTCAGCCCCAGCCGGCCTCCACTCTGCTCCGCATCGGTGGCAGCCACCACGGCGGGGGTCCGCGGACGGTCGTGTGTACGTATGCCTGACCTTTCGCCGGGCCAACCGCCGCCACGGCTGCCAGCTAGCCAGCCCTGGCTCCGAGGCAAGTGGCCTGATTCTGCCAGTATGCTTGTGTAAAAGATTAAAGCCATGCAATCCTAAGTACACACGGCACATCCTAAAATTTGTAACCTTCCGAGAATCCGAGCCCTTGTACGATCGCAAGGACTCACCAGTGTAGTGATATCTGCGGTTGTGATAGTTGAAAAAGCGCATTTGGCCCTAACCGGGTGAAGTAACGGCTGACGTATTGTGTTGGGTTCTTTTAAAAAGAAAGACCACTATTCTCTTTCGCGATACCACGGAACAGCCATAACTAAGTCTGCACAACACACTGTACAGTGCTCTATTTAATGTGCGTTCCTTCCCTGCAGTATTGTTCTCACAGGCATAGTTGCACACCTAGAGCTAGATATGGTGTGTAAAGAATGATGTTTTTTTAAACCTCTAATCAAGTATAAAATGGGAATGTGCAATGAATGTCAGCTTTGTATGGACAAACATGTGTAATAAATAAGTACAATTGATTGACAAGTATGCTAAATAGATATGTAATGCATTGATGAATGATTAAATAATTTACACACAGTTAATTATTTAATTATTCATCAATTAATTAAATTTTACATTAATTAAAAGTTCAAAGAGATGTGCATAATTTTTACTTAACAGGCAGTTGATATACTACTTTAACTATAAATATATACAGTAGTACCTCAACTTACGAAATTAATTGGTTCTGGAAGAAATTTCTTAAGTAGAAAATTTTGTAAGCAGAGACGCATTTTCCATGTAAATGCCCTAATCCGTTCCAAGCCCCCCAATATTCAGACATAAATGTTTTATAAAGCATAATAATGCAAGAAAACATGTAACAAATACATGTTACAATTAGATTGTTGCACAATACATTAGAGTTCTGTATAATGTACAAGCACAAAGAATAGAGTAAGGAATAAAAATGATGGTCGTTTACCTTTTAATTGCCCTCTTTGGTTCATGTTCTCTCTCAGAAGTGGTTTTTACCTGGCGTTTTTTAAACAACTGATTGAATAATGTGGCGACTGTCGATACATTACGGTCATATTCTTTGGCGAGATCAACCAAATGCAACCCTTTTTCATACTTTTCTATTATCTCTTGCTTTGTTTCTATGGCCAAAAAAAACCGATTTTCTCCTTTTTTTTTTTTTCTTTGTTTGTAATTCACGTAAAACTATCAGAAGACCTCATGGTACGAGGGGTGAATGACGAGGACGCTTGCATCTATCTATTTACCTGTCTATCCACACACAGAGACATACGGAAGAGGTCCCTCTTAGCCAATGGGATGCCAGGAAGATGCTAGGCTAGCCAATGGCAGAGCAGCTATGAGTATGTTGCGTTCAGGAAACGCCGGAGCTGCGAGTAGCAGCCCATACTGCAAGTATCACCCCATACTTTTACCTTTTGTATCCTGAAATTTCTTTCGTAACTAGAAGCAATATTTTCGTGTTGAGGCATTTCGTAACTTGAAAAATTCGTATGGAGAGACGTTCGTAAGTAGAGGTACCACTGTACAGTAAAAACCTGTTTACATTATTCTTCTCTTTTATGAAGAATAAGTGGATAAATATGCGAAAGTTCTGATGAACTGATTAGAGGTAAGCTCATTCTGAGCTTGACATACATGTCTTGCTCATAATTTTACTCTGCAGTAGTCAAAGACAAACCGCTCCTCGCTGCAGCAAGAGCTCAGAAGAAATATAAATGGAAAAAATAGGCTGTCTCCACATAATGTGGCATTGAGCTGTTCATTAAGTTATGAATGTTCTGCTTATTATTATTGATGTTTTCTATTAATATATACAGTTTTGAGTAGGAAAGGTTTCGAGAAGTTCGAGAAATATTTATTTTGATAAGTAAATTTGTTAGTTTGTATTAAAGTATATTTCTGGATAATAACTTTTTCATGTGTTCATCCATCCATCCATTATCCAAAAGGAGCCCATCCCAGCTGTCTAAGGGCAGCAGCGGGGTACACCCTGAACTGGTTCCCATCCAATCGCAGGGCACACACGAACTAACAACCATTCGGGCTAACAATAATACCTAGGGACAATTTAGAGCATTCAATCCAACTACCATTCATGTTTTTCGAATGTGGGAGGAAACCGGAGTACCCAGAGGAAACCCACACAGGCACGAGAAGAGCATGCCAACTCCACACAGGAAGGCCAGGACCGGATTCGAACCCACAACCTCTGCACTGTGAGGCAGACGTGCCGTCAACTCGGGTTTAAATAGTTAAAAATAGTTTCACCCACAAAAATAAATAAATAAACAAACAAACAAACAAGTCCGCTGATAGTGTAGTGGTACACACGCCCGAGTTGTGTGCGGGCAGCGTGGGATCGATTCCCGCTCAGTGACAGTGTCTATGTGTGCCCTGCGACTGGCTGGCGACCAGTCCGGGGTGTAGTCTGCCTTCGCCCGTTGACGGCTGGGATAGGCTCCAGCAACTCCCCGCGACCCTGTGTAGGATAAGCGGTTTGGAAAATGACATGACATGACATGACAAACAAACAAAAAATACAAGTTACGCAAGGAAAGTTGAAGGCAGTCAGTTTAGCAGTCTCTGCGGATGAGGTGTCCCTTATTTTTTTTTCAGGGAGTTGGCAACCCTAAATGCGATCAGACGGACAAACTACGTGTCTTCCTTTGAGACTTATAGCATGGAGCGGATTACAACATCGCTTCAAACATGTTGATGCTTCTTTTTGACATCACTTCTTTTTACATCCATGCACAAGTACCGGTACTTGTCATCAGTGATTTCGGCGCATACGTGTCCACGGGAGTGTCAAGTACGAACTATAATTTAGGTGAAAAACAACACGATCGCGACCATGTTAAATTGCTTCCCAGGAGCAAGTTGACATGGGCGTATACATTGAACAGCAGATTAATTTGTGCCACCTCGCCCGGGTAATTATTCGCATCTACAAGTATTAATTGTGCGCCTCAAAAGTGTGTCAGCTCGTGGCGCAGTGGTTAGGCAGCGACATGGGATACATGTGTTGCTTTATTCTTCACCACTTATGGGTTCAAGTACCGCCACTTTTTGTTTTATTTATTAGGGCCCAAGCAGCGACCGCTGCGAGGTCCCTATTGTTTTTGTAGAAATTATTATTATTAGGGCCCGAGCAGTGAAAGCTGCAAGGACCCTATCGTTTTCGTAGAAATTCTTCTTCATATTATTATTCGGGCCCGAACAGCGAAAGCTGCAAGGACGCTATTGTTTTCTTTGAAATTCTTATTATTAGGGCCAGAGCAGCGAAAGCTGCAAGAATATCGCCAGAGTTTGCCCATTTCTCTCTCAAGCTAACACGGAAGTGCTGATGCATGCTTTTATTTCCTGTCGTTTGTGTGCGTGTGTGTGTGGGGGGGGGGTGTGTGTGAGTGCTGATGTACTGGTGGAAATATGTCTTCGGGTTTGTTGGGAGGGAGGGTGGAAACGGGTCTTTTTATGTTGTGTTTAGGATGTTTTACAGCACTTTGAGTTGCATTTTTATGTATGAAAAGTGCTATATAAATTAAATGTGATTGATTGATTGTTTGATATTGTTTTTGTAGAAATTCTTCTTCTTATTATTATTAGGGCCCGAGCAGCTAAAGCTGCAAGGACCCTATTGTTTTCGTAGAAATTCTTATTAGGGCCCGAGCAGCGAAAGCTGCAAGGACCCTATTGTTTTCGTAGAAATTCTTATTATTAGGGCCCGAGCAGCGAAAGCTGCAATGACCCTATTGTTTTCGTAGAAATTCTTATTAGGGCCCGAGCAGCAAAAGCTGCAAGGACCCTATTGTTTTTGTAGATATTCTTCTTATTATTATTATTATTCTCCGTTAAGACTCGCATTTTTGAGGGACTAAACGCGAAAGAAAACTCACCAATTTTTGCACACACATCGGGCCTGGCGAGAAATTTAATATTTTGAAGTCGGCATACTCGAGTACTCAAAAACGGGGTCCCAAAGAGCCCCTCGATTTTTTTCATCAAAGGAAAGTCCGGGTAAGTTTGACCTACGGCTACAAAAGCTAGGAGGCACGTATAGCACCCTCAGACCTACAAAAATTCTTCGGTCCCCATGCCTGAACATGTACAGGGGTCTGCGGGGACCCCAAGAGCCCCTCGAATTTTTCATCAAAGGAAAGTCCTGGTAAGTTTGACCTACGGCTATGAACGTGAACGAAAACTTACCAAACTTTGCACACACATTGGGCCTGGCGAAAACTTTGATATTTTGAAGTCGCAATACTCAAGTACTCAAAAATGGGGTCTGCAGGGCCCCCAAGAACCCCTCGATTTTGTTATCAAAGGAACATCCTGGTAAGTTTGACCTACGGCTATGAAAACTGGGAGGCATGTGTAGCACCCCGAGACGTACAAAAAGTCTTTGATACCCATGCCCGAACATGTAGAGGAAGTGAGTTATGAGGATCCTCAAGTAGAACGTTAGCCCATGTGTGAACATTTACAGGGGTCATACCTTTGCCCCCAAGTCCAAGATGGCTCACCCGATTGACAAATTTGAGTTATACCATCTCATCATGTGGGACAACAATAGGGTAAAATATTTAACGTTTTCGAAACACTATATGACGGGGGCTGAGCATCAAACTTTGCGTCACATAATTCCTGCTTAACGAAGGATTCTAAGTTGTACGTTTTACCTACATCTATGAAAATTTGCTGGTATATGTAACAGACCTACAAAAATGTCTTTTATAGCCATGTGCTAAACCTTACAGGAAGTCAACCATTTTGAATTTCCTTTGGAATTGTCACAACTTTTAGTGACTTTCACAGTGGTCATACTTTAACAAACTCCTCCTAGAGCATTTATCTGATCGTCTTCAAACTTTGCATGCTTCATCTAAAGATGATTAAGATGAAGAGTTACTGAAATCTTTTATTTCATTGTCCAGGAAGTGAGTAATGAGTATTTGAAAGTACAACTTTGTACCATTTGTGCACATTTACAGGGGTCATACATTTGCTCCAAAGTCAAAGATGGTTCACCCGATTGACTTCAAATGTGGGTTGTACCATCTCATCACGTTGGACAACAATAGGGAAAAATATTTTACGTTTTCGAAACACTATCTGACAGGGGCGGAGCATCAAACTTTGTGTTTCATAATTCCTGCGTAACGAAGGATTCTGTGTTGTACGTTTCACCTACATCTATGAAAATATGCTGGTATATGTTACAGCCTAAGACCTACAAAAAATGTCTTTATTTGCCATGTGATCAACTTTACAGGAAGTCAACCATTTTGAATTTCCTTTGGAATAGTTGCAACTTGTTGGGACTTTCATAGTGGACATATTTTAACGAACTCCTCCTAGAGCATTTATCCGATCGTCTTCAAACTTTGCATGCTTCATCTAAAGATGTTTAAGATGAAAACTTATTGAAATCTTTTCATTTCGTTGTACGATTATAGTGGCGATGCGCTGTATAACATATAAGTGACAGCCCATTTGCCATGAATTCTGACGCTGTTTTGGAGGGTCTAAACCTTGGCGAAAACTCATGAAAATTGGCACACACATCAGACCTTGCATGAAAATAAATATTTTAGAGATTTCTTCTTCGTCACCTACAAATTTTAAACTAAGCGTTCCCGGTTCTGCGTTTCATGTAAAAACATCTGTGAAAACTGGGAGGCATATGTAGGAGCCCATGATCTTCAAAACTGTCTTTTCGAGTCATGTGCGAAATCGACAGGAAGCCCACCATTTTGGCTTTATTTTGAAATTTTGGGCAAAATTTGGGAAATTATAGGTCATATTTTAACAAACTACTCCTTGACATTTTATCCGATCGTTTTCAAACTTTCTGTGTTTCATCTAAACATGTTGAAGATTAAAAGTTATTGACAGCTTTTTATTTCATTGCACGCTGTTGCCATGGCGATGCAATGTTTATGAAGAAAAATGATGCTGTTTTTGAGGGTCTAAACCTAGGCCAAAACTCATGAAACTTTGCACACACATTAGACCTGGCATGAAAATAAATATTTTACAGATTTCTTGTGCTTGTTTAAAAAAATGTCTCTATAGATCCGCCTACACATGTTTAAGGAAGCATTCACTGGTCTACATTTTAGCTAGATCTGTGACAATTTGGAGACATCTGTAAAAGAACAAAAAGGTATCTTAAAGCCATAGGCTAAATCTTACAAGGAGTCCGCCATTTTGACTTTATGTTGGAATAGGCCAACATTTTTGCCCTATTGTATAAGTCATATTTTAACATGCAAATAAACATGACAAGTTATTGAGAGTTTTTTTTATTTTGCTGCATGCTGTTGTAGTGGTGACGAGCTGCTAAGATATATTATACTGTTTTCTAAACCATTTGGAGTATAGTTTAGTTGCGCAGTCACTGTCTTTGAATGAGTTACTACATGAATTGCCACTGAGAAACTTAGATGAAATTAACACGTTTTTTGAACAAATTTGACTGAAAATTTGTCCGAAACGCCTCAAGACGTTGAACTTGCTGTCCACCGAATATTGTGAATTTTCGACGAAGGGCGTGGCCTTGACGGTGCCGCAAAATCTGATTATTCAACGTAACAATAAATAAAGTTTTAACTTGACTCAGATCTTCCAAATTTCTCGAAATTTTTCATATTTGATGATTGCCAAGAGTTGAAGACATCTACGAACTTATTTTTCATCGTAGTGGTAGCGCCACCTACTGGCTGAAGGAAATACATATTTTTTTTCTTTGATCGTTTTCTCCTTGCAACTTAACCAGGTCGACCTCAGAATTGCTCGGAAGACTCTGTAGACCTTCCTAATGTTAAAATAAGATATTTGTGATTTTTCGTGAAAAGCTGTTGCCATGGCATGTTCACCCAAAAAACAACGCTGATTTTGAGGGTCTGAACATGCTCGGAATCTCACGAAACTTTGCACATACATCAGGCTTGGCGAAATCATCAATATTTTTATATTTTTTTGTGCGATTTGTAAAAAATGACTCGCTAGCGCCCCCTAGAAATTCGCAGTTCGCAAATACAACTACGTCGATTTTGACGGTCTAAACATGCATGAAATCTCACGAAACTTTGCATAAACATCAGGCCTGGTGAAATGATCTTTTTTGTTGTTGTTGTTGTTTTACGTCGCAAATGTTTAAAAAATGGCTGGCTGGCGGCCCCTAAAAAAATATATATATATTTTTTTTAATTAAAAAAAAAAAAAAAAATCAGCCCCGGTTGTACGTTTCACCTATATCTACGAAAATTTGGTGGTATATCTAACAGGTCAGGACCTACAAAAAGTCTCTTGAGCCAAATGCTAAACCTAACAGGAAGTCCGCCATTTTGAATTTACTTTACAATTCGGCATCACATTGACTTTAAAAGCAGCTGTAATGTGATCCACATGATAATATCTTGTCAAAATTTCACACATTTGATGAGAGTTCTACACCTGAAGACATCTACAATCTAACTTCATCATAGTGGGAGCGCCACCTACTGGCTAAATGAAGTACATGTTTTATTATTTTATGTTTTTCTCATGGCAGGTTAGCCAGATCTCCCTCATATTTGCTCAGAAGAGTGTTTAGGCCTGCATGATGATAAACATGAAGGTTGAAATTTTTCACAAAAAGCTGTTGCCATGGTAATGCCCCGTTTGCCAATAAAACAATGGTCAATTTTGACAATGTAAACATGCACGAAAACTAATGAAACTTTGCATTAATTAATTATTCAATTGTGCAATCTTTAAAAGATGGCTCGCTACCGCCCCTAGAATATTTTCAAAAAGTGTCCCCGTTTATACGCTTCACCTACATCAACGAAAATTTGGTAATATATAAAACAGAAAGAGATCAACAAAAAAGCCTCTTTGAGCCATATGCTAAACCTAAGGAAGTCCACCATTTTGAATTTACTTTAAAGTTTGGACTCACCTTGACTACAAAATCTGCTGTAACTTGATTCAAATGATAATTTCGATTATTCAGTTCCTATGTGCGAGCATCCCAACGTGACGGTACCCCAACGTTGCCGGGGCTGCAAGGGCCCTTTATAGCTGCTTGCAGCTCTAGTTTATTTTAATTTTACTACGTTTACAACAGAGCTGGGCAGTCCGTCCCTGGGTCGGACCGGTCGGACCCTTCGGCCCAGCCAGATGCCCATTTTTTGGGCGGAGGGGTGGGGGGTGACAAATTTAAAAAAATGGCTGGACTAAGCATGGCCGGAAGTTGATTTTAGTCCGGCCCACTAATCGGCCCTCATGCGTGTGACGTGCTCGGGAGGCGGCCAATAATCATCTCAGCCTACTCGGTGAAAGGCTTCTTTTAAGGCTTCTTTCTACTCCCGCGTCGGCGCGAGCGACACCTGCTGTTATAGGTATTGTGGCATTGACCCCAGACCACCACTCCCTGGTGTAATGGTATGCCCCAGTTGCAGGTAGGAGGCGCGGGTTACGTGATGTGACAATGAGGAAATACAAACACGCTTGAGCGCACGTTGCTGTCTCACCTGTTGCGATGGCATACAGTTTCCCACACGGAGTCGGATGAGCCACGCAGCTCGTTGCTGCTGCAGCAAAGTCCCATCACTCAAAGTAAACCCACTGCTACTCACCCACGTTCCCCCTTTGCCGCCAACTTCCAGATCGTTTTCGCAATAAAATTAAACGCATCGTCTAGTCATCCCTTTATGGTTGTAGCAGGCACAATATGCATTGTTATCGCTGTCTTTTTGAAGCGACGCCCCCCGACTTGTTTCAAAACAATTTGTGTCCACGAGTATATTCAGACGCTAGTACATCAAGGTGGAGTTCATGCACCAATCCAATGAAGCACGTAGTTCAGTAAATACTACCGGCGCATTTGAAGCGTGTCCACAGCGGGTTCGTATAGTAAATTAGCCAGCTAATGATCCTTAAAAAGCCCCTGTCGTTAGCGTCCCTCCCGCAGCGACGTCAATCACGGACGCTTTTTTTTTTTTGGGTCGGGGGGGGGGGGGGTTCGACAATGTTTATGAATATGGCCGGAGGGTCGCGGCCGGAAGGGTACCCAAGTCAAGGGTCGAGGGTCGTGATCGGACCGGCAAAAAATGGTCAAGTGACCAGATCTGGTTTACAATTACTTGTAGCTATGAATCAGGAGTTGTAAACGAGACGCTTGGTATGACGTGTTTATGGAGGATTTGGACAGGTATGCACTTGAACAATTTCCATGTAGCTTGTGACGGATCTGCAGACAGGAAACACAAAATTACTTTTTCACATTGCCCTAACGGCCACATCTGGAATCGAGAGCCAGTTGAACCATAACACCGGAAATACAGACGGGAATTTAGGCTAGGCTAGCTTTAGTGATAATATAAAACGGTGTGACCACATGAATGTCTTTTACGAAGTAGAATTGCACGAACCGAGCCAACCTGAATAATTGCCACGCGGCAATGGGGTGCGAGTACATTTTAAATGCACATTCCCAACGACACCGGGCTCAGCTCCGAATGAAACTCGGGAACATTTCACATGGCAAATTCACATTAATTGCATTCGTGTGTCACGAATAGCTCCCGAAGTTTGCTAAAACGAGGGAACGACACAAAACACTTTCAGTGAGTGGCCAATCATTCCTACCTGTTTACCCGAAACAAGGACATTCCACCAAAATATACAACTTTAGTGTTGTTAAACGCTTCTTCTCCTCCTTTTTCCTTCTCCTTCTTCATGTAATTTTTATGGCAGTTGGCAAACCAACTTTTGGCGCATTACCGCCACCTACCGGACTGGAGTGTGGAGCAGTATAAAGACGTTGCACCGCACTGTGAGCACCGCACGATGTGTCCTACGAAGCTGGAAACTTATGTACAACCACAATTTTACTCCACAGCAAACCCCAATATGGAACAACAGATATATTCGCTGCAATAGAAAATCAATCTTTTTACAGAACTGGATGGCTAAAGGTGCGTGTGGTCATTACGCCATCTAATGGATGATCAGGGAAACTGTCTCTCATTTGAAAATGTTTGTGCCCTTCACAATATTATATGTCCATCCATCCATCCATTATCTGTACCGCTTCTCCTCACAAGGGTCGCGGGACGTGCTGGAGCCTATCCCAGCTGTCTTTGGGCAGTAGGCGGGGGACACCCTGAACTGGTTGCCAGCCAATCGCAGGGCACACAGAGACAAACATCCGCACTCACAATCACACCTAGGGGCAATTTAGAGTATCCAATCAACTTACCATGCATGTTTTTGGAATGTGGGAGGAAACCGGAGTGCCCGGAGAAAACCCACGCAGGCACGGGGAGAACATGCAAACTCCACACAGGGAGGCCGGAGCCGGGATCGAACCCACGACCTCTGAACTGTGAGGCGGACGTGCTAACCAGTCGCCCACCGTGCCGTCATATTATATGTCAAAGATCAGAATTAAAAAAGATCTCCAAAGCAATTCCTCTAGTTATCAAGAACCAGATTGAGAACATGAACCTGGAAACTTTGGCAACTCCTAGCTTCTCAATACTGCAATATTTCAACAAAACGTCTTGGAAAAAAAACATATACCTGTATTGGTTAAAGTTGGTTAAAGAGTTCAAAAATGTTGGAAATTTGTATGTTATTTCAGGAAAACCTTTACTGTATTCATGTTGCACCATATCTAAGGGGCACATATATAGTAAAAGTACAGTCAATTTTCGAATAGTATTTTCTAGCTTTTCCTTAATATCTTGCCCTCCTCAAAATTTGTCACTACTGAAACACACAATTATAGTAGAATAAAAATAATTCTATTAACCAATTCATTTTTTCCATTCCCCCTCTACAAAGTATTTTTATAGTTAATATATATGGTTTTGACATCAAAATCAATCTAAATTATTTTTTAACCGAATTTAATATAACTTTTTCCTAAATATATCAAAATTTAGATGCTAGTTTTCATTGTAAAATGCAGAAAGTTGATCGTATTGATTTCAAAAGTCATCATTGCTTAAAGCGCACATACTCTTTCACATTCATTATCATAAATTGTTGGTTGATAATTCAATACATTTTTTTTGTTGTTAAAACATGTGTTTTTCGGTAGTGACTGCAAAGTTTCAGTGGTGACCATACTGTTGTAGTGGACTTGGGGGGTGGTTGCCATGCAGACGGCAGTAAATGAGTGGACGGGCTACACCTGTGTCCAGGTGTGAGCGCTCGCAGCTGCAGGTGATTGGGGTGGTAGCTTATAAGAGTGGGGCAGAAGATTGAGGAGTGACCCTGGAGAGTCTTGCAGACAACAGCGGAGCGGACCACAGGACGACAGCCGTGCTCACAGCCTGGCAGCTCTGGTGAACCCGACGACGGCCATGCACTCACAGCGAGGGGTGGGTGCCGTTCGTAGCCGATAGGGCTGCCGGCGGCGAAGCTAGGGCATTGTAGGTCCACTGGTTCCAGCGTTAGGGGCCCACGCAAGCGGGCGAGCGATAGTTAGGGCGCGGTAGTTAGGAGTGCCGCCTGCCGCAGACCGCCTGCCTACCCTGCTTACTGCCGGGAAGTGACACCCCGGACCAATTTTACGAGCGCCTGTCAAGTCTGTCAGTGGTATTACACGTATGGAACCTCTAGAGGGCAGCCGAGGCTAGTGAGTGTAGGGTTGTTGAAAAGAGAACTAAAGCAGCTCCGCGATAGCACTACTGAAGTGAGCGGTGATCTTCCTTTAAAAACGAATCCAACACAACAAAGTCGGCAAGCCACTCGGTGCTTTCAGCGCTGGCCCGGCGTTTCCCCCGTGGACTAGTGTCGCCGAGCTGCACCAGAGTCCTAAACCTTGACACTGGGGTCTCGGCCATCGGGCCAGTTAAGTGGGCAATACTTTTATTTATTCGTTCCCTGTTTTGCGTGCTTTGTCTTTGTGTGATTTTGTGGGGAAAGTATGCGGGGAGGGGTTTTAATTGTGACCTTTAATAAAGTATACATACTGTATATTCCCTACTTGGCGGGTTGGTGGTGCAGTCTGTGACTCCGGACCTGCCCCGTGAAAGGTGGTGGCAGGGTACAAATTACCCGGCTCTTACGTTTATTCAAGCGGTGGTTTGTTACACTGTTGCTGTTGTTGCAAGTAATACTTTGTGTGAGGGTAGCAATGTAATCACTTAACTAGTTTTGCTATATTTTAACTAATGAAACATTAATTCATCCATTTTTCTACTGCTTTGTACTGTACTCAGGGTTGCAGGGGGTTGGCGTTGATCGCAGCCGACTTAAGGGAAAAGCAGGGTACACGCTGGACCTGTCACCTGTCCATCACAGGCAGAGGTGTGTAGTAACGAGTCACATTTACTTGAGTATGTTCTGGGAAATTTTGTATCCCATCCATCCAATTATCTATACCGTATGAAAATAAATATGATGTAAAAATGTCTACGGTAACTGTATTTTTGCATCAAATAAACGGCGGGATGTCTGTGAATTTAATAGTTTTGAAACATCAAGGGAAATTATACATAGTGTTCGCTCTGAAACGTGCAAAACCTCTGGATGCATCCTGGAGATTTTTGCAAAGGGATCACTATTTTGAAATTCTTGACACTGAAAAATGCTTGTTTTTATTGTCATCAAAACATGCGGGGCTTTGCAGTCTCTCCCTTCTCGCCTTTTCCTCTCTGCTGACGAAGAATGTAGCTACAGCAGCAAGAGAAATCTGTTTTTATTTGATGATTGCTCCATGTTTGTGGTAAAAAAAAATACAGCTTGTGCTTCAAATCATAGGCTACATTATATTTTCTTAGCGAATTTGCAGTTGTCCAATGCCGTCTAGTCTAGTTTCCATTGTTCAATCTTTGCTAGAGGAGTTCTCAGAAGAACTTACACCTGATAAGAACACAGCTTTGTATCTCAGTTAAAAACAAGCCGGTTTGTCAATGTCTATCTCGGCTGTGAATGTCCCTCGTCCATTTAATCATGGTTTCTGGCGAACGATAAAGGAAGATGAGTTTTGAATAAAGCTCCTCTTCCAGCTCCAGCTCTCCAGTCTCACGCACCTGAAACATAATTCATACGTTTTTGATGCAGTTAAGGATTTCACACAGCACAAATTTTACTTTCATCTGTAAGACATTCTCAGAAGAAATGCTGCAAATAGTAGAAACATCTTGCTCTAACTTGGTGCATTAGTGAAAATTTAAATTAGGAATCGAACCCAATGCAATTACATTCATCATGTAAGTTGTATTGAACATGACCTGATCAAAACAATAAATGATTTAAATCAATTCCAACAACAAGACAGGCTATGTAAATGAAGTGGCAAAAACACTATGTGAACTCATGACATTGACATTCCTGTGATCGTCTCACGAAGTTTCAGTTCATTGTCGTTTTCAAGCTTGTTGGCGCTGATTTCAGTGCTTCCGCCATGATGTTTTGATAGGCTACTCTCGTGTAGTGATGAGAAGTCACATGAATTTGTGGAAAATTCGTATTAAAAAGATCGATTTATGGTCTTATTAATCAATATTGGCCCATGAAAAGGAAAACTGATTTGATTAATCGATTTTTTTTTTTTAACCCAGCTGTAGTTTGCAAAGGTATTTTACTCCTGAAACTTTGGCTAATTTTGTCATGTTACAACCTCAAATATAAATGCATTTATTGGGATTTAATATGATAGACCAACACAACGATGTTTGATACATTCTTTTAAATATTTTTACAAATAATCTCTAAAGTGTGGTCTGCAAAAGTATTCAGCCTTGCTCAGTAGTTACTTTGTACAACCACCTTTCATTGGATTTGCGTCTGCAAGGTTTTTTTGGGGTATGCCTCAACCAGGCTTTACAAATCTCGAGATTTTTTTGCCCATTACTTTTTGAAAAACAGCTGAAGCTCAGACCTCGACCCCCCCCGACAGGTCCAAGATTTCAAATGGGCTTTCACTTGTACAGTATTTTGCAACCTTCAAGGTACGCAAAGCGCTTTAACAAAGTCTCTTTGTTCACTGAGTGATGAGACAGCCTCAGGAGCAATGCGGGGTTCAGTTTCTTACGGACACTTGGACAAGATCGAAGCCACAACCTTTGGGTGGGAAGACAACCACTCTAACTCCTGAGCAGTGTATCTCTGCCCAGAGTCACCATCGTCCTCTTGGCTGATTCTCTGATCAATGCTCTCTTTGCCAGGCCTGTCAGATAAGGTGGAGGGACATTCTAGAAGCTTTGCAGCTGTGCCATGTTCTTTAAAGTTTTGGATGTTGGCTTGAACAGTGCTTAGTAGGGATGTCGCAATATCGTGATATCGCGATATTAAAATTGCCACGCTATAGCATAGCCGTCATGTCATGATATTAATAGCAGCAAATCTGTTTAAAAGCCCAAGTTGTTTGCCACTTGTGCAGTTCTAGCACCCGCTGGTGGCTAGTTTATTAGTGCAGTTTAATTTGATGCCACCTATGTTTGTGAATGTTATCGATTTGTTATAGATTTTCTTTAGGAGTATTAATGTAGACGGGGGTGAATGCATGCTACACTTTTCAGATTTGTAAAAGAATTGGAAAGCCTAATATCGTTTTTCCACTGTACAGTAAAGTGCCACTTGGTCTATCATATAAAATCCCAAGAAAATACATTTACATTACTTGTATCATGCGAAATGTGGAAAAGGGGTATAAATATTTTTGAAAACCAATGTAATAAAAATACTCACCAGGAATATGTCCATACATATCTTCAATATACGGTCTACACAGGGAAGCTCCTCAAACATGATGGAGTGAGAGATCTCGCTGAAGAAGCCTCGTACAAACTTTCCAATGACCAGAACCACGGACACATACAAACCCATGATCCTAGAAATGCGGCATAGAAGAAAGGAAAGTCATCTCAACAACCAAAATGAATGTTCTATCAAATGTCTATCAACATCTAAAGCAGGGCTCTCCAAGTCCGGTCCTCGTGAGCTGCTATCCAGCCTGTTCCAACACAGCTGATTCAAACTATCAGGATAGTTATCAGGCTTGTGCAAAGCTTGCTGATGAGCTGATTGTTTGAATCTGTAGTGATGGAACAGGGCAACACATAAAACAAGTTGGATAGGGGCTCACGAGGACTGTACGTGGAGATCCCTGATCTAAAGTCTAATCTTGAACAGTTCCCTCAATACAATGCATGCAAAAAAACAAAAACAAAAGTATTGTTGATACTAAGAATGGTCTGACACACAATGTTTCAATTTCTGATGTGTCAGTAATACAGCCAACCGCTGTTTGCCCATTAAGCAGCTGACAATGCTCCTTGCTCCCCCTGTGCACTGTCCAACAAATACTTGACGAGACTTGAAATCTGGACTTGAAAAAGTGGGACAGCTGGTTTGAAGTTCAAACAGGGCTGGAAATGGGGATTTGCACAGTGTATTCCCAGCTCAAAAGACTACAGCTGAATTCACACATTTTGTTAAACTGGATCCCAAAAAAAGTGATTTACGAGAAGAACTTTGCAGTTCTACTCTTTTTCTCAACCGGAATGTTGGATTCAAAGACCATATTTAAGGGTCATTTTCATATACCGTATTTTCCGGAATATAAGATGGACCTTTATATAAACCACACCTACCTATGTTGAAAAATCTGATATTTACTGCATTTTCAGAATGATTATGAACTGTAAATGTATGTACCTGAACAGATTCTTTCCTAACAGTGCCTTTTAACACGGCAGCAACCTTGCTGATTAAAACGGAACAGAACCAAGAGAAAATAAACATTACTTATCTTTCCAGTTTGTCAGTTAATGTCCACCCTTTTATTGCTCTGCTTCTGCATACCAACTAATTCACAACCTAGTGCATAGCGCACTCGCCTGTTGAACTCCTCCACCTGCAGCCACATCCTGTTAATGGCAATTGTATTGTATTGTAATTCCGGTTAGATTGCCCCTAGCAGTGGAAGAAACAATCCACATAATAGCCGCACCTTTATATAAGCCGCATGGTTCAAAACCTAGGAAAAAAGTAGCGGCTTATAGTCCGGAACATTGTAACTACCTTCCAGTCTGTACCCCACCATGGGCAAGACGGATGAGGTGTTGAAGTATATTTTAAGATAGATAAGTACAGTCATAGCTGGAATGCCCTTATAGTTAGTTGGGAGATATCACCATTAAACCACTGGAATGCCCGTAGCTGAGGGGGAGACATTCTGCAGGCCTACTGGGGTTAATAGATCACTGGTTCTTCAGGGGGAGAGCCTGGGGCGCTCTGGAAGTGAACATGTGTGCAAACAGCCCTCTTCCTTTCTTGCTTGTTGTAAACTGACCATTCTCAAGGTATTCAATCTTAGGGGGGTGCAATTTGAAGAAGACTTTGGGGCGCCTATCGCCATGTGGTCTTGAAGGTTTTCAGGCGGGAAACAGACAAAGAAATTAGCCATTCAGTGTAGTGTAACCAATGCATATGTAATTACCAAGTTTGAATATTCATCCTGTTCCCTATAATAAGAAGGACACGAGAAGGGGGCGTGCACGCGCGCCCGTGCGGCAACTCAGAGAACAACTTCTTTTGGCATCAGCTGTATTGGTCTTAATAAAATCTTATTTCCAATCAACTGAATTGTCGGAGAAGTTCTTCATCATCAACCAGCCTGGCCTTGCGTCTGCTCCGGACAGACGCATTGACTGACCCTGCTCCTTGGAAGAAAATACACTACAGTGTCAAAACATGTCAGGGACAAAAGCATGACAATTACCCAGACATACTATCAAAGCAAAATAGGGGTGGCTCAAGCTTTTAAATTTGGTTATGTCTTGTTTGGGGATAAAAAAAAAAACATACTATATTTCAATCAATAAGATGCCCAGTATACTTGAACTTTAATTTTCTCTGTGTGCATGTTTTTAAGAATTTTTGATTGATATTCATTCGGTCTATTACCATAATAAATGAGCATCCCAAAAAATAGAGACTTAGAAGTTCTCTGTAAGTGAGCAAACATAAACATTTAGCAGGGGATGAAACAATTATGTCATCCACTGTATAGACATTTTGTTATCATGATCATGTGCGGTCTATAATTATTCCCATGAACACGTTGTTTCTGAGTAAGCTTTCCTCACCCATATCCAGCCAGGAAGCCAAGACTGGGTGGGCTGACTTTGTCATTGAATATGATCATGGACAGAACCCCACAGGAGGAAGGGGCACAGCCTTCAATGGCGATGTCCCACCATTCCTGTTTCCCGCTGGAGTTCAGCGAATTGTCGCTCATCAGGGACAGGGTTATATTCTGGTAGCTTTCTTCATTTCCTAAAATAGACAAACAACTGTTAAAATTGACTCTCTTTTCTTTCTGCTCTAAAAGTCTTAGCGTTGAATTTAAGGCACACTTGTGCATCTGGTGACACAAATACATTGAGAAGTGAATTGTAGTTTCCTAATGAGAATTTAGGAGGTACAGCGAAAGTTCCTTTAATACAGCTCTTAAAAATAAAAGTGGTAAACTAGGGCACATTTTACTAAAAATTGAGCATCCGTTATTCATCAATCGTCTGCAGTGTGGGACTTCCGTCGTACGTCTTTTTTTCGGGGGGAAAAATAGCACCCCCCTATAGGCCAATCCGCCTCTGATTTTAAACGGGCTTCCGTCAGCGATTCCGACTGCAAACATTAATTTAATTGTAAGGAACTTTATTTATTTTAATTATTAATTATAAATAAAAAAGAGTTTAAAAAGTGTTTATTATAAAGTTTTAACGTTTTTCAAAGCTAATTTTTCAACTCCTTCTGACAGGGTACTCTCTCAGATGTTCCCTGTCAGTACTCTGTCAGATGACCTGGTAGACCAGGCTGATTCAACTAATGAAACAGTTTTTTAACCAGTTTAAACAGATTTTAAACAGTTTAAAAAAATGTACGGACCCAAGGGCCGGATATATGCTGCCCCATCATTAGTGGACACATTGACACAAGTGGACCATCTGTTGGACCTTTTTTTCCCGGAATGACGATTGACGGACTGGCGGACTTTTGATGTTTACTGACGGAAGCACGGTTAAAACAACATCAAGGACTGACTGACAGACGATTACAGCTTGGTATGGTTTGAAAAAATGACAAACTGACGCATGACGGACGGGTGCTCACGAATGATGACAAACTTTAGTAAAATGCCCACCTCCACATATTCTTTAGCTATGATTTCAAATAGTAACTCTCCAATAACTTTTTTGTTTAAAGTTTAGTTTAAAAAACAAAACATCATATATTTTTTAAAATTTCTTTTTATGCTTGCTCCCTGTCCCCTCACTCACAAAATCCCATCCGTGCCCCTCTACCTTAACATTTAACATCTTTTATGATTCTCACATACTTCCTTCAGATCAGTGGAATCCAAACCTTTTTTACTGAGGGTCATATACAGAGCCTGGGTGTGCACAGGCCCACCCAGATTGACAGACTGCCCACCCAATGACATTCATGAAAAAAATATATACTTAAAATTTTTTTTTGCAAATTATTTTTGAATTTGTGTTTTTTTTATTTTATTGAATATTAAGAATGTCATAAATGTGGTTGTCTAAGGAAGATCTTAACTTCATATTATTTAGTTGATCATTTTGTTTGAATATTCGATGTGTCGGGATAGGAGGGTTGTGCTCAGTGAGAGAAATATTCAGGCCCACCCTGATTTTTCCAGGCCCACCCATTACCCACAGTCTGGCTCTGGCCCTGCTTCAAAGTGCAAAATGCATCAAATAATCACTTCTTAGCGGTATTGTTATGCATGGCCACTCACTTTTGAAATTTAATCTATTGATCTAAATCTATTGATGTTCTTTTGTTTGTTTCTGTTTTTTTTAAAACTTTTTTTTCTGTTGTGGTATTGAATGCACACAATATTTTACAATTTACTTGAACAACAAGTGCATTGTGTGTGTGTGCATTATCTGTGGCCAGATAAAAACCTTGACTGCAACCCGAAGGAATCCTATTATTTTATTGGTAAATGGGGAGATTTATTTGTTGCCCGTAAGGCCTACTGATTGATAGATTGATTAATTGATTCATTTGATTCAATCAGTTTCAGTAACAAAAAAAGTAAAGTCAATCCAGACTTTAAAACTGTAATAACTCTAAAGCAAAACTGTAAAAAAGAAAGAAAAAAACAAAAACGACTGGACTGGAGGACCAACAATAATGCTGCCACTGGGTGCACTTTTTGAGTATCAGGTAAATGTATGTAGTAAGCGCCTGTCGTGGCAACAGCACGTAATCTGCTTTTATCGGTTAGGGGAACATGATTACCAAAGACGACGACAGGATGTCAAACCAGGGGTGTCCAAAACTCTGTCCTCAAAGGCCGCTGTCCTACTGTACATGTTTTAGATGTGTCCCTACTGCATCACATCTGATTCAAATAAGGATGGTTTGCAGGCTTCTTCGCAGCTTGCTGATGAGCTAATCATTTGAATTAGGAGTGTTGCAGCAGGGAGACATCTTAAACAGGCAGGACAGTGGGCATCGAGGACCAAAGCTGGAAATGCCTGGAATAAAATGATGAAAGGAAGGCTGTAACACAGAGACTGAAGGTGGAGATTTTTGATGGAGATCTGAATCATTCATTTCTACCGACAGTATATGGACATGAAACAGTCATATGAGATGAGATGAAAAATGAAAGCGTAATATTAATTTTCGCTTTATTTATCTGACGTCCCACTCCACCTTGTGTCCCCTTAACCACCTGTAGGAACTGTATTGCATATGTATAGAATTAATATACAGTCACTATACATATATATATATATATATATGTGTGTGTATATATATATATATATATATATATATATATTAGGGATGGAACGATTCACTGAAGCCCCAATTCAATTTTCAGTTCCCGATTTTCGATTCGATTCAGTTTTTAAAAAAACACTATTAAGCTTGTCTCTGTGCGCTAGTGTGGTGCTGCAGCCATCCACAAAAGGAATATGCAATGATATTTGGCACAAGCGCATAATTTGATCTACACATTCAAAATGTGACATGCATCTGGAATTTTTTAGCACTCTAAATTAGTATATTCTAATGACCCATGTATGTTGTCTTTTGTTGGGTGTTGCTGGATAGGGCTTGTGAGTGCTGAGATGTCCGAGTTTGATTCGTCCCGATTCAAATCGATTATTCGATTTGAATCGATTTTTAATCGTTACACCCCTAGTATGTATGTATGTGTATGGGGGGTGTGGGTGTGTGTGTGCGGGCGCGTGCGTGCGTGTGACCTTCATATAGTTGACTGGCCGGTTTGGCCTCTGCTCCATTGGGGGCCCGGATGTAATTTGGAAACATATTTGGAACATGCCTAGAAACAAGACAGTAAATTTCAGCTGTATTAAAATGAACGTTATTTTACTCACGAACAGATTTTAATTTTCAAGGCAAACCTACACTGGCTTTGTGCGATTGCCCAGCAGAAGAGAAGCTAGATCGGCCCTCACAGGGTTCCCAGGTTCCAGATTAATTGAATGTTTGTCAAATGTGTGCTCCACAGTCCCTCCTTTTCCCAGGTCCCTGTTAGGGGAAATTTCAAAGATTAATCAGCAAAAAAGGGAAAGGCTATGAAAGATTACCGTATTTTCCGGACTATAAATCATGTTTTTTTTTTTTCATAGTTTGGCCGGGGGTGCGCCTTATACTCTGGAGCGACTTATGTGTGAAATTATTAACACATTATTACCGGTATATCATTTCACGTTATTTTCACACTATACCGCAGGACGGCGCTCTAGGCCTGTGTTGCTAATTTAAACTCCATACCCGTCATGATCCCTGGAGGTTTAACCAAAATACGCCAGCCACTTGATATCTCAGTGAACTGGAGCTTTAAGGCAGTCTTGCCTAACCTGTGGGAGCAGTGGATGATGGATGGAGAGCACAACTTCATGGCAACCGGGAGAATGCGCCGTGCAACTTTCCTGGAAGTCACAGGATGGATCGACAAAGCATAGGCTTCGGTGACAACCGAAACCATTCTGTCAGGATTCAGAAAGGCTGGAATAATTGGGACTGCAACTGACGATAAATTTGACAGAAGCGACGTAGAAGAGGAAGCGCCGCATCTTCTACCTCCGGAGTTAGCGGAGTTGATGAAAAGTGACGCAGAGGATGAAGATTTCACTGGATTTTAGTTATCAGGTATTTGGAGTGACACGTATGGTTTTGGTAAACTTCTTAGCATGTTATTTATGCTATAGTTATCGGAATAACTCTTAATATGTTATGTTAACATACCAGGCACGTTCTCAGTTGTGTCATGTAACGTAAGCATACCGTTCAGCCTGTTGTTGCCTCTATTCCATTTTTATTTTAAATTGTTCATCATTTAAATTTTAAATGACATGTCTATTCTGTTCTTGGTGTTGGATTTTATCAAATACATTTTCCCCAAAATGCAACTTATACTCCAGTGCGATTTATATATGTTTTTGCCTTCTTTATTTTGCATTTTATGGCTGGTGCGACTTGTACTCCGGAGCGATTTATAGTCCAGAAAATAAGGTAATCCAATTTAGGCAAACTAAATCTTAAACACGTTCAACGTATCTTTTACTATTTATCAATTATGTCCAAGGTATCATTTAATTTTGCCTTTGAAAACAGACAAAAAGGCAGTAACAGACAGATAATTGATGCACTGTACATATTGCGGTATCTGCGACAATAAAGAAAAACACCCACACTATCTTTTCTAGGACCCTTCTTAATCCCAATGATGATCAAACATAACTACCATGGGTACCCCTGAACGCCACAGAAATAAAGATTTTATTTATTTATTCATTGTCGCTAAAATGATGCGTGCATGCAGGTAAAAAAAATATGGGACGCCAATTGGTGGTGAACTCAGACAACCACCAGCCCCCTTCTCTTCAGCGGACCTGGAATACACATCCGACCCTCCGAGCTGCCGACAGCTCAGACTCTTGGGCGACATTCAATAGCCCAACGGACAAACGGCATGTTCTTGACCAGGGGTGCCCATCACGTTGCTCGCGATCGACCGGTCGATCGCAAAGGCATTGTGGGTAGATCACCACCTTATCATCTGTCCTCACTACTGTATTGCTACGTTCACACCAACTGCGTTGGGAGCGTTTATGGTGGTGCGTTTCAATTGGAGTCAATGTAGTTCGTGCGGGGCGGCGCGAACGATGCATTTGGAGTGGATTTCCGGTGCTCCGCTCTGCGTCCCGCCGGAAATCCGCGCATTTACTCTATTCGGCGTGTATAAAACAAGTCAACCTTTTTGCCATTTCACCTTGCGGCAGCCAATCAGCATCGCGGATACTACGTCACACACAGCCACACACGTTGATTGACTCATACTGCATTTTATTGTGTTCGATGCGACCACTTGTGCTGATGTAGTTACAAAAAGAAAAAAACAAAAACTTTTATGCGTTCCATCACCCGGGAACAAAGCTCACCTGCTCTTCAGATGCTCGTGCTGAAATGGTTTTGAGTCGGTTTCTAACTATTTCAACATTTCTGGTGATTTGTGCAAATCTCTGCAAAATTAGTACAAAATTAGGGAATGTTTTCCCGCTTAGTCAGACAAAGAGCTTGGTCAGTTGGCAACGCCAGATGTGGGGGGAAAATTAGCCAACCTCATTAACATACACGGCCTCTACAGAAGAAAAGGCCGTGCAAAACTCCTCCTCGCTCTCTCTTGACAACTCTCTTTTTGACAACCTGCTCTAGAATAGCTCTCTTAAACAACCTTTTGTTTTTGGAAACTTTGCTCCTGAAAAAACCTCTCTGGTTGGAAGCCCTTGAAAGGAGACGTTTTAAAACTACTTGCCGCTCCCTAAAACTTGGCTTTCTAACTCATATCTGCAATCAGCCGTGTTCTGACCTGTCCCGGGTTGCCGAACGTTTTTTCTATTTTTGTTACGCTTCCCTTTTTGTCTTTTTTGAGGGTCGCCCCGCAGCCCGAGAACAACCGCTGTACGCGTGGCGATCTTCATTTTTTTTCGGCCTGATCCGGTTGGTTCTAGCGCCCACCAGCTTACCCAGCAAACCATGTGTCTGCACCCAAAACAGGTGCACCACCCCCAAACAGTGGCCATAGCGTGCGTACCGGCAAAGCTGACCCGCGATCACGACTAGTGTCCTGGCGCTCGAAACGGGGAGCCTGACTTGGTCTCAACCAGGCCGCGTGCTGAGCGGTCCTGTTTCCAATTAATTTTTTGGGGTTGAACTTTTAATTTTTGGACTTGACTTTTTCCTCCTCTCCCTGTGATATCACTCTCTTCGCTGCAGGCCGTTTTTCCCTCCATGTTTGAGTGGAGACGAACAACACCCCTAAGTGCAGCTTGCAATTTCCTAAAGTGACTACAGTTGGCGCATAATTCAATTGGTAACCAAACAGAGCTTTGCACAAGTCACTTGACCTTAAATCGGTACGCCAATTCACACTTCATCACACGCACCTTCCTATTTCCATATTTTCCCTGACCTCCCAATCTTTTGATATTTGTTTTCTTCTTCATTTATTGAGGCTTGCCTTAGCATAGGATTTCCTTGTTCTATTTCTGACCATTGTAGTATGTCTTTTATAGGTTTCAATAGCCGTAGAAAATAAATCATTGTCAGATACATACAAGTAATGGAGTCACCTATAACTTAGGTGCGCGAGTCAGTAGACCGAGGTGGAATGGGACGGCTATGCGTCTTAACAGGCTCACTGCGATTAGCAAGCCTTTTCAGTCTAATGCTAATGCTAGTGGATCGGCAACAATCCATGCTATCTGTTGTGTCTGCGACATCTCCGGTTACCACATTTTTTCTGTGAGTGAGGGAAGATCAAGAGCGGCTTGCCTGGCTGGCAGTGCATTTGGGATCGCTACTACAATCTATATTCGCCAGTGGGGTGGCCAGTAAATTAGTAGTGGGGGCGTTGCCATCCCTGGCCATGCCCTGGTGGCGGCAATGCCGTCCCCCTCCATCCGAAGGCAGAGGGAGGCTACCCTCTCATCTGTAAGGGTGAACCCCAACTTATAGGCAACGAGCTGTGGGGCAGTAAGTATGCCCACACTTGCTTGGTGCCTCACACTTGAGGAAACTCTCGAGTGGAGGAGAGATCAACCCCTCAGAAGAACACTTGTACCTGGTTCACTACGGTGGATGAGAGAGTAGCCTCCCTCTGCCTTCGGGTGGGGCATGGTTCTGGACTTCGGTGCTACTTTATCAAGATGGAGTTCATATGGGAATACCAACATGCCCCATCCATTGAGGTAGGTCCCCTATTATAAAACAGCAAATTTTGCTGAAAGCTGCGTGATTTTTCATAGTTGCAATGTAGCACCTTTCTCCACAAAAAGCGCAGGTAAAAAGTCAATGTTTTCTTGTCAAACGTGGAGCCTCTGTCACCTCCCACCTATCAATAGTGCATACCTGTCAACTTGTATGTTTTCCCTGTATTTTATACGTTTTTGGATCATTTCAAATTGTGTACGCTGTATAACAATTTTTGTACGAAAAAAAAATCATTAAAAACTCGTTTTTTGTTAGACCGATCTCGTCTTGCCCATTTCGGCTCTAATCCAGAGAGAGCGTTAGCGATTCCGACTGCAAACTTTGGCCGACTTTCACAAGCACAATAAACAATAAAGTACACTAAATCTACTGAATAATGTTTTGTAACAAGAAAAGAAAATACTTTACCTTTGGAAATTCCACGACAGACGCAGTGTTAGATCAGAAGGACTTCCTAGCAGTTCTTTGATGACTTCCTGCCTGCTGGGGGGACTTATTCTCCATACTGAGCCTGAACTGCCTTCAATCATGGCTGTAACGACGTCCTCATAACCATAAAGTGAAATAAACTGCATGGCCACCTACAACAAATAAGAATCAAAGTGAATGACAAAATAAAACTCAATACAGTACTTAAAAAATATTTTAAGAACATACAGTATTTGTGCAATTCTTCAAACTTACAGCGTTACATTTAGGACCTTTTCACAAAACAGTGTTAAAAAAGAATCTGTATTTTCTTCCCGCCTGGTTTAATACAGTGGGGGGGTGTTCTACTTTCAAGTGACTCGAAGTGCTTCCCAGTGTCACCTCCTTCACGTCCTAACGACTAACTATCAGTCGAGGTAATCCTCAGTATCTTGCTCAAGGACAACTCAACATGGTCATGGAGCATTGAGGATCGAACCTGCAACTTTTGGTTTGGGGGATGACCACTTCCATCATCAGGGGTAAGCCACTCCCACTTCAGTGTAAATTACATTTTTTTAATGGCCCATTGTCATCCAATTCATTAGGTTGACTCATCATGCCATACATTCCGGGTGATGACTCAACAGTTTTTGTTTTTCAAGGTCAGTAGTGTGAATTATTTCTCAATAGTTTTTCTGTCTTAACTGATGGTTTGACTTTAAACACATTTTTAGGAGATGATTAAAACAATTTTACCCTAGATATGAAAATCTGGATTTTACTGCAGAGACAAGTGTTTTCAATGATACAGTGCATTTGGGAAGTATTCACAGCGCTTTCCTTTTTCCATTTTTTTTCCTCAAAGTACTACACACAAGACCCCATAATAACAATGTTTTTTTGTTTTGTTTTCAAATAAAAAATGAATAAAAAAAGAAATCACATGTACTCTCTGACGTGAATGCCAAGCGTCATGTTTGGAGGAAACCAGGCACTGATCAATACTATCCCTATAGTGAAGCATGGGGGTGGCAGCATCATGCTCTGGAGATGTCTTTCTGCTGTATGAATTGGGATGATAGTCAGGATTCAGGGAAAGATGAGTGCAGCTTTGTACAGAGACATCCTGGATGAAAACCTGCACCAAAAGTGTTCAGGCCCTCCGACTGGGGCAAAGGTTTGAATTCAAACAGGACAATGACCCTAAGCCCACAGCCAAGACAACAAAGGAGTGGCTTTAAGACAAACTCTGTGAATGTCCTTGAGTGGCGCATCTAGAGCCCAGACTTGAATCCGATCTCTGGGGATCTAATAATGGCTGTGGAGTGTGCACTGACGCTCCCCATCCAACCTGATAGCGCTTGAGGAAAAACTGCCCAAAGATAGGTGTGTCAAGCTTGTGGCATCGTATTCAAAATGATTTTAGGCTGTAATTACTGCCAAAGGTGCATCAACAAAGGACTGACTAAAGACTGCAAGTACTTCTGTACCATAATTTCCACGTATAACATGCACTCCACCCCGCTCCCCCCCAAAAAAAATCCCAAATCGACTCCTCCATATTGTAAAAGGATAGATGACAATATTAAAACTTTTCACATTTTATAGACGTTTACCAGTAAGTACCAGAGCTGGGCACTTGCCCAGTCTTTTGGCAGCCTGGTCCCTCCGTCCTTAATCAGAAAATATTATTGCCAAAAAAACCCAGTCCTTTTAAAGTGGTTCCGTCCTTATGTCGGCTAAAAAAACAGCGTCCGTGCATGACGCCGCGGGAGAGATGCTCACGGCAGACGTTTGTTTAAAGCTCATTAGCTGGCTAATTTACTACTCAAACCTGCACTGCACACATTGGGTCTGCACGGAGGGGAGTGTCGGCTACTTGATTGCGATGTCGAAACCTTTTTTTGTCGTCTTCTACCAAGCAAAAGCTCTCCCTCTCCAATGTGCGCGAATGAAGCGGCTGCGGCATTCAGGTTTCCAATTTCCCGCAGTCAAACGCCAGCGCTCCTTCTTCATCTCATTCTTCTTCTCCTTCCTTTTCTTCCCCCATCCGTGCAGACTGAACGTGAGCAGTGCACAGCGTTCCCAATGTTCTGTGCAGGCCCACTAGTTGAAATATGGCATTCATTATTACGTTTGTGGAACATAAGTTAAGCAGCAAAATGCACCCGCTTTTAGCCATCTCAGGGGGCGGCCATTTTGTCACTTCTGTCGACTGATGACATCGAAGTTGCTCAGGCCTCAGATAACAACCAACCACGGCTCACCTGTTTTCTGAAGCTGGGCCATGATTGGTCGTTATCTGAGCCCTGAGCAACTTTGATATCAACTTTAGTCGACAGAAGTGACAAAAAGGGCTGAGCTAGCTAAAAACAGGTGGATTTCTTATATTCCACAAAAACGCAATATTAATCAGAACGCTAGACATGCCATAGCAATGAGCCGGTAGCCAAGCATTAAGAGAAGCACTAAAAAATGATTTACTGAAAGAGAATTGGAATACGATTTACAAAGAAAAAGGTATTGATAAAGCTTATGATGAATTTCTTAAAAGATTTAAGCGATTATATGATATTAAATGCCCAATCAAACAATACAAAATAAAACCAAAGCATAATGACAATCAGTGGATAACAAGAGGACTAATAAATGCTTGCAGAAAGAAGAACACCCTATATAGGGAATTTATGAAATATAAGACTAAAGAAACAGAAAACAAACCTAGCAAAAAAAAAAAAAAACAATCATGACACAGCGAACAATACTTACACTGACTTAATTGACAGAAATCCATGTTCAATGTGTCTTATTTTCCGGCGCCGTGTGTTCTTGTACATTATTATTATTCTACCTCATACCGTTTTCACATAGTGGATGTTCGTAAACCTACGCAGCAATGGACATCCAACTTGCGGTATTTTTGCTGCTGCTGGTAGCTATTTTTTGCGCAATCATGTCCGGAGACTTGCCGGGGAGCCGCGGCTCCATTGAGACCCGATATCCCCCGCGAGGTGAGGAGGAAGAGACGGGGATCTCGTGCGGGAGTTAAACGCCGGGCAAGGAGGAGACGATACCATCCCGCCATTACGTCTGTTATCATGGGACGTTAGATTGCTCCCCAACAAGATGGACGAGCTAACGGCACTAACCCGGCATGAGAGGGACTTCCAGGAGCCTAGCCTGCTGCTATTCACGGAGTCGTGGCTCACAGCGCTAACGGTCGAGAATTGGACGGCTTCCAAATCCTATGCGCGGACGGGATGCTGGAGAGTGGTAAGAGAAAAGGATGAGGGCTGGCTGTGTTTGTGAGCGATAGATGGTGTAATCCTGGGCATATCACGATAAAGGAGCAGCTCTGCAGTAGGGGCTCAAGCTGTCGGCATGAGACCATACTATATCCCGCGAGAGTTTAGTCATGTGATCGCGGTGACTGTGTACGTCCCCCCCCGCTGCCAACAGTGATACAGCCTGTGATGTTTTGACCGCAGCTGTGAGCAGGCTACAAACACAGAACCCAAATGCCCTGCTACTCATCTCTGGTGACTTCAATCATGCCTCTCCTTCCTCCTCTCTGCCTTCATTCACACAGTATGTCACCTGCCACACCAGAGACAATAAAATACTGGACCTTTTCTATGCCAACATCAAGGAGGCATACACATCACTGCCCCTCCCCCCGCTGGGCAAAGCTGATCTCAACCTGGTGGCTCTCCAGCCTGTGTACAAACCTCTGGTCCGCAGGCAGCCAGCTGTGACCCGCACGGTCAGAGATGGTCTGGAGGGGCCAAGGAGGCCTTAAAAGGACTGTTTCAGCACAACTGTGTGGGAAGTATTCAGCGATGCTCATGGGGAAGACATTAATAGTCTAACGCACACTGTTACAGACTATATAAATTTATGCATGGAGAACACCATACCCACTAGGACAGTAAGGTGTTTCTCCAACAACAAACCCTGGATCACACCAGACATTAAAGCTCTCCTGAAGGAGAAGAAGAGGGCTTTTGCATCGGGGAACAAGGAGGAGCGGAAGATTGTGCAGCGCCAACTGAGGAGGAGGATCAGAGACGGGAAATGGTCCTACAGGAAGAGGATGGAGGAGCAGCTGCAGCTGAATAATGCCGGGGGAGTCTGGAAGGGCCTGAAGACCATCTCAGGCCACGGACAACCCAAGACCCCGGCTGGGGGGGACCTGCAGTGGGCAAATGAGCTGAACTTCTTTTTCATTAGGTTCGATCAAATGCCTGCCCCCTCTCAGTCTTTCCTGCTGCAGCCTCCACCTACTCCCCCTGCTGTGAGTGTTACCCTCTCCCCTCTTTTCCCCACAGTCTCCAGCTCCCAGCTACACCAGACAGACACCACTCCCTCCTGCCCAGCCTTGGCCTTCACAACATCTCAGGTGAAGAACCAGCTGAAGGAGATGAAGGTGAGGAAGGCAGCGGGTCCAGATGGCATCAGCCCCCAGCTCCTCAAATCCTGTGCAGACCAGCTGTGTGGAATTGTCCAGCAGATGTTCAACCTCAGCCTGAAGCTGGGCAGAGTCCCCCTGCTGTGGAAAACATTCTGCCTGGTCCCGGTGCCAAATACCCCCCACCCGAAGGAGCTCAACAGCTTCAGACCAGTGGCGCAGACGTCTCACCTGAGGAAAACCCTAGAGAGACTGGTCCTCGTCCAGCTGCGCCCCCTGGTGAGCTCCTCAATGGACCCACTACAGTTTGCATACCAGCCTGGTACCTACCTCCTCCACACTTCACTCTCCCACCTGGAGAAGGTGGGGAGCACTGTGAGGATGATGTTCTTTGATTTCTCCAGTGCTTTCAACACCATCCAGCCTACCCTATTGGGAGACAAGCTGGAGCGGGCGGGAGTGGCCCACCACCCCATATGGATCCAAGACTACCTCACTAACCGGCCACAGTATGTGAGGACACAGGCCTGGGTATCTGATGTGCTCCTCTGCAGCACAGGGGTGCCACAGGGAACTGTCTTGGCTCCCTTCCTGTTCACCCTCTACACTTCGGACTTCAACTACAACACCCCTACCTGTCACCTGCAGAAGTTCTCTGACGACTCTGCGATTGTCGGCTTCATCACAGACGGAGACGATCGGGAGTACAGAGAACTTATTCAGGGTTTTGTGGACTGGTGCCAGCAGAACCACCTCCTGATCAATGCGGGGAAATCCAAAGAGATGGTGGGGGATTTCAACACTTTGCACCTGCACCAGTGAATATCCGGGGAACAGATGTTGAGAGAGTCTCAACTTACAAGTACCTGGGTGTTCATCTGAACAATAAATTGGACTGGAGCGACAACACAGACGCTCTCTATAGGAAGGGTCAGAGCAGACTCTTCCTACTCAGGAGACTGAGGTCTTTTGGAGTTCAGGGGACACTCCTCAGGAACTTTTATGACTCTGTCATTTTCCAGGGAGTGTCCTTCCTTCTTGCCTGCTGCCTTCAGACTGTTTAACAAGTACATCAAGTAGTCTCTATAATCTGACGGACATTAGTGCAATTGTGCAGTCCTGCACCTGATCTTATATTGTGCAATACTCAACATTTCCCACTACTGTATTTTTATTCTTACCCAATGATATTCCTTATATTTCACTGCAGCACTGTCACTTAAAGTATTTTTTCCCTCTGTACAGGCTAAATAAGTGTTTTTTCATACTTTATATGTTGGTGTGTATATACACATGGTTACTGCGTATATTTACATTGTTTTTGATTCTGAATGTTTGCTGTTAATGTTATACATAAACGGCTACATTATGCCGCCGTCTCTGTGTGACCTATATCTTTGCTGCTTTAACGATGAAAATTTCCCCACTGTGGGATCAATAAAGGCGTTCTTATTCTTATTCCTTAACCCGTTGAAGAAAAAGAGGTCATTGATATTATTAATGGTGGTAAAGAAAAAACATCTACCAACTGTGACAAAATTGATATGAAGACAGTAAAAAAGGTCATTCTGGGAATCTCCAAACCACTTACTTACATTACGAATCTATCATTTCAAACAGGGCAATTTCCAAGTAAAATGAAAACTGCAAAAATCATTACCATCTACAAAACTGGTGACAAACAATTGTACAAACTATAGGCCCGTCTCCCTTCTTCCACAATTCTCCAAAATCCTCGAAAAACTCTTCAATAATAGACTAGATAAATTCATCGAAAAACACAAACTACTCCCGGACAGTCAATATGGATTTAGAGCAAACCGGTCAAATGCATTTGCCTTAGCAGAACTTATTGAAGAGATCACTGGTTTAATCGACAAAAAGAAATTCATATTAGGACTGCTTGTTGATCTACAGAAAGCATTTGATACTATAGACCATAATATTTTGATTAATAAACTGGAGCACTGTGGGATTAGGGGTATGGCCCTGAACTGGCTAAGAAGCTACTTAAAAGAAAAGCAGCAGTTTGTGAAGTTGGGTACATTTCAATCAAAATGTTTGGACATTATGTGTGGTGTACCCCAGGGGTCAGTGTTAGGACCAAAATTGTTTATAATATATTTTAATGATGTATGTAAAGTTTCCCACTTATTGAAATTTGTTTTGTTTGCAGATGATACTAATATGCTGGTTTCTGGTGAAAAAAGGCAACATATTCTGGATATAATCACATCAGAGTTCCAAAAAGTTTAAATATGGTTTGACAAAAACAAGTTATCAATAAACCTAAACAAGACAAAACTGATGGTATTTGGAAATGTCAAAGCAAACAACCAAGTTAAAGTACAAATTGAAGGTGTAAACATAGAGACAGTGGAGGAGACCAAATTCCTTGGGGAAATTATTGACCGGAAAATTTGTTGGAAGCCTCACATTAAATATATAAAATCTAAACTTTCAAAAAATATTTCTATCCTGTCCTAATTAAAATATTTTCTCAACCAGAAATCCTTGCACATTCTTTACAACTCACTAGTTTTACCATATTTAAATTGTTCAGAGCTCTGGGGAAACACCTACAAGAATTCAATGCAGCCTCTTTTTATATTGCAAAAAAGAGCTTTGAGAGCAATCCACAACGTCAGTTATCCGTACCACACAAATCCACTGTTTCTACTATGCTCTTAAAGTTTACAATTGTTTGACCTTATGGAATATAAAACTATACAACTAATCTACAAAGCAAAACATAATTTACTGGCGGGTAATATTCAAAATATGTTTTCAGAAAGAGAAGGTGGCTATAATCTAAGGGGAACACATAATTTAAAGACAAAGTACTCACGCACAACAATGAAACGTTTTTCTGTATCTACCGGTATATGTGGAGTAAAACTATGGAACAAACTGAATACTGAACTACAACAATGCCCAAACATACACCAGTCATGTCATCTTCCAAACCGCTTATCCTATACAGGGTCGCGGGGAATTGCTGGAGCCTATCCCAGCCGTCAATGGGCGAAGGCAGACTACACCCCGAACTGGTCGCCAGCCAGTCGCAGGGCACACATAGACACTGTCACTGAGCGGGAATCGATCCCACGCTGCCCGCACACAACTCAGGCGTGTGTACCACTACACTATCAGTGGACAACATACACCAGTTCAAAAAGAAATATAACATAAGTATTTTAGAGGAATATAAAGACGAAGAGGGGTTGATAGAGTTGTCGAAATACTGGTTATATTATGGTCATTACTGTCTGGTTATATTATTATTATTATTACTATTAGTCATGTCATGTCATCTTCCAAACCGCTTATCCTATACAGGGTCGCGGGGAGTTGCTGGAGCCTATCCCAGCCGTCAATGGGCGAAGGCAGACTACACCCCGAACTGGTCGCCAGCCAGTCGCAGGGCACACACAGACACCGTCACTGAGCGGGAATCGATCCCACGCTGCCCGCACACAACTCGGGCGTGTGTACCACTACACTATCAGTGGACTTATTACTATTAGTGTTATTATTATTGCTATTACTATTGTTCTTGTGCCATGATGTAAACCCATTTGCCATTATTTCTAATAATAGGTGTACCAATCCGCATGAACAGAATCTTGTATAATCGAACAAGGAACTGCGTTTAACAGCATTTACTAATATAGTAATCAGTAGTGGATATGGAAGTGTATTGCCTGTAGTTTCTATTATATATAATACTATTTCTTGTTATAGAATTAGTGGAAAATTGGAAAGTATTGTAATATCTTGTAGATGAAATGGAGATAAAAGGGTAGGAACATAAAAGTATACATATACTTCTTCCTACTCCTTTTCAAACATGTAAGTCTTTTTTATGCACTTTAAATGACACTTCTATTTTTTATTTTTTATTTTAATTATTTATTATTTTGTTATATGTTCGAAATAAAGCGATGGAAGACCCTTAGTACAAGAGATGTATTATTCTTGTAACCTAAAGTTGCACTCAATGTAGGCTGTTTTTTAATATGCAATTTTTTAACATATCTTGACCTACAAGGAATTGGTTTTCGCGTGCTGAATAGTAGGGCTGCACAATATATTCGAGAAAATATTGGTATTGCAATAATGGCCCGTGCAACATGCTTGTCGCAAAGACATACAATAAGTTTCATATGGAATTGTACGCTTTTATCTGACTTTGACCAGTCAGATGCAATCTTAAATGCGCACCCCCATCCAATAGGAGATTCGTATTCACGGGCTATACTTACACTAAATAACTTGGAAAAATATATACAGTATATGAAATATTGCAGAGGTAAGCATTTTGTCGTTACTGACGGAAGGTCTTTCAATCCATCACTGACGGACGCCCGTTATAGTGCCGAATGATAGAAAACATTTGAATCATTTGTAAACTACTTCCGGTGTGTGTCACGCTGCTGAAAAAGAGGATCTGACGGCCCTAAAATAGAGGTGACAAACTGATTTAGCGAAAAAGCACGGTTAAGATAACGAATGTGGAGTGATGGTCTCACATTACAGTTTTTGGTTCAGCTTCAAATAATGACTGACTGATGACAACGGACGGGTGACCGGTGAATGACGAACCGGAAAAATTTACGGACGCACCCGCCTCTGAAAAATTGCAATTAACTAGCTAAGAATACACTGAGGCTGCTTATTTTTCTGCATGAAAAAAATATTTCTTTCATTAGATAATAAAAATGTCATTTCTTTGGGTAAATGCTAAATATTACAATAATGCCAATACCTCAATATTGAACACCCATATCACGTATTGCATGTTTTTCTAATATCATGCAGCCCAACAATAGGCTAAAGATGAAGAATTTTAATGTAACCTCCACACTTTTAGCCCTTGCTTAGTCACCCGGTCCAAAGTAAACAATCAAAACACAGAGAAAGCCTTGTAAAATGACGAAAATTGTAACGCACCGCATTGTTCCCAAACTTTTTGGTGAGTTTTTCATATTTCACCTCTGTAAAAGGTTGGATTGACTGCTGCTGGACACTCATGGTGAAGAGAGGCTGCGCACACACACAAAAGATGGAGACCTAAATAAAACTAGAAATGTCATCTGTGTTCAAACAATAATAGAACATATTTGTATTTTGCCCACCCAAAATATCAACATTTCAATTTACCTGTGGATGATATTACATTAGCTAGTTTACTGTGTACATTTTGTAAAAAGCCAGTCCCGTAAAAATTATATTATCTAGAACTGATAACAGGAAGGGGATAAAAAATAAATCAAGATTTGTGTCTCCATATATTTTCCCCACACACCAAGAAATGGTATTCATATAGGTTACATCAATATTCAGGCATGAACCAATACTACTATTCTGCATACATTATACACTTGAAATTAGAAATAAAGAAATCAATAAGTAATAAAAAATAAGTATAGACAGTTGGACATATGATTACCTCATATCCTCCTAGCTTGACGGTAACAGTGACATCAATGGGGTGGTTTACAACACCCACTACAGATCTGACCAAGGAAATGAAGAGCAGGGGAAACCATATTATGCACACTAAGAAGATGATAATGAGTCCACCCATTCCATATTTCACCATCTTCTTTTTCTTTTGTCCTTTAGGCTGGGGGTATTTCTGAGGAGAAAAGTATTTGTAAGGATAAGGATGTGTTCTTCAATGAATTTTCTTCAATGAATTCTAGGTGAACAGACATATTTCAGACCGGTTCATCAGAGCCACAGTGGTGTTTTTCACAGTAAATAAAAGAAAACAGTTTCATAATTGTACTTTGTGTAACATTTTCATACAAAAGTACTTTTGGTATTTTCCGGACTATAAGCCATACCGTTTTGCATTTTTGTAGTGGGTAGGTCCTACCCACTACAACAATGCAAAATATATATTTATTTTCAAATATATTGAGGATTCTTGATATGTACAATGTACGTTGATGTACCTTGCATAACCGCATGAGCCAATGTTGCACACCACAACATAATTAACTATGTACATCTATTTTTTTTTTATGTCATGTGATCTACCAATACGAGCTTTGTGATCAACTGGTACATCACGATCGACGTATTGAGCACCCCTGACCTAGTGCATAGCGCCCTCGCCTGTTGAACTCCTCCAACTGCCGTCACATCTTGTTAAAACCCTTTTCCACCTGTCGTTTTTACCTGAATGCCTAAAAAGGTGCACCCGATGTAAATTTGCAGCTGTACTTCAACATGTTTGAAGTATCAGCTTAGTTTTGGTCTCTTTTTGAAGATGACACTTTGAACTTTTCTCCTCAACTGTCAGAATTTGTTTAAGTGAATCTGTGGGTCAATCGAGAAATGGTTACTGCTTTTGCTGATGTTACAGAGGCATGTCAACCAAGACGGCCCCCCCACAGCATCTACAGCAGGGGTCACCAACTTTTTTGAAACTTAGAGCTATGTCTTGGCTACTTATTACTGCGAATTGCTACCAGTTTGATACATACCTCTAAAAAAACAAATTTGCTCAAATTGCCTTTAATCATCATCACCTATTATATGTTCGTATAATTAATAATATTCAAATATGTGAAGACATTGCTCATGGTATGATGATTTCGCTCCATAATTGTGAAACAGATGAATATCATCAATATGCAGCAGTGATTTCTATCAATATCTGCCAGTGTTCACATTTTGAAATTGATCACTTCAAAAGCATTCCTCTGAAATCACAATGTCCGATCACTGGTGAGCCATTTTGGGAATAGGTCCGCGTTGATGACGCCTGAGCCTTCAGCCATTTTAAGATGACAAGAGGTGACATTCCATGTGCCTAGAGCGTCTGTTACTAGTTATTCATATTAGTGTGATATTATGTAAAATTAAACATCGGCCCATTTTTAGGTTGGAGGGGTTGTTGGTGACAAATTTTTAAAAACGGCTGGACTAAGCATGGCCGGAAGTGGATTTTAGTCCGACCCACTAATCGGCCCTCATGCGTTTGATGTGGTCCCGAGGCGGCCAAATTTCATCTCAGCCTACTTAGCGAAAGGCTTCTTTTTAGGCTTCTTTCTACTCCCGCGTCTACGCAAGCGACAACTGCCGCATTGATTAACATGGCCGACGCATTGTGCTGTTGGCGACAGGTCTGCGACACATGCCACGCACACATCAGGAATTGTTGCTGCTCTGATTGGTCCATTATGTCACATGTTGCAATGACATACAGTTTCCCACACGGACAGGATGCACCACGCAGCTCGTTACTGCTGCAAAGCAAGCTAGTTTGGCAATACAATTAAATGCATAGTCTAGTCAACTCAGTCCCTTTACGGTTGTAGCCGGCACAATATCCATTGTTGTCGCTGTCTTTTTGAAGCGACGGCCCCTGACTTGGAACTCAACTGTTTCAAAACAATTTGTGTCTGGGAGTATATTAAGATGCATGCAGCACTCAAATATGATGCTGGTACATCAACGTGGAGTTCATGCACTTCTTCTGGCGTCTTTCTACTTTGGGAAATACGCCGTAGCAAACCTGCTGTGTATAGTGGTTTGATGGTATGCTTTTATTTTGAAGGCCGTGAAGGAGGGGAAGTGTGCAAAATAAGTAACTTGTTGAGTGCGACTTCTGCCCGTCTATTGGACCCAAATAATTATACAATACGACAAAACCAACCCCGGGGCTTGCAATGGAAGTAATCACACGCAGTTGGGTAAGTAGTAAAGTACTAGTGGAGCATTTTGAAGCGTGTCCACAGCGGGTTTGAGTATTAAATTAGCCAGCTAATGATCCTTAAAAAGCCTCTGCCGTTCGCATCTCTCCCCCGGCAGCGCCAATCACAGACACTTTTTATTTATTAATTATTTTTTGGGGTGGGGTGGGGGGGGGGTTGCGGGGAGGGATAGGGAATATAATATAAAAACAACAACAAAAAGCAAAACAAGAGCTGACCACAAAGCCCGAAAGCTGACTAGGAAAGTATTACCTTCTCTGTCTCACGGCTGCATTTGATGATGAAAATGTTTGCATATATGTCCTCAACACACATCCAATTGGACAGAGACAGAGTGGTATCCGTCCAAACCCAGTCCATTACTGCTCGCAATTCTACAAGGAAAGGAACCAGACGGAAACTACACACACACGCAGGCACACGCACACAGTATTGTTTACTTCAAAACGAGACTTAAAAATGCTGTTATATACAAACAATATAAAATTTAGATTCAGGATTGCATTGTGTTCATACCCTTGGAAGAGAAACAAGTTGAGGTGGCTGTAGTTTTTCGTGAGGAAGTTGCCAAGAATACGAGTAGGGTACCCGCAACGGATCTGGTATGCTGACAGGGCAAAGTAGATACACTTGACGAAGTACCACAGCTGGGCCACCAAGTTCTGATTGAATCTCCTACAAATAGAAAAAGTGTTAGCAAAAACTATGATGTTGATTACAAAAATAATAGAACAATAACATTTGGTTTGTTACCATGTCAGTATAAAAATCAAACCACAAAAATGTTCAATTGAAATTCACCTTTCAGTGACAGCTGGTAGGATAAAGAACATCCACAGGTGTATCCCAAAGACAAGAACAACCTTGGATGAGAGCAAAAGGATGTCAGAAAATCAGTTTTCATGGAATTCTTATTTGCACATACAGTGGAACCTCGGTTTTCGTGATGAATAATTCCAAAAAGTTGAACTGAAATCCAATTGTATGAAAATTGAAGCAATATTTCCTCTAGCAAATAATGTAAATCCATTTAACCCATTCCAGTGCAAAAAAAACATAACGCATGAAAAAAAAAAAAAAAAAAGATGAATTAATAAATGACATTTAATGAACAAATTTGGGAAACAAATGAAATAAATATAAATGACCAACGAAATGGATAAATGAACAGACATATAGACATAATATTAAAATGGCTTCCTGTATTGCAAATAATCAAAGTATCCTAATTATCAAAAATGTGAACACTTGGAAATTAGAGCTGTGCAATAAAACAATATACCGTATTTCCCGGAGTTTAAACCGCAACTTTTTTCCTAGGTTTTGAGCCATGCGGCTCAAATATAGTCCGGTGCGGCTATTCTGTGGCTTTTTCTTTCACCGCTCGGGGCGCTCTAACCGAAATTACAGTACAATTTGAAACAATACATTTGCCCAGCCATTAACTGGATGTGACTGCAGGTGGAGAAGTTCAACAGGAGAGGGCGCTATGCACTAGGTTATAGCATTAGGTGCTGTAATTCTTTGATTTTATGTTTTCCGAGAGGTCCCTGAATTCCACATGAATGCGATTGGCTGATGTTACGTCTGTTCTGTTGTTTCGATGTTAAATGCTATTGTTGATTTAGTACAGTTGGCAGCACATCGTGTGTTGGATTAGCTGACTTTAGTAACATAAAACAAGACAGGTGCATATGTAGAATGTAGTCGAACAATAAATGGTGGAGTCTGGTGGACATTAGCTGACAAATTGGAGCGGCAGCCAGCAGTGAAATGGCGATAAGTACTGTTTATTTTCTCTTGGTTCTGTTCTGTTTTAATCAGCAACGTTTGCTTAACAAGATAGAGTGGGTGCGGCTTGTATAACGGTGCAGCTCATAGCCCGGAAAATACGGTACTGTATTTTGTAGATACAATATAAAACTGCAATAGTACAAAATAATCCTCTATCATTTATATAGTTAGATTCACCTTGCTGCTACTGAGCGAATCCTACAATTTCTTTTCCTCCACTTAGTAATACTTTTTTGGTACACATACATGAATGTTACTTAAAGCATTGTGTTGTATTTATTTCAATTCTTTGCACATTACTGTATTCTTTGAAAATTGGTTGGTACTACCACACATTTTTAATGGTATTTATCTGCCTACTGGGAATTAGTGTTTAATCTTATTTTTATTCATCATAAAGATAACAGTAATTTGCAAAATTCATGCATTTTGTAGGAAAAATATATCAGAATATATATCGTTATCGGATGCAAAATGACCTATGTCTAAAAAGACTACTTAAAATATTGTAGAATACGTGATAATGCAGAAAAGTTCAAGTTCTTGGGACGTATATGTAGTCAAATTTTGCAGTGCTTTGATCTGTCAATCCCATTCACAATAATTTCCAATCTCGTATAGTGTAAATGCCAGGAGAATGTTCGACACTTATAGAGAGTACTTTGAGTAAACTGAACCTGGAAAATGAGTTTCCCCACGACAGCCTTCCGCAGGTACAAAGCTCTGTCGATGATCATGGTGGTGAACTGGATGAGAAGCATCACCAGAAATGCTTCAGGAACTTGGTCCTCTGATAAGGTGGAGGCAATATCAGCTGCTGCGCTGTGTTTCTAAGGGAGTAAATAGAAGAAACTGATTAAGATGAGATATTGTGCTGTATATCAGTCCAAACCCAGTCCAGTACAGTATACTGTCTAGTATAGTATACTGACACTATTGCCCAGTCCAGTACAGTATACTGTCCTCTATAGTATACTGTACTGGACTGGGCAATAGTGTCAGTCCAAATCCAGTCAGTAAACTGTCCAGTATAGCGCGACACTTGTGAGGATAAGTGATATGGATAATGGATGGATGGATGGATAGTGTCAGTCCAAACCCAGTCCTGTATAGTATATTGGACAGGGTTTGGACTGACACTATCCATCCAGCAGTCACTGATAGTGTAGCGGTACACACGCCTGAGTTGCGTGCGGGCAGCGTGGGATCGATTCCCGCTCAGTGACGGTGTCTGTGTGTGCCCTGCAACTGGCTGGCGACCAGTTTGGGGTGTAGTCTGCCTTCGCCTGTTGACGGCTGGGATAGGCTCCAGCACCTCCCTGCGACCCTGTATAGGATAAGCGGTTTGGAAGATGACATGATGACTATCCATCCATCCATCCATTATACATACCACTTATCCTCACAAGGGTCGCGGGCGTGCTGGAGCCTATCCCAGCTATATTCGGGCAGTAGGCTGGGGACACCCTGAATTGTTTGCCAGCCAATCACAGGGCACACAGAGGCAAACAAACAGCCACACTCACAATCACACCTCGCGGCAATTTAGAGTGTCCAATTAACCTACCAAGCATGTTTTTGGAATGTGGGGGAAAACCGGAGTACCCGGAGAAAACCCACGCTGGCAGGGGGAGAACATACAAACTCCACACAGGGAGGCCGGAGCCGGGATCGAACCCACGACCTCTGAAATGTGAGGCGGACGTGCTAACTAGTCGACCAGACACTACTGCTTCTCAAATCCAATCTTTTTATCTTTGTCTGCACAAAGATATGTCCTAAGTATGGAAATTTGTGGTCTATTTGGACTACTTTAGTGCTTTTTATTCAGTCACCACGGTGGTTTTGAACCAAAAACAAGAAATAACAACAACGCATACTCCGAGATTTTATTTAAAGAGAAATTAAAGTCATTTTATGCCAGGTACCAACATTTTTCAGTGGCTCAAAAGTATTTGGATGAAGTAATATATAAATAAATCAAATTTTCAAATACTTTGCACTCGAGTGGTTGCAATTTGAATCCCATGAACATCACAGAATTTATCCGTAGAAATGATTTCACTATTAAAACTCCTTTCTCAATGTTGGTTATGTTGTTGCAAAGAAGAAAAGCCATTTTTAGATATTTGTGATTTTTGGCGTCAAAGCCGTCAAAGGTCAACTTGAAATGAATCTTTTCACAAAAAGTTAATTTTGTGTTTTCTAGCGAGAAAAGGAAAAACAGGTGAAACTTGGCTATGTTCAACTGCTGATTACTACAGAATGGAGAGAGGTGGAAAGAATTGGGTTTTTTTCCTAATTGAAGAAGATGTTCTGACTGGTTGTTCCTTGATGTATCTTGACATATCAGTTGCTATGCATTTGCTATGGTCCTTTTAAGAAACCCTTTGCAATTCCACCTGGCAGTTTTACCTCAACGAAAGGTACACCAAAGTAAATTTGATACTATACTTGAACCATTTGGAGTATTGGCATAGTTTTGGTCGCTTTTTGAAGACAACACTTTGAATTTTTCTCCTCAACTGTCAGATTCGTTTTAAGTGCTACTGGCACTGAATTATGGAAGTTTGAATACATAGAAGGCCGTGGGTCGGCTTTCTTTTATGTTTGAATATGGAAGTTTGAATACATAAAAGAAGGGCGATCCACGGCCTTCTATGTATTCAAACTTCTACCTTTATTGTGTCAAATAGGCTGGATTCTAACTGAATACTGTATAAACGCGGGTTTCTCAGTGACATGTTGTCAGTACATCAATCTTTCTTGGAGTCATAATGTCAGCTTTCTTCCATGTCTTCTGCATCGAGCCCTGTTCTCTGCAGTTCATTTGTATTTTCATAGATAAAGACTTTTACTTTTCAACTTGTGTGCCACGTCTGCTCCTGGGTCCAAATTGTGTTCCTTACATGACAGTACATACTGACCAGTCATGTACCCAGCAGACTCAGACACAATCCATTGAGCTGCAGACGTCACTACCTGCTCCTAACCACCTCTACACCTCTAATCAGGGAGTGATCATATCACCGGCAGGTGCGTCACCTTTTCAGCAGGAACCCCTTGTGTCGCTCCTCCTCAATGGATCGCCCAGGCTGTCACAAGCCACGGTCTGCCTGCTGCCGCCCTCAGCCTGCCGAACACAAGCTCTGTCTTTTCCTCCACGTCTCTCTCACCTGTGCCCTCTATTTGTCCTAGTTTCTCACATTCCCATTCTATTTTAGTGCCCCATGTTTTGTTTTTGGACTTAGATTGCCCTGATTTGGTTAACCTCCTTTCTAATTCCGATTCCAATTTTGGCACTGATTTTGGTTTTCCCGGTCCCTTTCCCAGTCTTTATTCAAGACCTTGTCAGTTTTTTTTCATGTTTTTCTGTTGATGATCCCTTAGTGTCCACACCAGAACCTTTTGCTTCAGACCCTTACTTGGCTACCCGCATGGCCATTTACCAGTGACTTCCGCAGGTTAGCCAACGAAGGCCCCATGTAAAAGGTTCTGTTTCCCCTTGTAATTCTGCCTTTTCCAAGTCTTGTCATTTTGAACCTGTACCCACTCCACTTCACTCCTCGCCTTTTTGGTCACCTCGTTCATTGCTCACCTCATTCTGTTCGTCCCATTTCCCCTGGTTTGTCTTCCCCAGTACTTCTACTCCACACCCCTTGTGTCTCTTGTGCTCCCCAACTTCTATGGTGGCAGGCTGATGAGGCAGCCCTGAGGTCGCCGTGCTACCCTTTTCTGGCGGTGTATGTCACACAGCTGCCCTCTGACCCTGCTCCAGCTGTGCATGTCTTGTGGCCGCCCTCCGACCCTGCTCCTGAGGCGCAAGCCCTGTGGTAGCCCTCCAGCCATGCACCGATGGTGCAAGCCCTGCAGTCGCCCTCCGAACATGCGCTGACTGGCGTCAAAGCCGACCCTGCTCTGGCGGCTCACATCTTCCGGCCGCCCTCTGACCCTGCTCCAGTGGCACAAACAGTGTGGCTGCCCTCCGACCATGCACATACAGTGTAAGCCGGTTAGTTTAGACGAGCCTGCTCCGGCAGCGCAAACCCTGGGGCCACCCTCCGACCGGCACTGACAGCATGAACCCTACAGCCTGACCTGTCTGCTATTTTTACAGATCCTTGTGTGATGTTTTATTCAATGTTCAAGGTTGACTAAACCTGACACAGCCACAGCCCTGTGGCCACCCTCCGACCCTGCTCCTGTGGCGCAAGCCCTGCGACCGTCATCTGACCCTGCTCCGGTGGCGCACGCCTCACAGCTGCCCTCTGAACCTGCTCCAGTGGCGCACATCTTGTGGCCACCCTCCGGCCCTGCTCCGGTGGTGCAAGACTGGTCCAGACAAGAACCTCTCGTCTGGCCTCCCCTGATCCATCGTATGTGTCTCATTAGGTTGTGTTCACCTGTGTTCATTTACCCGATCCCTTGTGTTACTCAATCAGCTCCCTCTAAACCGTGTAACTGTCTAGGTGTTCCTTTTCAGTTCATTTGTATTTAGTTCCTTGTGTTCTTTCAGTCTTTGTTGGCTCATTGTGTTTGTCATGTCTAACTGCTGTTTATGTGATGTCTTAGTCCAGGTCAAGCTGTTTTCCTAATGTTTGTTTAGTTACTTTGATTCTTGTTGTTTTGGACACTTTTATTTTGTGTTTTTGATTTTTTGACCTTGTTTGTCTTTTGTCTTTTTCCACTGGGAGTTCCTCACAAGCCAGGTAGGGCACCTGGTGGTGCCCCTTTTGGGGGGTTGGGGAGACACTGTGGTGACTGGTTGTTCCTTGATGTATCTTGACTTATTAGATACTGTGAAATTGCTCTGATCCTTTTATGCTTTGGACCTTTGATTATGTAACCCCCATTCTGTCATATTGGCCTGGGGTCCATTTCACAAAGCATATTTAGTGAAAACCCAGAGTCTGCTAACCCTGAAATTAGGTAAACGCTGACTTTTCTGTTTCAAAAAGGGAGGTAACTCAAACCAGAGAAAGAGGGGTAACTCGAGTCGATTTCAAAGAGAGAGGTAACTCTCTCGGTCAGTTACAGCAGTAAGAGACTCTCTGAATCTAACCTGGTCGGCACCAGGTTTAACTCAATGAATCTTGAGTTTCTTTCTGTCTCCACTCTCTTTCAGAGCCACACACTCCATTTCAATTCCTCATTCATTCCGTTCACAAGCGGATGTTGCCGTAGTTGAATTCTGACGTCTGTCATTAAAAAAAATCGGAGTCACTATATGAGAAGTTCATTAGGCACAGTATCAATGAAAAAAAATTCTGTTGAATTTACTCAATTTTATTTCTTCAAGTGAGTTGAGCACGAAGTCTAATCATCTGGATTAATATTTTCAAGTAGGCTATACACCTACCAAATAAATGTATCTGGATCCAAATGATTTTATTTTGTGTGACCACAAAAAGGAGTAAATTCAACACACCATTATTTCAGTGTAGGTGGAGGCAAATGTGACATGTCCTTTTGATAGATCCCGTACGTGGATGAAGATGCAGCATTACTACAAAGAATAAAATATTAATCGGGAGATCGATCGGAATCTATCGAGGGCCCGCAACTGACTACTTTTTTCGCCTCGTTCCTGCGTGAGCTCATGGGCAAAGATATCTTGCCAATTCCTCCCGTTTTGGACCGTGCGCATCGATCGCTAACAGCTAAACCCAGACACGGCGAAAGACAGAGGCCTGTTATCGTCAGATTTCATAACTTTCAAACAAAGGAGATGGTTATTCGACAAGCTCGAAAGAGAAGATCTGACATGAAGTACCATGGAATACCCATCTACATTCATGAGGATTACACCCCTGAAGTCATGGAGCAACGCATAGCTTGTCGGGACGTGATGCAGCAGCTGTACAAACGGGCTGAAACCTTCGCTTCTCTAGGCTGCTGATCACAATGGAGAATGGAGAGAGAATTCAGCTGCAATCTGTGGAGGACGCTAAGGATTACCTTCTACCAAACAGGCTCAGTGACTCTGCACCTGATTACTGAACTATTTGCCTCGTCGGAATTCGCTGTGTTCCAGGTTCTTACATGACAGTTCATAAACGTTGGCACCGCATTCTCCTTGACTACAGTAAGTATTCTCTAGTAAGGAATCTTTCCTTATAACAGAATTTCCTTATGTGTGGAACAACTACGGTACATGTCCTGTATGAACATGCACGTATGTTAACAAAATACATGTGTAACAACACAAGCAATTTAATGCCCCAAAAAATATTTTCCCCCAAATTTTTACTAAACAAAAACTAAACTATAAAGTACAGGTATAAGAACAAAATACAGTACAGTATAACAAACATGGTCCAAATACTGTTGACAAAATACTATAAATACTGTAACACCAATGCAGTACAGTACTTAACTATAGTAAAACTGTACTGTATTTTAGTGTTGATTTTCCTCAGACTTGCGAAAAAATGAGTATTTTGAGTTCAAAGCATTGTTGTTGCGAAGATGCTTTCTTGCTGGACGGTGGCTTTACAACAGGACTTTTCTCGTAGATTTGAGTTTTTCTAACTCCAAGTGTCAATGTTTTTTACTTTGTGTCCAGCTTGGCATAATCGGATGCATTTCACTCTCTCTTTCACGGTCATTACCGTTCTTCTTCGTTTCGATGCCATGAACTACAGACGGAAATGTAAATGAATAAATTTAAAATCTTTTTCAAAATTAATTTCAGTAAAACGCAGCCAGAGAAGTAACTTACATGTCGCCGTTTTGGAGCCAATGATGGCAGAGCGGTCAGAGTTTTTCCATAGTACGAGCGGGAGCTGGTTGAGTTTACACTAGTGCGGGCTTCCCTATGGGTTCCGGATAAAGTACCGGAACTTCCGTTGGAAGTAATCGATGGTTAATGTAGAAGAAAATTTAATGCATACGTTTTTTTTCGGAGTGAGGGAATTTCCGTTTTATACGATGATGGCGGAGCGGTCAAAGTTTTTCCATAGTGAAGAGCTTGGACTGCTTGAGTTTGCGCTCACTGTGGGCTTCGCTATTGGTTCTGGGTTCCGGATACTGGAACTTCCGTTGTCAGGAATTGATCGTTAATGTAATATAGGAGAAGACAATTTAATACGTTGTTTTTCTGGGTGAGGGAATTTCCGTAGTGGGAATACTTAGTGTATAATTTATGTTGTTTTTCCTACTTTTTGAGGGCCTTCCTGTGGTTATTTTTCATGTTATAATATTGTTTGCCTTTCATATTTTAATATTTTTGTATGTACGTATATATGCATATTTATGTTTATTATGATGCAATTCACATAAGCAGTATGCATTTGTGTATGTACCCATGGGATGTGAAGTTAACACTGTTACTATCCAATTTTTATTTATTTATTTATTTTTTCGTGGGTAAAGCTCCGCTGTATTTCTCTTTTTTTTCCAAATCTTACATAACCTTTTAAATACTATCACAGAAGATTAAAGATTCTTAATTTTTATTTATTTTACTTTTTATAATTGAGACTGTTCTCTTAATTAATCCGATTTGGCAGTTCCTTGTTTGACGTGTGTTTGTGTTACTGTATTTCTTGTTCGAAGAAGATGTTCTGCTATGAATGCTACGGCATTCAGAGTTTGGTAGAAACCTTGTTATAATGTGCATTATCTTAGTTTTTAAAGAATGCCCAGAAGTCACTTTTCCGTATTTACAGTTTGATTGTGATTCGTGCTCTATTTCCTTTTTTGTAATGGGAGTTGGAGTAAGGAAGACTCTGAAGTCTTGTATCTTGGATGATACCGAAGTGTAATTTTCCCAAGGGATTTTTTTGTTTTGTTTTGTATGTAGGTATGTGTGTGTATGTTGTGGAATGTATGTACCCCACATCCTTTATTTATTTATTTCCTTATTTTTATTTTTAATTTTTTATTTCTGTTGTGTTTTGCAGCTCAGCTGGCTAACTCATCTTAAAGTCAATTTTGATGGGCCTATGTTTCGTTTCATGGAATGTCAAAGGAATGAATAATATTGTCAAGGCCAGGAAGGTACTGTCACACCTACAACACCTTGGGCAAGATCTGTTCTTTTTGCAAAAAACTCACCTCCGCGCTTCTGAAATTCCACGCATGAAAAGGGCTTGGATGGGCCATTTATTCTGTTCGGGTTTCACTCAAAGAGCAAGGGGCGCTGCCATTGTCATATGTACGGACATTTCTTTTGAACCCTCTATTTCCATTTGTGATTCTAATGGTCGCTTTGTTATAGTTTCAGGCAAATTGCTGAATATCCTAGTGGTTCTGGCCTCAGTATATATATGCCCCTACATGTGATGACGATAAGTTTATAATTTTTTTTTCCTTTCTACCCAATCTTACCTTTTCATCATCGGGGGTGATTTTAACTTCTAACTAAGTCTGCTACTGCCTTGAAATTCTAAGCAGAACAATTGGGATTGGCTGACGCTTGGAGAACAAAGTTCCCTTCTGCTATTTTCATTCTTTTCTCATGGACACTACAGCTATTCTAGGATAGATTTCTTTCTAGTGGATGTTAGGCTGTTAAGCAGTATTACTGCTTGCAAATATCATACTATTGTCATTTGGGATCATGGTCCAACATCGGTTGATAGTACCTTTTCTTCCTGCAGACCTCACAAAGTATCGAAATTTAATTCCCAGGTGCTTTCTGAGGCTAAGTTTACAGATTTTCTTACCGAGCAAATACCTCTAGACGTTTTTTTTTTTTTAATGAATGATCAGCCCAACATTAGCAGTGATATACTGTGGGATTCATTCAAGGCAGGTGATTTCATTCATATCCAATTTTAAAAGGATGGAATAAATTAACACATATTTCAGATGAAATACATTCTCTAGATATATGCTACTAACCCCTCATCTACATTGTATAAAAAGAGACTGCAGTTGCAATTTCAATATGATTTGTTAGTGACTGGCAAAATTGAGGTCCAGCTTTTGCAAATGAAGCAACTTTTTTTGAACAAGGCGACAAACCTGGCAAGTTGTTGGCATACCAGGCCAGATCAGTGAATACCTCTCGATTCATTCCAAGAATAACTTCCCCAACCGGTCTGATTTTAACTGACCCCAAAGAAATTTGTGATGATTTCTCTTATTACTCCACACTTTAGTCTTCTGAGAGTTCCCCCTGTAACTGGTCTTTGTCCAACCCCCTGGATTCTTTAACTTACCCTCAAGTTGATGTTGATACTTATTGTAGTCTAGGATCCCTCATAACAACTTCTGAAGTTCAGGAGGCCATCAGATCTGTGCAAATTTCTAAATATCCTGGACCAAATGGTTTCAGTGCAGAGTTCTTCAAAACTTTTTCGGATGTACTAGCTCCGATCCTTGTGAGGGTGTTTAATGATGCGTTTCAGAATGGACGGCTGCCTGGCACATTTTCGAAAAGCATCGATAACTCTGTTGCCCAAGAAGGACAAGGATCCTCTTCACTGTAGCAGACCAATCTCTCTTTGGAATGTTGACTTTAAAATCCTGTCCAAGGTGCTCGCCCTTCGACTCCAGGTTATTCAAATGGTAATAAATCCGGACCAGACCGGTTTCATCGCTGGCCAACACTCTTAACAATACCAGGCAGTTAGTGAACATCATATGCTCCTCTTCGGACTCTAACCCTGCCGAGATTATTCTTTTTCGGGATGCAGAGAAGGCGTTTGACCGAGTGGAGTGGAGCTACCTGTTTTTTATTTTGGCAAAATTTGGCTTTGATCCAAATTTCATATCTTGGATCAAACATCTTTATACGTCTCCTAAAGCTAGTATCAACATTAATGTCACGAAATCTGACCCATTTCTGCTATCTCGCGGCACCCATCAGGGATGTCCTCTTTCTCCATTCTTGTTTGTGCTTGCACTTGAACCCTTAGCCCTGTGGCTTCGTAGTGAGCAGAAATTTGAAAGGATTTCTCGATTTGGACTTTCCAACAAATTTTATCTTTGTACGCTGATGACCTCTTGCTTCTTGTTACAAATCCCAATACATCCCTTCCCGCTATTCTTGATATTTTGGAACAATTCAAGATACTACATGGTTATAAAATTAATTTGAACAAAAGTGAATACCTCCCATCAACTTACCTGCTGAGAGCCTTCCTCTTTCCATATTACCTTTTAAGAAGGCGACCCGATTGAAATACCTTGGCGTTACCGTGACAAAGTCACACAGAATTATTCGCCATGAATTTTCAACCCTTACTTGACCGTTGCAAACTGGACTTGGCTAGGTGGACTACTCTCCCTCTTTCTCTACTAGGTTGGGTTAACCATATTAAAATGATGGTACTTCTGTTATGAATGTTTTTTTTACGTGTTGTATCTATCAGTTGCTCTGCAGATGTCCTTTTGTTCTTTGCCGTTTATGATGTCATGAAGTCTTTTAAAGTCGTTTAAAAGTTTGAGTTACACACTGACACATTGTCAGTACGTCAAACCTTGTTCGAGTGAGGATGCAAACTTTCTTCCAGTCCTGATCTCTGTTGTTATTTTGTATTTTTGTGGCTAAAGACTTTTAACTCTTCAATTTCCGTGTCATGTCTGCGTATGTTCCGAACCTGTACCCTTAGTGTCCACGGCTGAACCCTTGCCTTCGGACCCTTCTTTGGGTGCCCGGTTGGCCATTTACACAGGACTCCCGCGGGGTGGCCAACATAGACGCTCGAGTAGAGGTTCTGGTTCCTCCCGTAAGTCCGTTTTTCCAAGTTGCGTCATTACGAACCTGTACCCTTAGTGTCCACGGCTGAACCCTTGCCTTCGGACCCTTCTTTGGGTGCCCAGTTGGCCATTTACCTGGGACCCCAACGGGGTGGCCAACGTAGACGCCTGAGTAGAGGTTCTGCTTCCTCCCATAATTCAACCTTTACCAAATCACATTATTAGGAATCTTTACCCAAACCACTACACTCCCCGCCTTTTTTGACACCTCGTTCACTGTGTACTTCTTCACATAGTCCCGTTCATCCCGTTTCTTCTAGTTTACCTTCCTCACTATCTGTACTCCCAACCCCTCGTGTCTCGTGTGCGTCCTAACCTCATGGTGGCAGACTAATGAGGCAGGGCCCCTTCCCAGCGCCTCAGCGTCTCAGCAAATGCCGGCCCCAGTCCCGATGCCTCGGCAGTGCCAGGCCCCCTTCCCGGCACCTCGGCAAACTACCGGCTCCCACACACAGTGCCTCAGGAGTGCTAGGCCCTTTTCCCGGCACCACGACAACTACAGGCTCCCATGGCGGCTCTTCGGCAGTGCCAGGCCCCCTTCCCGGCACCCTGACAACTACAGGCTCCCACGCCGGCTCCTCTGCACCCGGTGTCTCAGCAGTGCCAGACCCTCTTCCTGGCACCTCGACAAGTACAGGCAATCAGCAAAATGCAGGCCCTGGCTCCTCAGCACCACAAGGCTTATTACTCTTCCCCAGCGGCGCAAGCTTTGCAGCCTCCTCACGATCCTGCTTCGGCGGCACTTGGTCTTCGCCTGCCCTCTGACTCTGCTCTGGCAGCGCAAGGCCTTCGGCTGCCCTCTGACTCTGCACTGGCTGCGCAAGGCCTTCGGCTGCTCTCTGACTCTGTTCGGGCGGCGCAACCTCTGCGGCTGCCCTTGAATTTTGCTACGACGGTGCAAGGCCTTCGGCTGCTCCCTGATTCTGCTCCAGCAGCGCAAGGCCTTCGGCTGCCCTTTGACTCTGTTCCGGCAGCCCACCGTCTGGCCTTTGGGAGGGCCACTAGATTGTCAACGCAACGACCCTCTCGCCTGGCCTCCGGGTCGCCCACCAGACTGGTTCTGCCGAGACCTTCTTGTCTTGCCTCCTGGTTGCCCACCGGACTGGCCCTGCCAAGACCCTCTCGTCTGGCCTCCGGGTTGCCCACCATTCTGGTCCTGCCAAGACCCTCTCGTCAGGCCTCCTGGACGCCCACCGGACTGCCCCGTTCAGAACCTCTTGTCTGGCATTCAGGAGGGCCACTAGATTGTCCCCGCCACGACCCTCTCATCTGGTCTCCTGGACGCCCATTGGACTGGTTCTGCCAAGACCTTCTTGTCTTGCCTCCTGGTTGCCCACCGGACTGGCCCTGCCAAGACCCTCTCGTCTGGCCTCCGGGTTGCCCACCATTCTGGTCCTGCCAAGACCCTCTCGTCAGGCCCACCGGACTGCCCCGTTCAGAACCTCTTGTCTGGCATTCAGGAGGGCCACTAGATTGTCCCCGCCACGACCCTCTCATCTGGTCTCCTGGACGCCCATTGGACTAGTTCCGCCAGGAACCTCTAGTCTGGCCTTCTCTGATCTGTTCTTGATTTTGGTTTTGCTTTAGGATTTAGTTTAATGTTTTCATCATGATTCTTTTGTGTCTGTTTAGTTACTTTAATTCTTGTTGTTTTATACTTAAATTATTTTTTTTATTTTTTTTACCTACTGTTACTGGGTACTGTTATGACTGTTATGATGGTTGTTTACGTTGTATCAGGTGCTCTGCAGATGTTATGGTCCTTTTATTCTTTGTCCTGTATGATGTCATGAAGTCTTACAGTTTAAAAGTTCGAGTTACACACTGACACATTGTCAGTATGTCAAACCTTCAAGTGAGGATGCAAACTCTCAGTCCTGATCTCTGTTGTTACTTTGTATTTTTGTGGATAAAGACTGTAGACTATTCAACTTCCATGTCATGTCTGCGTATGGGTCCAAATCCCAATCCTCACATGACAACTTCCTCGCTTCCTTAACATGTTTGAACATATGCCTGTATTCATTTGTAAATCTTTTTTTCCACACCAGGAAATTACATCGTTCTTGTGATGTAATAAACAAGCCTTTAAGAGGTCATCTCTTCAGCTTCCTAAAATTTTTGGAGTTCTAGTCTTACTGGACTTTCGTGGATACTACTGGGCTAGTAATATCAACAAAATACCTTTTTGGAACGTTGAGGCCAACATGGAACTGTCCTCCTCATCACTCTCACTATGGTCAATAGTCTGCTCAGTTGCCCCTTACATTCAAGCGAGCAGCATGTAACTCTCTCGTACTTGAAACATTGAAGATTTGGAGCCAATTCAGAAGACAATTTGGTCTACATTGTGGGTCAAGGCTCGCACCTGTTTGCCGGAACCATTTGTTTATCCGATCCTGTTCTGACCGAGCTTTTGAATCCTGGTCAAACTGTGGTCTGAAGACCCTTGACAGCCTTTATATTGTCGCCGTATTTCCTTTGTTTTCTGACCTTTAAAAAAAATGTATGCTCTCATTTATTTCGTTATTTCCAGATTTGACATTCTGTCCAAAACCAATTCCCTTACTTCCCGAAGCGTCCCCCTGAGACCGTGATGGATTCTCTCCTAATACACAAAGCAACACAAAAATCTTTAATTGCAACATTATATCATTCAATTTTTAGCATTAATCTAACCCCCCTTAATCAATTGAGGTATGTCTAGGGCCAGGACCTTAATATCAAAATCACTCACAAACAATGGTATCGGATGCTTAATCTTGTACATTCCTCATCAATTTGTGCGAGGTACCAACTTCTACAATGCAAAATCTTACACAGAAGCCAAATTTAATATTGGCAAAAATCTTTCCGGACAGATCTGACTCTTGTACTAGATGTAACCTTTCGCCGGCTAATCACATACACATGTTCTGGTTATGTCCCAAACTTAATGACTTCTGGCACGCTATCTTCTACACATTGGGGAAGGTACTGGGTACTACAGTGAACCTTGACCCATTTACTGCCCTTTTTGGAATGCCTCCGCCACTCCTTTTGTCCAAAAACACTCAAACTATTATTTCTTTCACTACTCTGCTTGCGGGCAAACTCATTCTACTTTAGTGGACTCACTCATCCCCACCTACCAATAATAGGTGGATTCAGGAAATGTTATAATGTGTGAGGCTTGAGAAGATCAGATTTTCCCTGAAAGGTTCCTTCCAGGCTTTTCACAAAACCTGGCAGCCCTTCTTGCTTCATATAGATACCCTGCATATTGATGCGCAGAACCGTGGAGCTGCTGATTGTGTTTTCATTTTTATTAGTTCCCCCTCGGCGGCACGGCAGACGACAGGTTAGCACGTCCGCCTCACAATTCAGAGGTCGTGGGTTCGATCCCGGCTCCGGCCTCCCTGTGTGGAGCTTGCATGTTCTCCCCGCGCCTGCGTGGGTTTTCTCCGGGTACTCCGGTTTCCTCCCACATTCCAAAAACATGCATGGCAGGTTAATTGAACACTCTAAATTGCCCCTAGGTGTGATTGTGAGTGCGAATGTTTGTTTGTCTCTGTGTGCCCTGCGATTGGCTGGCAACCGATTCCCTGCCCGAAGACAGCAGGGATAGGCTCCAGCACTCCCCGCGACCCTTGTGAGGATAAGCGGTATAGATAATGGATGGATGGATTCCCCCTCGTTCATTTATCTTAGGATATGTGTTTAATACCATTGTTGTTAGTAAATTCTTTTTCAACTGTAGTTTTTTATTTTTATTTATATTTTTGTCTTTTTGTTTGTTTGCTCATTTTATTTATTATTTATCTTGTCCTTTTTTTTTTTTAAGACCTGAAATGTGTGATGTGAATGTGTGGTTGAGTGTGTTGTTTGGGTGTAGTATGACTTTATTTTTGATGTTCTTTCACTCTGATGGAGACATACTTTGCTTCACGATTTGTACCTGTTGAAAAGGTTTTTCTTATTATTGTTGTCTCCTGATCGAATGTACCCATCTCATAACTGAAAAAAGTCAATACAAATATTTGACAAAAAAAAAAAACAGTGGTCAGCAACCCGCGGCTCCAGCTCTTTCATCCTTATGTTGCGGCTCTGCGTGGCTTGGGAAAGTAAATAATAAGTGTCTAATTGAAGTGCATGTTATTTGTCTCAAAAACACGCATCATGTCTTCTTAGTAAGTCAAGGTTTTTGGCCACTTTCATATGTGGTCCTAGATTGGATACCTATGGGATTTTTTTTTGCAATGCAACTGCAGTCTGAACCGCCAGGTCGCAAATATGCGACATTGACATTGTCATTCTCAGCCCAAAATGCGCTCCGAGCAGGCGGGGGTAAAGATCTGGGAGCGGGGAGATAGAATCTGCAAAGTTGTTTTGAGTAACAGTATTGACTTAATATTTTAATTAAATTTAATCCCACTTGAAACATGAAACATAAAGTTGACATTTATGGTGATAGTAGTAATTCAGCCACGGCTCCGTTCGGCTCGTTATACGCGCGGTTATGAAGTGACGTCATCTTCCCAGCCCTGATTTGCGGATGCTGCATGTGCGCACGCAAAGGTTCAGGAGCAGGAGTCCCATTAACCAGGTAAAATAAATATTTAGGCAGTTATTTTGTTAATATTTATATTCATTGTTAAGTGAAATAGTGCTCTTTTTTCCACTCTATTTATAAATTCAAGCATTTTTGCTTGCTAGATGGATAATTTTAGTTTAGCTTTTTAATTCATTTGAAAGAGACCAACTTTTTTGTAAGAATTCAAAATGTGTGGATGGACTGCATGGATATATATATATATATATATATATATATATATATGTATATATATATATATATATATATATGTATATATATATATATATACATATATATATATATACGTATATATATATATACATATATATATATATACGTATATATATATATACATATATATATACGTATATATATATATATACATATATATATACATACATACATATACATATATACATATATATATGTATATATATATATATACATATATATATATATATACATATATATATACATACATACATATACATATATACATATATATATATATATATATATATATATATATACACGTCTTCATTTTACATGTCACAAAGTGGTGAGTAAATTCAACCATTTTTTTCAGGGCTACCTGTTCGAACAATTATAATGTATATGCCGCATGTGGGCCACATTTCCATGCAGTGGACACAAGATTCAGCCAGGACTGCCACCAGGTCTGCTGCAGTCTCACTTCAAAGCGATAAGTAGGGTAAAAGGATAGATGGATAACTTTTACTCACCCCGAAAGCCCAAAATCCAAAGACAATGATGATGAAGTCAATAACATCAGTCAGGAACATGAGTGCGTAGACATCAGTGGCAACACGATAATCAGCTTGGAGAGTATCAAAGAAGAAACCCTGAATGGGCTCGTAAAGTCCCTGGATCCTGTCAAGGGAGTCAGATTTGTTACACTTCCTTCCAAATACATTGTAACAGTGTGGCCAAGGCCAACTTCTTTATATTTGCTGTAGCCTGAAAATATTCTGGTTTGGCATCAAACGATTATTATGAGACAAAAGATTTCAGATTTTATTTCTAGGTATTTACATTTGCATCTGATACAAAGGAGCATTATTTGTAATTTGTAACACATTTTAGGTGAGTACTAGATTAGAGTTGAATTAGAAGTACAGTATAGTTCCCTGCCCTCTTTTAGCTGTATGTTTAGGCTACTACTATTTAGCCAATTGAAACCCTTCTACATTTCACATGATGGACTCACGGATCTCACAGTCAGTTTGTTTGAAGCCTTCTTTAAATTGGCAGACAAAATGTTTCTGTAGACCTTTGAGAACATTTTGTTATAGCACATCTGTAATGATGGTTTGTAAATGCAGAGGAAACCATTGAAGCCTAAGCCATGAAATTGTTTCAAATTAAAGCATGTATGTTTGGGCATCATGGGAAGATCATTTCTTTCTCCAAACAGAAGACATCCATTACTTTGGTAATCATTGGGGTCTTGCCATCCCTCGTCAGTCCATAAAACTTTGATACAGAAAGTTTGAAGTTATGTACATTTTGGAGAATCCAGCCTGACCTAATCTTCCTGGGAACACATTGTTTCATCTTATCTGTACTTTTGTTCATGAAGTCTTCTACAAACAGTACTGTAATACTGTCACTCCTTCCCTCAAGTTTGTTTGTAATGTCACGCACTTGTTTTAAGTTCTCTGTATTCAAATGAGATTGTCTTTGAAATACCAGTTCAACATCTATCACTTAGTACACCAGTGGACAATCCTTATGGGTTTACTGGCCACGGGTTTGTGTAATAGTGCTCATTAATATAGATTTTTCATCTCTCAACTTCACAAATGCTTGATTTGCACCCATAGACGGTGCTCTGTTTTCCATGTTGGTTAAAATCTATAAATGTAGTGTTCACAGGCAAAATCCAAATCTGAAGATGAGCATAGAGATTCTGCGCAATTTATTGTTTGGATAAGCAATGGAATTATGACGCACCTCGACAAAACACACACACAGGTGTGCACACAGGCGCACTCACACACGCACACGGCGCACACACACGCAATTCAGTCAACACATTCCAAATTGCTCACATGAAAAATTGGTGGGTTTAAACAAGTTGTTGTGTATCAAATCCAGATGTAAGAAAGTGCCTACAATAAAAGCTGATACCCATGTCTCATATTCAGATTTTGTTATCGAACTCAAATTTTTTCACTTGACAGCAAAAATAAATAAATGTAAACAGGCAACGCTCTGCCGCTTCTCAAAAATAGCGTTAACTAACCCATGGATAAATGCATGTTTTAACTTGTGTCTGACAGCCCGTATTCCACTGCTGGCTCTTTCTTTCCTTCTGACTCTCCTCTTCCTTGTCGTAAGGTCTTTGCTGGGGTCTGTGTTCTCAGTCGTGGGCTTCGCTAGAAATGGTAATAACAGCCACATATGAATGATGATGAAAAAATAGAAACAAATAGGAGAAAAACTACACTATATGAACCAAGACGAAGCTTATGTAGCAACAAAATTGACTTTGTCTCTGGCCAAGTAACTTATGATCAGTGGTCTCCAAGTCCAGTCTTCATGAGCCCATATCCAGCCTGTTTCATTAAGATAAGATAAGATAAGATAAGATAAGAATGCCTTTATTGATCCCACAGTGGGGAAATTTTCGTTGTTACAGTAGCAAAGATATAGGTCACACAGGGGCGGCGGCATAATGTGGCCATTAATGTATAACATTGACGGCAAACATTTAGAATCAAACCTATGTAGATATACGCAGTAACATGTGTATATACACATGTGTATACACACCAACCTACATCTACATAAAAAATATGAGGAACACTCATTTCGGCCTGTACATAGTACAGAGGAAAAAATACTCTAAGTGACAGTGCTGCAGTGCTGTAGTGAAATGTAAGGAACAGCATTGGATAAAAATAAAACTAGACTAACAGTAGTGGGGAATGTTGAGTATTGCACGGTATTACAGTAGTGGGGAATATTGGGTATTGCACGATATGAGCTCAGGTGCAGGACTGCACAATTGCACTAATGACCGCCAGTTTGTAGAGACTACACAATGTTCTTGTTAAAGAGTCTGACAGCAGCAGGCAAGAAGGAACGGCGGAATCTCTCCTTTGCACAGCGAGGGTGTAACAGTCTGTCACTGAAGGTGCTATGGAGTGCTGTTAGGGTGCCCTGGAGGGGGTGGTCCGGGTTGCCCAGCATTGATGACAGCTTGGCCAACATCCTCCTGTCCCCCACCGAGTCCACAGAGTCCAGGGAGCAGCCCAGGACAGAGCCGGCCCTCTTGACCAGTTTGTCCAGCCGCTTCTTGTCCCGGGCCGAGACGCCGCCTGCCCAGGTGACCACTCCCTGGAAGATGACCGATGCAACCACCGAGTCATAAAAGTTCCTGAGGAGTGTCCCCTGAACCCCAAAAGACCTCAGTCTCCTGAGTAGGAAGAGTCTGCTCTGACTCTTCCTATAGAGGGCGTCTGTGTTGTCGCACCAGTCCAGTTTATTGTTCAGATGAACACCCAGGTACTTGTAAGTTGAGACTCTCTCAACATCTGTTCCCCGGATATTCACTGGTGCAGGTGAAGAGTGCTGGCGCCTACCGAAATCCACCACCATTTCTTTGGATTTCCCCGCATTGATCAGGAGGCGGTTCTGCTGGCACCAATCCACAAAACCCTGAGTAAGTTCTCTGTACTCCCGATCATCTCCGCCTGTGATGAGGCCGACAATCGCAGAGTCGTCAGAGAACTTCTGCAGGTGACAGGTAGGGGTGTTGTAGTTGAAGTCCGAGGTGTAGAGGGTGAACAGGAAGGGAGCCAAGACAGTTCCCTGTGGGGCCCCCGTGCTGCAGAGGAGCACGTCAGACACACAGTCCTGTGTTCTCACATACTGTGGCCGGTTTGTGAGGTAGTCCTGGATCCATGTGGTGAGGTGGTGCGCCACCCCCGCCCGCTCCAGCTTGTCTCCCAGTAGGGTGGGCTGGATGGTGTTGAAAGCACTGGAGAAATCAAAGAACATGATCCTCACAGTGCTCCCCGCCTTCTCCAGGTGGGAGAGTGAAGTGTGGAGGAGGTAGATGATGGCATCATCCACACTGATGCCAGGCTGGTATGCGAACTGGAGTGGGTCCATTGAGGAGCTCACCAGGGGGCGCAGGTGGACAAGGACCAGTCTCTCCAGGGTCTTCATCAGGTGAGACGTCAGCGCCACTGGTCTGAAGCTGTTGAGCTCCTTCGGGTGGGGGGTCTTTGGCACCGGAACCAGGCAGGATGTTTTCCATAGCTGGGGGACCCTGCCCAGCTTCAGGCTCAGGTTGAACATGTGCTGGACAATTCCACACAGCTGGTCTGTGCAGGATTTGAGGAGCTGGGGGCTGATGCCATCTGGACCCGCTGCCTTCCTCGCCTTCATCTTCTTCAGCTGGTTCCTCACCTGAGATGTTGTGAAGGCCAAGGCTGGACAGGAAGGAGTGGTGGCTATCTGGTGTAGCTGGGAGCTGGAGTCTGTGGAGAAAAGAGGGGAGGGGGTGACACGCCCAGCAGGAGGAGTAGGTGGAGACTGCAGCAGGAGAGACTGAGTGGAGGCAGGCATCTGATCGAACCTATTGAAAAAGAGATTCAGCTCATTTGCCCACTGCAGGTCCCCCTCAGTCCGGGTCTTGGGTTGTCCGTGGCCTGAGATGGTCTTCAGGCCCCTCCAGACTCCCCTGGCGTTATTCTGCAGCAGCTGCTCCTCCATCCTCTTCCTGTAGGACCTTTTCCCCTCTCTGATCCTCCTCCTCAGCTGGCGCTGCACAGTCCTCCGCTCCTCTATGTTGCCTGACGCAAAAGCCCTCCTCTTCTCCTTCAGGAGAGCTTTTATGTCTGGTGTGATCCAGGGTTTGTTGTTGGAGAAACACCTTACTGTCCTGGTGGGTATGGTGTTCTCCATGCAGAAATGTATATAGTCTGTAACAGTGTCCGTTAGACTACTAATGTCTTCCCCATGAGCATCGCTGAATACTTCCCACACAGTTGTGCTGAAGCAGTCCTTTAAGGCCTCCTCGGCCTCTCCAGACCATCTCTGAACCGTGCGGGTCACAGCTGGCTGCCTGTGGACCAGAGGTTTGTACACAGACTGGAGAGCCACCAGGTTGTGATCAGCTTTGCCCAGCGGGGGGAGGGGCAGTGATGTGTATGCCTCCTTGGTGTTGGCATAGAAAAGGTCCAGTGTTTTATTGTCTCTGGTGTGGCAGGTGACATACTGTGTGAATGAAGGCAGAGAGGAGGAAGGGGAGGCATGATTGAAGTCACCAGAGATGAGTACCAGGGCATTTGGGTGCTGTGTTTGTAGCCTGCTCACTGCTGCAGTCAAGACATCACAGGCTGTGTCGCTGCTGGCAGCTGGTGGGACGTAGACGGTCACCGCGATCACGTGACTAAACTCTCGCGGGATGTAGAATGGCCTCATGCCAACAGCTAGCAGCTCAATATCCCTGCTGCAAAGCTGCTCCTTAATCGTGATGTGCCCAGGATTACACCATCTATCGTTCACAAACACAGCCAGCCCTCCTCCTTTCCTCTTTCCACTCTCCAGCGTCCTGTCCGCGCGTATGATTTGGAAGCCGTCCAATTCTACGACCGCGTTCGGCGTTAGCGTTGTTAGCCACGACTCCGTGAATAGCATCAGGCTAGCCTCCCGGAAGTCCCTCTCGTGCCGGGTAAGCGCCGCTAGCTCGTCCATCTTGTTGGGGAGCGATCTAACATTCCCCATGATAACAGACGGGAGGACGGGATGGTATCGTCTCCTCCTTTCCCGGCGTTTAACCCCCGCACGAGATCCCCGTCTCTTCCTCCTCAGCTCACGGGGGATATCGGGTCTCGCCCCGGGAGCCGGCGCATGGTTAGCACGGAGTGCTAACAGCTGATTCCGGCTGTAAACAATGGGGGCTCGGCTCCGAGCCAAGTCGCCGGACACGATCGCGCAAAAAATAGCAATCAGCAGCAGCAAGAATACCGCAGTTTGGGTGTCCATTGCTACGCAAGTTACGACTATCAATTATACGAAAAAGGTATGAGGTAGAGTAATATTAAAGAACAAAAACACACGAAAAGGCTCACCGATGAGCCGGAGCTACTGTAGCGGGCTGCCACTCGCACGGCGCCGGAAGTAACCCTGTTCCAACACAGCTGATTCAAATGATCAGCTCATCAGCAAGCTTTGCACAAGCCTGACATCGATCCTGAATCAGGCGTGTTGAATATGAAAACAGGCTGGATAGGAAGCTTATGAGGACAGGAGGAGTCAAAACTATTTGAGCCTTGATGTGTCATGAAAGTGATTTCTAAACAATTAGCAGAAGTTTCATGAATATTTTAAGCGTTAAAAGGGATGTATTGCAGAGTGATGACGTAAGAGGGGAGCGACGAGAGACAGAGCAGGAAAGAGAGGTATATATATTGGATTGGTGAAAAAATAAACAGGACCGACAGCTTTCGCTCCCAAAAGGAGTACAAATTCTGGAATATTTTTCTGTCTGATGAAGAGTGTTTTGGAACGGCGTACACATGACACGGTACAATAGGATGGGCATTATTGCAGCAATTATGATATGATGCATTAAATGTGTTTCTCTGGACGTGTCTCCATGGGTATTTGTGTTTGGCTTTGTGTCTGCTTCATGCGCCAGATGTATGGATTGACAGTTGTAAAGTGGTGGCTTGATAAGCAGAAACACAATGAATGCTTTAGAGTTCGCACTTGCTTTTTTAGACTTTTGGCCCAAAAAGTAGCAGCCACCAAGCTCCAACCCTAGTACTCATGGTAACGAAGGACTGATACAAGCCGGCGCCATGGATGGTTGCCATAGTACCTCGTTGCCTGGTACTCTCTTTTGTTTTTGTCTAGTTCATTCACCCTTGTTGACGCTACGCCAGGTGACATTTGCTAAACATGAGGCATCTACTTCGGACAGTTTTTCAGTAATTTTCAAAAATCCAGAATGTTTTTCTGGGATATTAACCAAAGAAATATCTTCACTCTGCTGAGCTTGGCAGACACAGATGACGCAGAGGGAATCACGGCGAAGTCTTAGTGAAGCTTCGAATGTAAGAACTCTGCTTGCAGCGACTCATCCAACGAATCTGTGTTCTCTGTCCAACAGGCAAGGTGCTTCACCTCACCAAGATCACCAAATAATTTGCACGTTTTGTCACTCTTCGCTTTACTGAAACTTGGCTCAGTGACTTGCATCCGTGATGGTGCGCTACAACTGCAGGCTTCCAACTTCATAGATCAGACCACAACTTTCACGGAAAACAAAATGGTGGTGGAATAATGCTTATGCGTTAAAGAAGGTTGGTATACTCTCTGCATCATTTACACATTTGTTGCTGATCAGTATTACCACACTGCTGGACCCTTTATACTAGGGATGTCACAATATTGGCAATATCGTGATATCACGATATTAACATTGCCACGGTATATCATCGTCGTCATGTCACGATATTAATAGCAGCATATCTGTTTAAAAGCCCAAGTTGTTTTCCATTTGTGCAGTTATAGCACCCTCTGGTGCTTAGGTTATTAGTGCAGTTTAATTTGATGCATGACTGGCCAAGCCTATTTCTGTGAATGCTGTTATTATGTACGAAAACAGAATACTGTGATTTTTTAATTTTTTTTAATATAAGCTCTTTTTTGTTACAATATCATGAGCTTTTATGCAATATCGTGAGCTTTTTATGTATTGATAACCTCTCCACAATATCGTGATAACTATTGTATCGCGAGGTTCATATCGTGATATTATCCTATCGTGACATTGGGGTTGCGTGACATCCCTACTTTATACTGCTTAATGGTTCACTGCATCGATTATACATTTGTTGTTGTCTCAATATTACTGCACTACTGGATGCTTTATATTGCTTAATGACTTGCTGCACTTTTGTGTTCATTTCCTAAATGCATATAAAATTATATTTTGCCATAGTGGTTTATCTGTTAAATACAACCCAGAGGTGGGAGTCAGTTACATATGTGCAAGTCACAAGTAAGTCTCAAGCAGGACATAAGTCACAGTCGAAAAAAAAAAAATCAAGAAAGTCAAGTTGAGTCACCGCCAAATTCCAAGCAAGTTGCAAGTCCATCCATCCATCTATTATCCAAACCACTTCTCCTCATGAGGGTCACGGGCGTACTGGATCCTATCCCAGCTGTCTTCGAGCAGAACACCCTGAACTGGTTGCCAGCAAATTGCAGGGAAGACATAGACGGACAACTATTCCCATTCACAATCATACCTAGGGACAATCTATGAATGTGGGAGGAAACTGGAGTACCGGGAGAAAATCAGGCACAGGGAGCACATGCAAACTGCACACAGTTATGCCGGATCCCGGATCCGAACCCTGGACCTCTGCGCTGTGAGACGGACGTGCTAACCACTCGCACACCGTGCTGCCGAGTCACATGTCAAGTCATAAAATCTTGCTCAATCACAATGTATGTTGAAATTTTATCATATATATTTTTTTCTATTTGTACCCCACCCCATACTACAAAAAGTACATTGTCTCTAAAACTAAAACAAACATTGACAACTCTAAAAATGAAATGAAAAACATAATAACTATGGGAATAAACATTTGTAATCACCAGATTATACGTATGTTGTTTCTGGCCGCCAAATCTAATGTGTGAAAATGGGTGAATGAAACTTTGTGCACTTTGTAGGTTGTCACTTTTTGAAGGTAAGTGAAACTGACGTGCATTAGTTATGGGGGAGCTGTCACATCGAATATGGCAAACACGCTCACGACCAGAAAAGTACTCTATGTAATTTACTCTACAGAAAAACACTATATGTCGAGACTATTTATCGGTGCCTATGCTTAAATAATGATCACTGTTTTAAATGGTAGAGTTTCAAGATTCCAGTCTCCATGGTGTCTAAACCTATGGCTGTATTGGCTTCTCAATTACTGTAAATGCAGAACTGACATGAAGTGTTTCACCAGCAACTGGTGAGCTAAACTATCAAGCTAACCTAGCTAGCTTACGTTCATTGAGCTATATTAAGTGCGTCAGACAGATAAAACAAAATGAGTTTCAAACTTTGCATGCTATTGTCTTTTTCCCGGTTTCATCAGAACGATCATCATTGAATCCAAAAATGTCCCCACACCGTTTTTCTCCCCACAATAGATGGCCAGCATAAAGCAGCGTGCTTTACTTCTTTTGGAATTATTTTGGTTGCCATTTATGTTTCGGTGCATAGCTACTTTTGAAGTGCACATTGCTTCACCTTGTTATTAAATAGGGGCAAGGGGGAGTTTCTCAAACAGTAGAGGTTCAAGCCCCAAGTTGGGTGGAATCCACAAAAAAAAAAACCTTTTTATTCTTGTGGCTTCCTTTTTATTAGATAGTAAAAATGTCATCGCATGTAGAAGAGACATCATAGTTAATGATGCTGCCACAAAAAAAAAGTTTGTTGTTCACATTTCTTTTGATCCATCAGGCTATATGCCATCTTTTTGGCTGCGTATTGTCTTTCACGCGCAGACACACATATAAGGATGGGTACCTTTCACATTTGAACCAGTTTCGGTTCCAATAGATATCATGAATTTAGAATGAATGAGCCACAAGATGGAGTAAAAATAAAAGGTATGGAATTTTAGAATTAATAAAGTGTCAATAATACAAATTAATATTACAATACAAAGGGCGAAGCAAAGTTCTTTGCTACAAACAACACAAGGAATTAAGTGAAATAGTAATACAATGAACGAAGATAAATAGTTGTGTTAGTATGATCTATGTTATCGCTCCTTCTGCTGTTGTTTTTATCAGGGCCTCTGCCTCTCCCCATTGAGACCTGCCCCCTTCAACCGTGTCTGTGCATACATACGCGCGTGCCTATGTGCAGGATGGAGGATATACCAGCTGGAGCAGGATCCAAGTTCAAGAAATTGCAATCAGCTTTCCACAAATCAATCAATCAATCAATGAATCACATTTAATTCATATAGCACTTTTCATACATAAAAATGCAACTCAAAGTGCTGTAAAACATTCAAAGCAAAACATTAAAAAATAAATAAATAAATAGATAAAAAAAAAATAAAAAAAATCCGTTCATGCCCTCCCTCCCAACAAACCCAAGACAGATATCCATTAGTACATCAGCAATCATTCACACACACCCACACAAAGTGCACAACCTGATAAAATGTGTTGAAAAGACATGACAAGGCACAGAGAAACCATATGAGGAAAGGGTACCCAAGGGGAGCTCTCCGCGCCGAGGGGAATGACAGCCCACGGCCACAGGGGCGCCGCCACCATAGAGACCCCAGCCCAGATTAGCCAGGCGGACCCCACACAAAGTGTAAAGGCCGCCGGCCACCCAGACCCAAGGAGTCCCTGAGATGACAACCCCCGCGGGAAGGGCAGCCACCCCTCCCTCAAAGCGGAGGTCCCCCCATGAGGAAACACTGGAGCTGAAAGCTGACAGCGGCAGAGAGCAACAAAACTAAAAGACAGAACAGTAGTATAGTCCAAGAACTAAAATCAGTAAGATAAGATAAAAAATAATCTTCAATCAAAAGAAAAGATAAATTATTTAAAAGTTGTTGAAAGCCAAACTAAAAAGGTGTGTCTTGAGCTTCCTTTTAAAAATATCGACAGTCTCTGCAGACCTGACGTCCTCTGGCAGGCTATTCCAAAGGTGAGGACCAAAATGGCTGAATGCAGCCTCGCCGTGCATTTTGGTCCTCACCCTTGGAATAGATAAAAGGCCGGCGCCAGAGGACCTCAGGATCCGCGAGGGTTGGTTTGATAAAAGCAAATCAGATAAATAAGATGGCCCAAGACCATTAACACATTTATAAACTAATAAAAGTACCTTAAAATCGATCCTAAAACACACAGGGAGCCAATGCAGCAATTTCAAAACTGGCGTAATGTGCTCCCGCCCTCTGGTTCTCGTCAGCACCCGAGCGGCTGAATTCTGCAGTAGTTGCAATGGTGAAATGCTCTTTTTCAGGAGGCCAGAGAGCAGGGCATTACAGTAATCTAAACGACAGGAAATAAAAGCATGCATCAGCACTTCCGTGTTAGCCTGAGAGAGAAACGGGCGGACTCTGGCGATATTCTTAAGGTGATAAAAACCAATCTTGGTTCCATTTTAATATGAGGAATGAAACTGAGCTCAGAGTCAAAAATGACGCCAAGGTTCTTCACACAATGTGAGGGATTAAAAATTTGTAGTTTTGGTAAAAGCTTCTCTCTCTCACCTTTTGTCCTGATTGAGCTGTAGGAAATTATCTGCCATCCATGACTTGATATCTAAAATGCAATTTAAAAGGGTATCAATGGATCCTGTGTCATCAGGAGACACGGCAATATACAGCTGCGTGTCGTCAGCATAGCTGTGAAAGCTGATGCCGTGTCCCCTGATGACATCCCCAAGGGGAAGCATATAAAGATTAAAACGTAGGGGGCCTAAAATTGAACCTTGGGGAACCCCACATTTAATTTCATGGGTTTTGGAGGAACAAGTATCCATACTTACAAAGAAATATCGGTCTGTGAGATAGGAATAAAACCAGTTAAAAACAGTACCGGAGATGCCCACTAGATTTTTAAGTCTATTTAATAAAATTTGGTGATCTACTGTATCAAAAGCAGCGCTTAGATCCAGTAGCACCAAGACTGTGAGTTTTCTCACGTCTGCAGTGCACCTAATATCATTTAAAATCCTTAAAAGAGCAGTCTCCGTACTGTGGTTCATCCTAAAACCAGATTGATATTTCTCCAAAATATTATTTGTATTTGAAAAATGATTCAACTGGATGAAAACCAGTTTTTCTAAAATCTTACTTAAAAACGGTAAGTTGGATACAGGTCTGTAATTATTAAAAACGCTCGGGTCAGAATTGCTCTTCTTCAGAAGGGGCTTCACGACCGCCGTTTTAAAGGCAGCGGGGAAGACGCCCGTCTGAAGAGAGCAATTGACTATATTTAAAATTTGTTCCTCAAAAAATCCATAAAATGTCTTAAAAAGAAATGTGGGAATTGGATCCAAAAGGCAGGTTGTTGGGTTTACCTGGGAGAAAACTCGACCAAGTGTCCTTGCATCAACCAGGGCAAAACTTTCCAGTGTTTCCTCATGTAAATATGATTGTCCAGGTTTATTAAAACTTGTGTTTTGACGGGCTAAAAGACTGGATCTTATGTCATCGATTTTACTTCTGAAGTGGTCTGCAAAGTCCTCACAGAGAGCATCTGTTGGTCTCTGTGGGGACTTATTAAAATCAGAACTAGTTAAAAGTTCAAAGGTGGAGAAGAGAACTCTGGGGTTGTTTTTATTGACTGTAATGAGGTTTGAGAAATAAGAAGATCTTGCCAGTTTGACTGTTTTATTGTAGGATTTCAGTTGTTCGCATAAAATTTCATAGTGTACTGTAAGTTTACTTTTTCTCTACCTCCTCTCTGCACTCCTGCATTTTCTCTTTGATGTTTTGTTAGCATTGTTTCTCCACGGGGGTACAGTCTTTGTTTTTGTTGTTTTAATTAAAAGTGGAACTACTGAATCTAATCATGATTTAAGATGTAGGTTAAAATTGTCAACAATAAGATCACAGGGTGCAGGTAAAATGTCAGCAGGAGTGCTTTTTAAGATCTCGATAAAATTTGCAGCCACCTCAGAAGATAGGTAGCGTTTCTTCACTGTTCTCACCGGGACTGCTAGATGGTTAAAACTGGCGATGTTAAAATAGACACAGTAGTGGTCTGACACTGCCAAGTCAACAACAGAGGACACACCAGCAGACAAGCCATAGGTTATAACCAAATCCAGGGTGTGTCCTCTGTTGTGAGTTGGCTGCAAGACGTGCTGTTTAAAATCCAAGCAGTTTAAAAGGTTTAAAAAATCTTTAAATCTCTGGATATTGGGTCCGAGATGTTGTCCATGTGTATATTATGTGTAAAAGCCAGTCCAAACCTGCACCTCGGCGCCAGATTGACTCATGTTGTCACGTTTGTCAGCCACATCCAGCTCAGGTATTTGCTGTCTGCTAAAAAATGTCTTTCTGATCCGCATTTTTTGCTCCCCCCCAAAATCTCCCGCACGTGCACCTGCCAGGTTTGCCTCTTTGCCGGCCTGCCAGAGCCCAGCATCTGAAGATGTTTGCTGCCCTGCCTGAAATGAATCCTCCCACTAATAATCTCTTGAACATTAAATGAACGACTTGTATGCTAATGAGCCCTTCTCGCATCTCTGCACTTAGGTCCTCATCCCACATCCTCGAACCCTAACAGTTTTTCAGGAACGCAAGGCTTACCTGTGTGGAGTTCGAATCCACCTTGGACTGAAACACAGTAAAAAATGACAGTCGGAAGAGGACATGAACGACAACAAAGAGACTAATTGTTGGGATCAAATTCTGAATTTGAATGTACACGCAGTAGCACAGTGTGGCTCATTTGCATGTGAGAGAACCCCCACCCCCCAAAAAAGCGAAATGAAAGTAAATGCTAACTGCACTCTTAATTGTTCATTGTTTGTGCATTTTCACCAAGGAATGTCAGAGCACTTCTAAGAAACCTGGAAACTGCACAAACCTTGAGTGGTCTGTTTTTTAAGCTCTTTGGGTTTCTTGCGTAAGTGGAGGCCACTGCTTTTCTGTGTGATTTCCTCTAAGACCTCTTCTTTGCTCCCAGAAATATTATCCTTTTTCAGCCTTCTGGAATGATTCAGCTCTGAAACTCTTTGTCGTGTCTTCTGGGATGTTGTTGATTCAGCTGGAAAGAACTGGACAGAAAATTAGTTCAAACATTTCGGAGAAAACCCCGTCAAATGGCCAATGTTTATAATAGTTTTAGTTACTGTTATTTACACAAACCTTTTCATGTTGTTCCAGGTCAGTGATATTGAAGCTTTCTGTGGTAGACACTGAGTTTAATTTGTCATCTTTTCCTTCCTTGTCATTACCAGTTGAGTTACTTTGTACCACCAAGGGGTCTTTGTGGTTCCACAAGCCATAACGCTGTATTCACATAAAATACATCAAGATACATGTCAAGAGCAACTCTTGACATATAGTGGAACTTCCAAAGTCAAAAGCTTCATGAATTCCATAGTTTGGAGGCGATGGAGGGAAATATATCAAAAAGGGAACAAAATGCAACACAAATACTGTATTGGGTTCTTGAAACAAGAAGCCAATCAATAGCTTTTGCTTTGAAAGGTTCAAAGCAATGACCCAAATTGTGACAGACATATACAGTAGCTTAAGTCTATTTGCAGTAACTTAAGATGTGAAAAAGTTGTTTATTAGTACAGTATTATAAAGAGACACATTCTGCTTCTCCAAGGAGAATCCAGGAATGTTAATAAATAATAGCTTTTTGAAATCTTATTGACGGCCAAAATGCCAATCTTCCCCTCTGACAGTGGTGTCATATCCAGGTCCAGAAGTAAACCTCTTTAGCCACAGATGCTTCTACTCAAGAGCTTGTTTACTTGCCGGTTAAGTAGAAGTATCTGTGGCAGGGTTTACTTTCTGGACCTGGATTTGACACCTCTATCAGCCAGGAGGATTTGCATTTTGCCCATCACTATGTTACATAATATTAACATAATGCTCTGATTGCTCCTTAAGTATGAAACAAACCACTCTCAGGTCTGCATCATTTTGACCGCATACTTTATGTGCACCATTTCTATGCTTCTGCAGTATAAACTATAAAATATTTATGCAAGTTGAAAAACGGCAGCCTTTTGAGGCTTGCTCTGCTTTGTCTTGAGTTGAGCCGGGTTGAAAATCAAAAGATGAATATGAGATCTCCAGGCACTTTACATCTGGATCTGACACACAAGTTAGAATGACCAACTATTGATTTTGCAGTTCATCTTCCACGTCGTGTAGCTGTAAAGTTAACAAAAGTTTGGTGATTACGAGAGTTAAGCAGATTACATTGTTTTTCAATACTTTACCGGATTTTCCAGACTATAAGCCGCTAATTTTTTCCTAGGTTTTGAACCATGCGGCTTATATAAAGGTGTGGCGTTCTGTGGATTTTTCTTCCACCGCTAGTGGCGCTCTAACTGTAATTACAATACAATACAATACAATACAATTGACATTAACAGGATGTGGCTACAGGTGGAGGAGTTCAACAGGCGAGGGCGCTATGCACTAGGTTATGAATTTGGTGGTATGTGGAAGTACAACAATAAACAGTGGATGTTAACTGACAAACTAGAGTGACAGCGGGCAGTCAAATGAAGGTAAGTACTGTTAATTTTCTCTTAGCTCTGTTCCGTTTTAACCAGCAAAGTTGCTGGCGTGTTAAAAGGCATTGTTTGGAAAGAATCTCATCAGGTACATGTACATTTACAGTTCAAAATCGCTCTCTAATGGCAGTAAATATAGTTTTTTTTCAACATAGATAGGTGCGGCTTATATAAAGGTGTGGCTTATAGCCCGGAAAATATGGTATTTCCATTGGGAAAATGTTAAGGGAAAAAAAAGCACCATGACTTTCTGAGGCACAATTTAGAATGACAATAACCAACTCACCATGAGCAAAGATCTATGGAAGAACAGAGCCAGTAGTTGAAGGAGGTCATATCTTATGTAGGTGTCTGTCTTCTCCAGACCCAGGATGCGAGGTGCAAAGAAAGGCTTGTCTTCATTTAAAGTCATCTCATAAACGCTGTTCCAGGGAAAAAATCCAAACTGAAAAAGGTATTTGACCACGACCATCACCTGGAGAGAAGTATAAACATCCAGGCACATCATTTCATTGTTCATCTACTTGCATGACAGTCAGTCAGTATGAATTGATTCATCAGTTTCAACTGCAACATGATTTTAGGGCCATTGCTTTTTGTGGAAGTGAACTTGTGTGACTTTGTTCTCCTATCAAGCTCAATGAGTTTTTCTCACTCGCTTTGATACCTTTCTCAGATTAGAATTAAAATTCTCCAAACTACTCTCCACACCATTGTGTCATTAAACAAAGCAGTTGCTCATTTATTTGAACACGTTTCAAATGTCTTGCTACATCCATGCCAGTAGTGCCAGATTGTTTCTTCTGGTTCCCACTTCAACAATTGCTGATGTCATATTTATCAAAATGTATCATAATGGTTCTCTGTTGAAATGTCTCATGACTCACAACGTTTTGGCTATAGTTCAAGTAAGTCTTTACATGTAAAATGGTTGGACAATTTGTCATAACATATTCCTTCCTATACATTCTCATTGCTCTTTCTTTCGTCCTGTGAATCTTGATTTTTCTGAAACGGGGAATGAAACATTAAATCAACAGTTTTCTGAAATTGCTCATTGCATGACAAGATATTCTTTGTAATGTGCATTAGGGCTGGGCGATAATCAAAAAAATAGTAATCATGATTATTTTGACTGATATTCAAATGATTAATAAAAATGAGTATTCATTGATTTCAAAACCAGAGATGGGGACTTTGCCCTTTTTTGGCAGTCCGATCTGTCAGCAATCTGGGTAACCTTCTGTCCTTGTCCCCCTGTCCTTATTCATAAAAATAATCATCCTCCAACCCTGTCCGTCCTCGTCCTTTTATAGCGCTTCCTTACATTCCGTCAAAAAATAAATAAATAATTTTTAAAAAAGGTCCATGCACTCAAACATTATTTAAAGCCCATTGGCTGACTAATTTCCTAGGCACATCCACTTACCGGCTGGGAGTATTGTGAGTGTATTCAATGGTTTACAACTGTTTAACCAAGATAGCATTTAACTGCAAACACAACCACATCGGCCACTACTACTAGACTGGAGTCCGCCAGGGGACATCATGAGAATATTTAAGATTACTTTATAATGCAGTACTATTGCGTTTTTTCCCCCCAAAGTGTTGCATTATAATGCAGTAAGCTTTCAGTTTCTATTGCGTTATTTCTCAAGAAAATAATTATTGCAAAATAACGCATGGTTATTTTAAGAGGAAACAAAAGACTTCTACTTCGTTTAAGTGTATGTTGGCACTGGTAGATATTTTTACAGTCTAAAGATGTCCCAGAAAAGGACATACTTCACATGCAAAGGGATAATGTTAATTTAACAAAACAAAATTGCTATCCACCTTTTTCCCACGTCCAAGATAGGCAGGACGTGTTTCTGTGAGTGGTCTGTGAGTGAAATGGCGTCCTGTAGTATTACATGTGTTGAACCACTAGAGGGCAGACTATGCCTGTGCAATGTTACTGCAGGGAACACACATGAAAAGTGTTGTGCAGGCAGTTAATAAAGTCGGCTCTGTGGTATTGCAGAAGAGAACAGTAGTCTTGCTTTTTAAAAGAATCAACACAACACTTGAACCAGTATTTGAACTGATTAGATCTGAATGGAGGGACGGATGAAAACCCACTTCCGTCCTTGCTTAATCTGTCCTTTTTAAATGATACACGTCCTCCGTCCGTCCACAAAATGGGCGCACATCGGGTAAGGATGGACGGCTCGTTCCATTCCTGGGAAGGAATGCCTATTTCTGTTCAAAACTATTCTATAACTAAACTATATTTCTATGCAACTACCAAAAATCAACTATTCAAAATTACCATGATGTCCCCATGTCAAATTCATCCCTGCATGTTCAACACTTTATTCTTGAACACTCCATTCTTTTTGCCAAGCACAAAATGACCATGTATAGTAACGACCATGTGAAATTCAGTCCTTCTTTTCACACATTCAAACCACGAATAAGCATCTCCCTCATCTTCTTAACATATTTATTCGATCTTATTTATTTATTTATTAGGTCTTTGGACGTACTGGGCTAGCCTCCTCAGATTTATTTCATGCCATATCATGTGCAAATGTGTGTTGGTACGACAATAAAAATTCCTTGAATCTTTGAAAACTCAACTTTAAATATAGCTTGAAAGAACAACCACAACTAAATTACTAACAATGTAAAATAAGTATATCCTACTCCGAATATCTAAAACAACAGCAAAAACTCTAAATACTGTAAAAATCAATACCGGCTGCTCCTGCTGTGCATATATTGGCCTCTTAGGGGGAGTGTGGTGCCGTGAATGCTGGAATACACACAATGAGATAACAGTAGAAGAAGAAACTTGCGATTGAGCTCTATTAATAGAACACATTTTTCACAGATTAGAACAGATATTTGCCTTTGAGTATTGTTATATTTCCTGCCTTTATGGGTTTTTACAGTGCTTGTGTGTAAATTCTGTCTTATCTGGGCACAATGACACCAAGGGCCCGATTTCCATAGACAGGTGCCCGTGCGGTTGGCGTTAAAATGGGCACATCTTAATTTTCATCTTCATTTTGCAAGTCTAGTTGAATGTGTTTGGGACTGCGTTGCGCCTCGCAGGCATTCTGGCAGAAATAGCTGGAATGTCCAGTGGCACACCCCCGGTGCACTTGACAACTCGGTGACAGAAAGTGGACTGTGCTTGGCAGGGGCGTGCAAAGGTCATTTGATGCCAAGGGCCAAATGCTTGATTTGAGGCTACAACACTAATAACACCAAGATATTTCCGTGTATAGAGTATATTTAGTTGATATAAAAATAAAAATAAATCATCCCCCGAAAAAATGCAAACACTAAAAGGAAATCGCTGCAAGTAAGAAACACTGCAATCATTAAAACAATGTGGAAGCAAACTTACAAACCACACACAAAAAAAGTAAAAGATAAACGCTGTAAATACAAAAACACACCGAGATGGAAACACCTGCAAATGAGAAATACTGCAAGTGGACGCCAAACAATGAAAGTGGGCGTGAAGGAATAATTACTTAATAGTTATCCCTCATTTGCTTGTTATTAATCACCAAATAGCTGCCACATGTATTGCTTCGTAGACTGTTGCGCAGCAATAAAGTGTGTTCTCTTTGCTCTCCTTGCAAGCTGGTAAAAAGAAATTGAGCGTCTTCCCTCTTTTTGGTGTCTTATTTTGAAATGTCTAATTGATTAACCTGACATTTTCTTGGTCCTTCAAGCCGGATCCCAAGATATCTGAGGGTCCCAGAAGTCGAGTCGACCTCTAGACGGAGTCCGTGACCACGGCACAAAGACCTTTTCCAGGACTGGACATCAGCTCTGCTTCTGGGAGCTAAAGATTGACGGGAAGCCGAGGGGGAAGACAGCTCTGGTGAGGAGGTCAAATCACAGGTTGTGTGAATGACTGGTTTGCGGCCGTTGTACAGACAGAGGAGTCTTAAAAACTGGTTGTGGCAGAGTAAGTATACTGTCAGACAGGTGACAGTAAGTGAACTGTCAGAAAAAAATCTCGACAATACTAGTCACTATGGAGTACAAAGAGACAGAGTAGAGTCTATAAAACTGAATAAGGATGCCGGAGTCCTACACTAGTGTTTAAATGTTTGAAAACTGTTATGAAGAGTGCATGTGAAAAGTGTGAGTGGAGGTTCATGACCTCATTGAACAGGAATTTGAGTGACAACTGTTGTGGGGAAGCAGAATTGTCCGCCACTTTGTGGTACAAGCTTGAGAATTACCCCAGACAGAAAGTAATTGTCACCCTGGTCAGGTGAAAGCCAGCAGAGTCACCCTAGGTGAATTGCTGACTCCAGTCAAAATGGGGAAATCAAACAGTAAAATGACTGATAAAAATGATCTGAAACAGGGGTTAACTTGTAAGGACTGGAAGTTTGTAGAAAACCAATGTCCTTCTAAAATAAAATATTTGAATTTGTGGATAACAAAATATGATTTCGCTAGCCAGCTAAATACACAAAAAATAGTACACTTGCAGGATAGAATAAGGACAGCGAAAAAATAATAAAAAGAAAATGGATTAAGATGGTTTTGGTGATACTGAGTTTTGGATGATAATGGCAATAAGAAGACAGAAATCAAAAGCTAGTATTAAAATGGAAGGCACTGTTTTCTTACATAGAAAAGAAGACGATGAGACGGGTACGGTGGGGTGGGAGTGAAGGAGGAAGAGGGTGGGAGAGTGGTGAGAGCAGACGTTATGCCTGATAAGGCTTCTGCAGCTCCAACTTTTGGCGCTTATCCACCTCTGCCCAACTCGCCCCTTCCGCCAACACCACAATCACCACACGGGCAGCCAGAGGGGAGAGTGACTCAATCAAGGGGAGAGGACATAAATTGGTCGAAAACATTGGGGAATGTGTTCTCAACTCCCAATACTACATTTCAGGCTCTGGGGGAAAACTGTGTGAACACATTTCCCATGATTAAAGTTGCAAATCCGAATATTGATGAAAAGTCGTCTACTATTTTGGTGCATAGAACATGGACCCAAGATGATGTGAAAAAAGCCATAGAAGGCATCACATCTCATAGAACAGATGTTGTTGAATTTTTACAGCAAATTGAAGACCTTAGGAGGTCCTATCATTTGAATGGGGTAGAGGTCCAGCAAGTGTGGATGACAGCCTTGAAGGGAGCCTGGCATAGTGTTAGAGGGGACTGGGATCCGAAGGAGAGCCACGCTGTTCTGGGACATGATAGCCGAGAACTAGCACTTCGAGTTTATGGCTTGATGGAACGTGCAAAAGTAAAATTTAAGCAGAGAGGAAATTATCCAGCCATTGGAAGGGCTGCACTAAAGTAAAATGAATCATTTGAAAATCATAGAGTTCGAATGACTGCATGTTTTAGAGCGAATAGTGGTATTCCTGAGGAACATGATCCTCGGGGTATTTATCAGGAACAACTTAAAAATGCCCTACACGCTCATTCATCTAGTGCAATAAGGCAATGGATAGATAAACATTGGGTTGATAAGGCCACTGGCAGTCTTGAACAGTACATAAATCAAGCACTGCATGCTGAGGGTGTACTGCAGGGGAAAAAGAACGCGGCAGATGTCTTTATTTTGGAAAATAGTGAATTGCATTTTAACGGGCATGGCTTAATAGAAATAATCGAGGAAGAGGCAGAGGCAACATGATTAGCTAAGGGTGCGGTGCCAACCCTGGTTAACCAGGTGAATTAATTTGTTGGTGCTGTGGTCAAACTGGGCATATTTTGCGTGATTGTCCGAAAAAAAAAAATGAAGCAGCTTCCAGGTTTGGCATGACTAGGACAGCAGTTGACATCATTTAAGAAAAATGTGGTACTAGAACGGTCTGAGTTGAATTTGCAGGAAATATTGGCTATGAATACAATACGACCAGAAATTGAGTTAATAGTTAATTGCAAGTCTATGACATTTTTGTGTGACACAGGAGCCTGTAGAACTGCATGCAGAGAGGATATTCCTGGGTTTGCTGGAGTTCTACAGGAATGGTTTTGTAACCATTTCCAGACTGATAGATGTCAATTGTTTTAGTTTTCATCTGTTCTTGAACTTAGCTTTGAATCGTTACTTTCCCTTAATAAATAAAAATGAACATTTATAAACTGCATTTTATGTTATGTATAGATGGACAGACTTTTGTTAGACATTACCTACCTCTGTGTAGACAATGGCGGTCATCCAAAATGTTTTGGTTGGTCTTGGAACAGTCAACATAGCCCATAGAAAGACCATAATCGGCAATACGAGTGATATCACAGAGGCACTGACCACATTATTCAATATTATGATGAAATAACAAACAAGCTCAGAATTGGCTGCCAGCAGACTGTGTGTGGCGAACAGGAGCTTCAGCAGGCGGTTTTGGTTGTTGTAGAACGTTATACTCTCTTCCAGTTCTTCAATAAAGAAGTGCCTAGGAGGCAAAACAGAGTGTCACAAACAGGTGTTAGTTATCGTCATCGTCCAGTCAACTAAAAAATTTAACACATGTAGTTCCCAGCAAAGCTGTCACTGACAGAAGTACCGTATTTTCCAGACTATAAGCCGCTACTTTTTTCCTAAGTTTTGAACCATACGGCTTATATAAAGGTGCGGCTATTCTGTGGATATTTCTTCCACCGTTGGTGGTGCTCTAACCGTAATTACAATTTGCCATTAACAAGATGTGGATGAGTTCAACAGGCGAGGTCGCTATGGACTATGTCATGAATTAGTTGATATGCGGAAGTTAACTGACAAACTGGAGTGGCAGCGGGCAGTGAAATGAAGATAAGTACTGTTTATTTTCTCTTGGTTCTGTTCCCGTTTAATCAGCAAAGTTGCTGCCGTGTTAAAAGGCACTGCTAGGAAAGAATCGGTTCAGGTACATACATGTACATTTACAGGTGCAGTTTATATAAAGTTGCATCTTATGTTTTTTTTTCATACTTGTGTGAAGGCGAAAGCCTTCACACGTTATTCCTATAGTTTATTATTATTATTCCACTTTTTAACACTTTTTTTGGTGTGCGACTCCTTCCACATTTTTCACCCGATTCACTTCATTCAAGGTTCAAAACATTCAGAAAATTCATGCCTTCCGGGGTAGTCATTTCTGTCGTTCCCCAACTTTACTGTTTCCCGAATATTTCTCATTTTTCACATAAAAAACCCATTCATTTCCAATGGCACTTTCAACATTTCCCATTTCCACCATTCCAATTAGAAATTTACAAGATTCAACTCATTCAACTCACATTGGTAAAGCTTTTCAACACACCCACAATTCTTACTTCCCAAAAATTAAACATATTCACCCGTAAAAACCCCCCACAAAATTCCACCATTCATTCCCATTGCCATATTCAACAATTCACATTTACATCATTCCAATTTGAAATTCACAACATTCATCTCATTCAACTCATATTGGTCAACCTTTTCAACACACCCCAAATTCCTATTTCACACACATTCAACTCAATCACCCTTAAAAAACCCACAAAAATTCAACTATTCACCATTCTTTTCCATTGGCACATTGAAACTTTCACAATTACACCATTCCAATTTCTACAAATTCAAGTCATTCAACTCATTCAGCTCACATTCAACTTTTCAACAGCCCAAAATTCCTACTTCCCACACTTTCAACTCATTCACACTTAAAAAACCCACAATAATTCAACTTTTTTATTGAGTATTCATTTCCATTGGCAGATTTAACTTTTAGCATTTACACCAATCCAATTTCCACAAATTCAAGTTATTCAACACATTCAGCTAACATTCAGCTTTTCAACACCCCCAAAATTCCTACTTTCCATACATTCACACTTAAAAAGTCCACAAAAATGCAACTATTCACCATTCATTTTAATTGGAACATTTAACTTTTCACATTTACACCTTCCCAATTTCCGCAAATTTAAGTCATTCAACTCACATTCAGCCTTTCAACACCCCAGAAATTCCTACTTCCGAAACATTCAACGCATTCACCCTAAGAAAGCCACACAATTTCACCATCCATTTCCAGTGGACCGGTGTTATTGCCCCTTCGTCTCGCCAGTGTGGCGGCCATCTTGTTTAGGGACATTAGCTAGACTGGGGATAAACACCCCGAGGTCTCCCCAGTGCGGCGGCCATCCTGGACAGGCACATTAGCTAGACTGGGGATACTCGCCCCGAGGTCTCCCCAGTGCGGCGGCCATCTTGGGGGAGGACCCAAAATCAACAAGAAGTGACCCCCAAATGACCCGGAAATGAACAGGAAGTGACCCAAATGACCCGGAAGTGACCCAAATAATCCGGAAATGAACCGGAAGTCTTTTCTTCCCTTCTTATTTTTTATGTCGTTCTCATTCCAGGCTATTCGCTATAATTTGAGGTCATTCAACCTCATTCAACTACATTCAATATCATTGCAATGCATTCCACAGTTTTTCATAGAGGTCAATCAACTTCATTCAGTATCATTCAACTTCATTCCACTTAATTCTACTTCATTTCAATTAATTACTTTCCGTTCAATTCCATTCTACTGAATTCTGTATCATTCAAATCAACTTCATCCCACTTATTTCTACTTCATTTCAATTCATTCCTTTTCATTCAATTTCATTCAACTTTATTCCTCTTAATTCAGAATCATTCAACTTCCTTCAGTATCATTTAACTTAATTCAGTATCATTAAACTTAATTCAGTAGCATACAACTTCATTCAACTACATTCAACTTCATTCCAACGCATTCCGCAGTTTTCATTCAGCTTCCTTCGCCTTCACACGCAATTTCTCCAGAAATTGCATTCTCTAGTATTACTATGATATTGCTTCATTCTTGCCACTCCAAAACTTCGGCGTGCCGCTACTTCCACATACTTCATCCGATTCACCCCGTTCAAACTTTAAACTATTCCAAAAATTCATGCCATGGCTGCTCTTTTTTGTTTTCACCCCTAACATTTACGGTTCCCCCAAAATTAAGCCTTTTTCACCCCAAAAAAACTCATTCATTTGCAATGGCACATTCAAACTGTAACTACTTCCACATACTTCATCCGATTCACCCCGTTCCAATGTCAAATTATTCCCAAAATTCATGCCATCAAAACTTGCATTTTTTTGCCCCTAACATTTACGGTTCCCCCATAATTAAACTTTTTCACCCCCAAAAACCCCATTCATTTCCAAATGGCACATTCAAGACTTCCCCATTTGCTGCGATGGTCCACAATATTTCATAGAGGTCATTCAACTTCAGTCTACTTCATTCAACTTCATTCAGCTCATATCACCCACAATTCCTACTTCCCAAAAATTCTAATTATTGAACGTTAATAAAACCATTCAAAAATTCACCATTCATTCCCAATGGCACATTCAACACTACACATTTAAACCATTTATATTTAAAATTAACAAGATTCAGCTCATTCAACTCACATTGGTTAAGCTTTTCAACACACCCGCAATACATACTTAGCAAAAATTCAAATTATTCAGTTTAAAAAAAAAAATCCAAAAATTCACCATTCATTTTCAATGGCACATTCAACACTTCACATTTAAACCATTCAGATTTCAAATTCACAACATTCAGCTCATTCAACTTCATACTTCCCAAAAATTCAAATTATTCAACCTTAAAAAAAGACGTCATTCAACTTGCAGTGCTGGTTTGATTCCTGCTCATTCCAACACTTTTCATAGAGTTCATTCAACTTCATTTAGGTCATTCAACTCACATTGGTTCAGCTTTTCAACACACTTGCAATTCATACTTCCCAAAAATGAATTGGTTGCCAGCCAATCGCAGGGCACACAGAGACAAACATCCGCACTCACAAAAACCCTTAGGGGCAATTTAGAGAGTCCAATCAACCTACCATGCATGTTTTTGGAATGTGGGAGGAAACCGGAGTACCCGGAGAAAACCCACGCAGGCACAGGGAGAACATGCAAACTCCACACAGGGAGGCCGAAGCCGCGATCGAACCCACGACCTATGAACTGTGAGGCGGACGAGCTAACCAGTCGACCACCGTGCCGCCACCTGCAATTCATACTTCCCAAAAATTCAAATTATGAAACCTTAAAAATCCCATTAAATTTGCCATTCAGTCCCACTTGTACATTCAACATTTCAGATTTATTGCCTTCCACTTAAGTCCCTGATGGTGTGGTGGTACAAACGCCAAGTTGTAAGTGGGTAGCGCTGGTTCGATTCCTGCTCATTCCAAGATTTTTCATAGAGTTCATTCAACTTTATTCAGCATCCTTCGACTTTATTCCACTTTATTCAATTTCATTCCACTTTATTCAACTTCATTCAACTTCATTCCAATGCATTCCGCAGTTTCTTTTCAGCTTCCTTCGCCTTCACACGCAATTTCTTCAGAAATTGCATTCTCTAGTATGACTATGATATTGCTCCTTTTTTGCCACTCCAAAACTTTGGCGTGTCGCTACTTCCACATACTTCATCCGATTCACCCCGTTCGGATTTCAAATTATTCCAAAAATTCATGCCATCACAAGTTGTATTTTTTTTTGCCCCAAACATTTATGGTTCCCCCAAAATTCAACTTTTTTCACCCCCAAAAACCCCATTCATTTCCAATGGCACAATCAACACTTCCCCATTTGCTGCGTTGGATCAATTCATGCTCATTCCAAAACATTCCACAATTATTCATAGAGTTCATTCAACTTCATTCCTCTTTATTCAACTTTATTCAGTATCATTCCACTTTATTCCACTTCATTCAACTTTTTTCAACTTCATTCAGTATCATTCAACTTTATTCACCTTCATTCCACAGTCTCTTTTCAGCTTCCTTCGCCTTCACACGCAATTTCTCCAGAAATTGCATTTTTTTTAAAATAGAGTGGCTGTGGCTGATAAAAAGGTGCGGCTTATAGTCCAGGAAATACAGTAATCATAAAAGTACACGATTGAATTGAAAATTATGGTGCCGCTGGGTGGGAGAGGTTATGGATGTCCTAAAGGCATAAGGAACTGCTTTGATCTTTATCCCCCAATACCAACATACAGTTGGTGGTGAAATCTTCTGTAGCTCAGCCAGTGGTTCCCCAACTTTTTTTGCAGTACCCACTTGTGGAGAAGCCACACCGCCGGTTGCTTTGAGCGGACAAGAGGAGGGGAACTCCTCCTCTGAGAGGGTAGATAAAAATAAGCAGACAATCAGGTAACCAACAGTGGCCATGTTGGCTGCTAAATGCTATCTTGGTTGACAGTTAAACAGTTGTAAACAGATCAGTCCAATCACAAGTAGGGCTGCCAAGATTAGTCGACTTATCACGACGACGTCGACGATCTAAATGGTCGACAATCTAAATGGTCGACAATTCATTTAAGTCGTCGACGAGTCGCTTATTTACATATTATTTATTTGGCGCATTGCTTTTCTCTTGAAACAGCCTCGTCTTGCGCTTTTCCCCGTTGGCTGGTTGCCTGTCAAGGGCGGACATACGGAGTCGCGGTCATCCGGGTCTTCGTGATCTACATGGCTACATGTCATGGCTACCTGGTGTTAGCAACAGAGACCTAAAGTTAGGGCACATTTCACCCACAAATACTTACGATGCAAACCTCCCTTTCAAGGCAGTACGACGGGGATTCTCGATAATCAAGAAAGGAAGCACGTCGTGGCTGATGCCTTTTTCTGAAAGCTAGCTGTAGTTAGCACACACACGCCAGTTACGGTGTGTGTTTGATGTCCATGGACACGATATCCTTTTTGCTGCGCTAACATATTGTAGCATCTAATATGGATTAAGGAGGCATTAGTCAGCGAACTCGCGTTTTTAACAATCACAAGCAGAAAGATCTCTCGCCAACGGAGTGAGGCGTTCACTGGGAACTGGGAAATTCCACTACTCAAGTAACAAAACATGACATATTTGCCACAAGCCCTCATTGGCATCACATAACAATAAAACACATAATTAAGTTTGTTGCAATATATTATGTTATGGTACGAACAAAAAATTTAAAAAACGTTCCTCCTAATAGTTAAATATTTTTTTCCCCTGTTCCATTGATTGTGCACACCAATTTACTACTATTAAATTACCCATATTTATTAGTGAAGAAAGACAAAATGTTTGGGATAAAGGTTAAAGAAAACAGCATTTAAAACCAAGACAAGTGTTTATTTTAGTTTCCTTTAGCACAGTGCTTTTTCCTAATTTACTCCTCTGATTTCACTACATTCTAAATAAAAAAAAATGCTTGGTGCCAAAGAAGAGTGACATTTGTTTACAAGTATTTCTTTTTGTATTAACAGATAGTTTCAAAGGATTAGTACAACTCTGCATAGTTTTGGTTTCATTTTACAATGCACTAAACATAAGATAAGATAAGATAAGAATTTATTGATCCCACAGTGGGGAAATTTTCAGTGTTACAGCTGCAAAGATATAGGTCACAAAGGGACGGCGGCATAATGTAGCCATTAATGTATAACATTGACGGCAAACATTCAGGATCAAAACTATGTAAATATGCGCAGTAACGTGTATATACACATGTATATATACACCAACATGCATCTACATAAAAAGTATGAGGAACACTCATTTTGGCCTGTACATAGTACAGAGGAAAAATACTCTAAGTAAGTGACAGTGCTGCAGTGCTGTAGTGTAATGTAAGGAACAGCATTGGATAAAAATAAAACTAGACTAACAGTAGTGTGGAATGTTGAGTATTGCAGGTATTACAGTAGTGGGGAATATTGGGTATTGCACGATGTGAGCTCAGGTGCAGGACTGCACAATTGCACTAATGTCCGCCAGTTTGTAGAGACTACACAATGTTCTTGTTAAAGAGTCTGACAGCAGCAGGCAAGAAGGAACGGCGGAATCTCTCCTTTGCACAGCGAGGGTGTAACAGTCTGTCACTGAAGGAGCTGTGGAGTGCTGTTAGGGTGCCCTGGAGGGGTGGTCCGGGTTGTCCAGCATTGATGACAGCTTGGCCAACATCTTCCTGTCCCCCACCGAGTCTACAGAGTCCAGGGAGCAGCCCAGGACAGAGTTTGACCAGTTTGTCCAGCCGCTTCTTGTCCCAGGCCGAGACGTCGCCTGCCCAGGTGACCACTCCCTGGAAGATGACCGATGCAACCACCGAGTCATAAAAGTTCCTGAGGAGTGTCCCCTGAACCCCAAAAGACCTCAGTCTCCTGAGTAGGAAGAGTCTGCTCTGACTCTTCCTATAGAGGGCGTCTGTGTTGTCGCGCCAGTCCAGTTTATTGTTCAGATGAACACCCAGGTACTTGTAAGTTGAGACTCTCTCAACATCTGTTCCCCGGATATTCACTGGTGCAGGTGAAGAGTGCTGGCGCCTAACGAAATCCACCACCATTTCTTTGGATTTCCCCGCATTGATCAGGAGGCGGTTCTGCTGGCACCAGTCCACAAAACCCTGAGTAAATTCTCTGTACTCCCGATCATCTCCGCCTGTGATGAGGCCGACAATCGCAGAGTCGTCAGAGAACTTCTGCAAGTGACAGGTAGGGGTGTTGTGGTTGAAGTCCGAGGTGTAGAGGGTGAACAGGAAGGGAGCCAAGACAGTTACTGGCGGGGCCCCCGTGCTACAGAGGAGCAGGTCAGACACACAGTCCTGTGTCCTCACATACTGTGGCCGGTTTGTGAGGTAGTCCTGGATCCATGTGGTGAGGTGGTGGGCCACCCCCGCCCGCTCCAGCTTGTCTCCCAGTAGGGTGGGTTGGATGGTGTTGAAAGCACTGGAGAAATCAAAGAACATGATCCTCACAGTGCTCCCCACCTTCTCCAGGTGGGAGAGTGAAGTGTGGAGGAGGTAGATGATGGCATCATCCACACTGATGCCAGGCTGATATGCGAACTGGAGTGGGTCCATTGAGGAGCTCACCAGGGGGTGCAGGTGGGTCTTCATCAGGTGAGACGTCAGCGCCACTGGTCTGAAGCTGTTGAGCTCCTTCGGGTGGGGGTCTTTGGCACCGGGACCAGGCAGGATGTTTTCCATAGCTGTGGGACCCTGCCCAGCTTCAGGCTCAGGTTGAACATGTGCTGAACAATTCCACACAGCTAGTCTGCGCAGGATTTGAGGAGCTGGGGGCTGATGCCATCTGGACCCGCTGCCTTCCTCGCCTTCATCTTCTTCAGCTGGTTCCTCACCTGAGATGTTGTGAAGGACAAGGCTGGGCAGGAGGGAGTGGTGGCTATCTGGTGTAGCTGGGAGCTGGAGACTGTGGAGAAAAGGGGGGAGGGGGTGACACGTCCAGCAGGAGGAGTAGGTGGTGGCTGCAGCAGGAGAGACTGAGTGGGGGCAGGCATCTGATCAAACCTATTGAAAAAGCTAATTTGCCCACTGCAGGTCCCCCCCAATCCAGGTCTTGGGTTATCCTTGGCCTGAGATGGTCTTCAGGCCCCTCCAGACTCCCCTGGCGTTATTCTGCAGCAGCTGCTCCTCCATCCTCTTCCTGTAGGACCTTTTCCCCTCTCTGATCCTCCTCCTCAGCTAGCGCTGCACAGTCTTTCGCTCCTCTATGTTGCCTGATGCAAAAGCCCTCCTCTTCTCCTTCAGGAGAGCTTTTATGTCTGGTGTGATCCAGGGTTTGTTGTTGGAGAAATACCTTACTGTCCTGGTGTGTATGGTGTTCTCCATGCAGAAATTTATATAGTCTGTAACAGTGTCCGTTAGACTACTAATGTCTTCCCTGTGAGCATCGCTGAATACTTCCCACACAGTTGTGCTGAAGCAGTCCTTTAAGGCCTCCTCGGCCTCTCCAGACCATTTCTGAACCGTGCGGGTCACAGCTGGCTGCATGCGGACCAGAGGTTTGTACACAGACTGGAGAGCCACCAGGTTGTGATCAGCTTTGCCCAGCGGGGGGAGGGGCAGTGATGTGTATGCCTCCTTGGTGTTGGCATAGAAAAGGTCCAGTGTTTTATTGTCTCTGGTCTGGCAGGTGACATACTGTGTGAATGAAGGCAGAGAGGAGGAAGGTGCGGCATGATTGAAGTCACCAGAGATGAGTATCAGGGCATTTGGGTGCTGTGTTTGTAGGCTGCTCACTGCTGCAGTCAAGACATCACAGGCTGTGTCACCGCTGGCAGCTGGTGGGACGTAGACGGTTACCGCGATCAAATGACTAAACTCTCGCGGGATGTAAAATGGCCTCATGCCAACAGCTAGCAGCTCAATATCCCTGCTGCAAAGCTGCTCCTTAATCGTGATGTGCCCAGGATTACACCATCTATCGCTCACAAACACAGCCAGCCCTCCTCCTTTCCTCTTTCCACTCTCCAGCGTCCTGTCCGCGCGTATGATTTGGAAGCCGTCCAATTCTACGACCGCGTTCGGCGTTAGCGCTGTTAGCCACGTCTCCGTGAATAGCATCAGGTTAGCCTCCCGGAAGTCCCTCTCATGCCGGGTAAGCGCCGCTAGCTCGTCCATCTTGTTGGGGAGCGATCTAACATTCCCCATGATAACAGACGGGAGGACGGGATGGTATCGTCTCCTCCTTTGCCGGCGTTTAACCCCCGCACGAGATCCCTGTCTCTTCCTCCTCAGCTCACGGGGGATATCGGGTCTCGCCCCGGGAGCCGGCGCAGGGTTAGCACTCCGTGCTAACCGCTGATTCCGGCTGTAAACAATGGGGGCGCGGCTCTGAGCCAAGTCGCCGGACACAATCGCGCAAAAAATAGCCACCAGCAGCAGCAAGAATACCACAGTTTAGGTGTCCATTGCTACGCAAGTTACGACTATCAACTATATGAAAAAGGTATGAGGTAGAGTAATAGTAAGGAACAAAAACACACGAAAAGGCTCAGCTACTGTAGCGGGCTGCCACTCGTGCGGCGCCGGAACCGGGAAAAATGCACTAAACAATTGCAGGCAAAATATTTAAAGCCACAATATTGACTTCAATTTAAGCTGCACCATCATTTATGAACATCTCAAAACTGCTGGTATAAGTTGCAAAGTTTAATCAAAGTTGAATGTTGTATCAATCATTAATTTGTACACACATAAAGAATCAAGCTGTAAACTAATTATGGTTGTATACGAGCAGCTGCTTGCTGGTGCGACACGACACAATTTACATAAGATCTGATTAGTCGACTAATCGCGACTACTGTTGGTGATTAGTCGACTACCAAAATAATCGTTTGTGGCAGCCCTAATCACAAGATGCTCCAACTTCTTTGATTCCAGTTCTCCAAGCCTGCTGCTCCTTTTTAAAGTAAAGGCAGCTGGCAATGTTGCATGCCTCTCGGTCCCAAAGACCACAATGATATTGTTGTCCCACATTGTTTTTATTTCACCACATGCATTGTGTGTGCGTGTTTATAAAAAAAAAAAAAAAAAAAAGGAAACAAAAAATGCAACTTTATTTGGCTGTGTGTCTGCTTGGTCATGCGCATGCGTGTGATGTAGTAAGTATATACGACCATGAATGGCCGTCGCCGAGGCGATGCAGCCAAAAGTTCACTACAAAGGCATAATGAGAGAAGTAGCAAAATGTCCACTTCAAACACTTGAATCACTCCGCCGGACACGCAAATGCAACCTGACTGCGCGAACTGCATTGACTATACTGTATATGGGAACGCTGAGCACGCCTTCAGTCTGCACTTAGCATAACTTAATAAATGAAAAATGTTCATGGTAACCCCATGCCCCCACTGTCATAATGCCAGGCCCCCTCTAGGGGGCGCGTCCCCCAGTTTGAAAACCACTGGGTTAAGCCATCGTATGCACTCCATTTTATTAGATTATTTAAATCAGATCACAAAACACAGACGCAGGTCAGTCAATTTCAGCGCTCAGCAGCTCAGGTTTCATCATGGGGGGAAAATAGGAATCCAACGGAGGTGGTGATAACAGGGTTGTGTGTGCGCGCCTGATTATTAAGGATGTGTTTGCAAGTCGCAGCTGCTTCGCCAAGTTTATCGTCTCGTTCGTGGAGACGTCCTTGGCTTACCAGGCTCAGACCCTGGAAGGAGGGGTGAGGGGCTGATCGGGATACTAGTATCCAAGTGCATTTTTCTTCCAGGGGAAAAATCCAGATAACAGATGTTTTGGGAGCAGGTCCGGCAACGATTACTAACGAGGCTTTATTTGTGTGTGTAGTAAGGAGTAGAAAGTACAGCGTAAAATGTAAGAAAAATAAAAATGAAAAATGAAAAATAACTGCTCCACAAAAGTATAGATAATTCAAATATCTACTTAAGTAAGGTAATCAAGTGTTTTTACTTTGTAACTTGACACCTCTGTTGCAGAGTTCAAACATTTCCTGAGGTTCTTGCCCAGGTTTGCACACACTGTGTGCACATATTTGATAAATGGGTGTCTTCCCATGAAGTGTCTGTTATGTGGACCCACACACAGACACAACACCAAGCGAGAAGGTGACACTTCAGATGAGCCGTTAGCTAGCGATGACCCAGTGGGAATTATTCCTGGCAGCTTTAACCAGTTACATTTTCGCAGCTCTACACATGTAGGGATGTGTAGGCATGAGAAATATGTTAGATGTATTGGTATTTCGTTGACTGTTGAGTGGGGCGTGGTTTCATCATATTAATCAGACAGGCCCACAGCATTGGAGAGCACAAACAATGGCATCATTATTCCTGATTTTGAAACCTCATTTGTACTTAGTAATTTTTTTTTACCATTCAAATTTAGCAGGGTCGGTAGTATTCTTCTTTGTGGTGTGACTCCTTGAAGGATGCTCTTAAGAGCCTAACTGCCAATATAACAACTCCTAGCTACAAAGATGGACAAGTTTGGTTCTCAGTCCTGTTCCAACCTAGCACCTGTGGCACACATCCTGCAGCTGCCACCCAACCTTTCCCCGATGGCGCACATCCTGCTACCGCCACCTGACCTTGATCCGGCAGCGCCTGTCCTGTGGCCCCAACCCGACATTGGTCTGGTGGTGCACGTCCTGCTGCCGCCACCCGTCCTTGTTCCAGCGCCGCATGACCTGAGGCCACCACCCGACCTTGCTCCAGCGGCGCATGTCCTGCGACGACCACCCAACTTTGCTCCGGTGGCACACATACGTCCGCCACCCGGTCTTGCGCCGGCGGTGCAAGCCCTGTGCCCCTCTGATCCTGCTTCGGTGGCGAGCATTCCGAGGCCGCCCTTTGACCCTGCTCAGGCAGCACAAGACCCCCAGCCACCCTCCAACTCTGCTCTGGCAGCCCGCACCCTGCTTTTGCAGACGACACATGCCTCTGCATGGTGATCCTGCCGAATAGCCATCCTGACTGGCCCAGCCAAGCACCTTGTAGCTGGCGTCCGGGACTGGTCCCATTTGACTAGGCTCCTGCTCTTCTTGCCCCCTGCTACCCATCTTGTTTTGTTTGGTTTTTGTTTGGAATGTCTGGGATCCATCTAGGCCTGCAGCTATTGAATATTTTGGTATTCGGACATCTTACAGAAAATTCTATTGAACCTCTGCATGTTTCTTCTGCTGTCCAACAAATTTAAAGTGCATAGAAGCACACTACTTTAGGTTAGTTAGTGAAATTTTAGACCACGGGTGTCAAACTCATTTTTATTGCGGGCCACATCATAGTTATGGTGTCCCTTGGAGGGCCATTAGGACTTTTGATCGCTTTATATTATCACATATACATAACAAATTGATGGATAATTCGTTTTGAAATCAGAAGCCAGTAAATAGTTTGTTCAACTCAATTTATTTGACTTTTAAGTTCTATTTAAAATGTATTTTCTCTTTTCAATTTATTTTTAAGGAGAGATTGTTAACAAATGTTTGCAATATCTCACATGTGGTGTTAAATGTGAAGACAATTTGAAAGAAACATTTCAAATCAACGAACATGATTTGCCCTCGCGGGCCACGTAAAATGATGTTGCGGGCTGGCCCCCGGGCCTTGAAATTGACAACTGTGTTTTAGATAAATCTCTTGCCATAGTTTTTGGTCTTGAGACGAAGTGACATCAGAACCACAGTAGCGACTTTGCCAGCTAAACAACACACTTGAGTAAGCCTAGTTTATTAAAAAGTGATCAGTTGGAACGGCAAATGTGTCAGGCTGTCGGCAGCAAAGTGTGTGGAGTCATTTACGTCTACTGCCTTTGAAAAGTAATCCGACGGCTCTCTCTGCTTTGAGTGCTGCTAGTGCTTGCCACTGCTGGAGCTACTGTTGGCCATGAAAGCCATGAAAAGTGACGTGAAGTCTTCAGTCGGCACGTAGACGACCGATAGTAACGATAATGTTCGTTATAACAACAGCCAGGGGGTGGCAAACATAGATGCAATGAAATATATTACAGAAATAGTGTAACGAATTGGGTTACCTGTGTTCTAGTCGAATTTGTGTCTTGCCAAGTTATGTTGTTTCCGAGGTTAATGAATGCATCTCGCTGGATGGAAGGGCATGCGAGCGAGAGTAGCGGAGGGCAAACAGGAGAGCTTGACTGAACGGCTGTCGTTCTGTATTGGTGTCAGCTGCGGTCCACAGTAGCCGGTTGGACTAATATAAACGTGATAATTAAACTACGTCTGTGTTCTTGGAAGATGCTACAATATATTTTAAAGCGCGACGTCATTGGCAGGCACGAAGGTCCCAATCACATCTGCTACCCTCACCGGCTTGCTGCGGGCTGCGGGCCGGATCTAATAATAAAGCAATATCATCCCATGGGCCGTAGAAAACCATCTCGCGGGCCACATCCGGCCCGCGGGCTTTGACTTTGACATATATGGGCTAGAACATATTTAGATTTGTTTCATGTTATGTCTTGTTTTCTTGTGGTTTGTTCACATAGTTTCATTTGGGGTTTGTGTCTACCTGTGTTTGGCTGCCTGGTCCCATGTGTTTTCAATGAGCTCCCTTAGCCACTTGTGTGTTGTATATCTGTTCCTTGTTGTGTCATTAGTTTGCTTGTCTCCAGTTCTCTGCCTCCTTTCAGTCTGGGTTGGATCATTTTCTTTTGTCCCTATCAGTTTTCCCTTCTTTGTGCTTTGGTGAGATTAGTGTGTTTGTTATTTTGTAATTGCTTTTTGGACCTCTGTTAATTTTGTAATTTTGAGGCCAAGTGTTTTGTTTGCCTTTTGGGAAATAAATTCCTTTTTTGTTTGACAACATCCTGCCCCTTCCGGCCTTGCTTCTCCTGCTTCCCTACACTTGGGTCCACAACACCACGCTAAACATAAAAAAATGTATATTTTGGTATAGTGGCGTGCTTGCTGTCGTACTAAAGTGGCACAAACTCTTAGAGACAAATTCCTTGTGTATTTTTAAGATACATACTAAGAAATGCTGGGTTGTTTTCCTAACTCCACTCTCTGGGGAACTGTGCAATTTGAGTAGATTAGGTTACTTTTGTCCAGCAGCAGATTGGAGTGAAGATTGAATTAGGGCAGGCTGAAGACCTGAAACTGTCAGTCTGAGGGGAGGATATGCACATTGTCGTGAATTGGTTTGACGGTGTCCGTCATTGGCCAGTAAGTCGGGTCAATGGAATTCACGTGCATACAAACACAATGTTGTAGTGAGCATTAGTCCATCAAATAGTGCACCGGAAGCAGTGTCAATTTGTGTCAATTAAGAGCACAAACAGGCAGTAGTACCATGTTAGCTGCCTAAATGTTGCTGACTTAAGAGCGTTTGATAATTGTGATGTGTGAAGTGTCTCATTCCATCTTATGTGCACTTGCCTATTGGTCCCTTTTTGTTCATTTTAACTAATTTTCTTCTAGGTTGGCAACTCTGCTTTGAGCTTTTCATCTTTATCACCTATTTTTTTACCATGTTTGTTTTGCTTTTTTGAACCTCAGCATGTTTCTTCTGCTGTCTAAAAATGAGTAGGGCGCACAATTTGTAGTGGTTCAGAATCAGATCCTAGCATGTGACTGCCTTTGTGACTAGTGAGCTGAGGATGAAGGGAGGGTACAGTATGTCCTGCCAGGACAGAGCTTTGAACAGGAGGAAATTATGTAAAATCATCCTCGGGTCTTTTATCATGGGGAATGTAAAGGTATCTGTACAGAGCCCCTAAAGTGACATGGAAGTAAAAAAAAAAAACCTTTGCGATCCCTCGCAAAAGAATGGTGTTCCCTCGCAAGGATTGTGTTACCTCGCAAAGATTTGCATTCCCTCGCAATGACTGACCTTAAACACTACGTATATCCCAAAAAACACTGATAGCCGTATCTAGTAAACAACAACAACAACATGATGGACACAATCATACATTTTAAAACACACACCATGATTATAAACGAGAAGAAAGAGACAGGGATGCTGGACGTGCAGCCAGCACAACCAACAATGGCAAGTCTCCTGGTGTCTTAATGGAAAAAAAAGTGATGCCTTTTCTTAACATACAATGGATGTGTATCAATGATAGCCTTAAGGCTTAAGGCTTAGACATTTACTGTGTCTACCTGTCTTCAAGTACTTCACTGGCAGTTCTGGAGTGCCTGTGTTGTTGTATGAATTGGGTATCAGATATCAAGTCATTGTTGCCAAGCGGGAGTTCAGTACTCAAGAGGTTTGCAGTGCTGTTGAGTCTTGGTCGAGGAGGAGACAAGTCCTCCACAATCTGGGTCTCCTCCAAGAGCCTAATGGTATCAAGCACACAGACAGTACATTCAAATTAAGAAAATAAACATACAAAGAATACTTTCACCATCGAAAAATATTACCTGTGTCATACTATTATTGGGTGGCTCTCAAGGTAATGGACATCCAACAGCCCCTATAACCACATATGCCGCTTTTCCATTAGCACCAAAAAGCACCACACCAGTTTGCTTGGCCTGACACCACACCACACAGCCTCTGTTGCTTTCCCATTACAACAAGCGCCGAATAGGCACCCAACAAAAAGTGGGTAAGGGTTAGGGTGGGATCAAGGACTCAAATGGACAAAAGCTTTCACATATAGATTAAAAATCAATTTGCGGGTTAAATTGTTACAAATTGTAATATTTTGTATTAAACAATAAAATGTCTATTTCTCAATGAACAGTTTCTCAAATTGATACACATTAACCGAGCATTTAATGGATTTAGCATTATGCTTTGAAAAATTTCCGGGCGGGGCCAGTGCCACGGCAAAATCCTAAAGAAGTGGATATGATATCATCAAGCCACATCTCTGACTTGCTGGCTGTGAAGTGCGCTTGTTGTGGTTTTTCTTCATGGTTCATTTCGATTTTTCATTCATTTGGATCGCGCCACCACCCACGTAGCGTTGGTGGCTTTTGTTTGAACTGTCAGGAGGATGGCATGAGCTGTTTCGGTTCCCCAAAGATGATGTTTTTCACGAAAAAGACGTAGACATGTAATTGCACCAGCTGGAAGCATCGATCGAAAGCCATTTAAAAGAGAGAAAGAAAAGAGGTAACAACTTTAATCTGGTAAAACCGACGCACACAGAAACAGACTAGTCGTCCACTCATAACTATACAGTATATGTCGCAAATAACTGCTGATGCAAAATTAATATAGGCTACTGTCTGTGAAAGTCAATGAAAATGTACAAGTTTACATATATATATATATATATATATATATATATATATATATATATATATATATATATATATATGTAAGTTATATACATAACTTATATATATATATATATATATACACATATATATATACATATATATGCAGAGCTGGGCACTTGACCCTTTTTTGCCCGTCCGGCTGCGACCCTCCACCCTTGACCTGGGTACCCTTCCAGCCGCGACCCCCCGGCCATATTCGTAAACATTGTCGATCCCCGGCCCGTTCCGAACCTCCCCCTAAAAAAAAAAAAACGTGCACGATGCCCCCGCGGGAGGGATGCTAACAGAAGAGGTTTATTTAAAGACAATTAGCTGGCTAACTTACTATTCAAACCCGCTGCAGACACGCTTCAAACGTGCCACTTACTCACGTACTTTCCCATGTATTGTATGGACCTACTTTTCCAGGCGTGGTTATTAGCCTTGTGATTTCCTCAGTGCACCGCGACGTGTGCGGAGTGATATAATTTCAAGTCTTATCAGTGATTCAACTCGTCTGTGAATGAATGCCGTTTACGCAATAAAAAGAAGCTGAGCTCCGAGACTTCTCCAAGTTATTAAGTTGTGAAACAACCCAGCTGTGTGTACTTACTTACATTGCGAGCCATGGGGTTGGTTTTGTCGTATTGTATAATTTATTTGTCCAACAGACGGCAAGTCTGCAAGCAACAAGGTACCTATTTTCCATATTCCCCTCCTTCACACTTCTCTGCCTTCAAAATCAAAGCATGCAAGAAAACCATTAAACAGCAGGTTTGATACGGCGTAATTCCGGAAGTGTCATACTTGAGTGCTGCGCACAGCTTGATTTTCCTCCCGGACACAATTAGCGTAAATAAGCTAAAAAAGAAGCCTTTCACCAAGTAGGCTGAGATGAAATTTGGCTGCCTCGCGAGCACGTCACACGCATGAGGGCCGATTAGTGGGCCAGACTAAAATCCACTTCCGGCCATGCTTAGTCCAGCCATTTTTTTTTTAATTTGTCACCCCCTCCGCCCCGGGCCGGAGGGTCCGACTATATAGAAGGTGTGTGGTGTGGTGGATGGATAGTCGTGACTAAACTAAGGACCCAAGGTGGATAAATAGATTGTGCATGGCCACATACCGGTAATAGTTGACTGACTCAGTCAACTAAGAACAATGAAGATGCCGAAAGACGACAGTGCTATATAAATAAAGTTGTATTGTATTGTATGATTCTTGCTAAAATCTGTACTGAAATTTTAAATTGTGGAAAATAAAAACATTGCAATAATGTAAGCATGTTCTCTTTTCCAAAACCCATTTTACAATAACATGAAAATTAGTTGAATAAACTTGACATCCGATTTCAAATTTAAAGTACACATCCATAAACATATTTTTAAGCCTGAAAGTAATGGGTATTTTTCTTCTCTGTCACTATATCCACATGCTGCACGAATTTGTGTTTTTATATTTCATTGCAGCAATTTCTAAGTAAAGAAGTCTTGATTGAATGTTACAAACATGATAGAGACAAATACCAGTAAGAAATAAAAAACAAACTGTTTTAACTTATAAAATATCATGTTCCCTTGTGATCGGAACAGTGGAAATATAATTACGAATTGTAGCCTGTTGAACACAAAATAGTGTGGTATTTTAGTGTAGACTAGTTCTAAAATGCTACCTCTGTCTCATCTCACCCATAGCAACATCGGTTACCATCCCCCAGTAGCACAGAGTAATTAAGATAAGATAAGATAAGATAAGATAAGAAGGCCTTTATTGATCCCACAGTGGGGAAATTTTCAGTGTTACAGCAGCAAAGATATATGTCACACAGAGACGGCGGGAGACAACTCGACCAAGTGTCCTTGCATCAACCAGGGCAAAACTTTCCAGTGTTTCCTCAGGTAAAAACGACTGTCCAGAGTTATTAAAACTCAGGATTTGACAGGCTAAAAGACTGGATCTTATGTCATCGATTTTACTTTTGAAGTGATCTGCAAAGTCCTATCAAGAGAGTGTTTGTTGGTCTCAGTGGGGACTTGTTAAAATCAGAGCTGGTTAAGAGATCGAAGGTGGAGAAAATAAATCTAGGGTGTTTTTATTAACTAAGATAAGATAAGAATGCCTTCATTGATCCCACAGTGGGGAAATTTTCATTGTTACAGCAGCAAAGATATAGGTCACACAGGGACGGCGGCATAATGTGGCCATTAATGTATAACATTGACGGCAAACATATGTAAATATACGCAGTAACATGTGTATATACACATGTATATACACACCAACCTACATCTACATAAAAAGTATGAGGAACACTCATTTTGGCCTGTACATAGTACAGAGGAAAAATACTCTAAGTAAGTGACAGTGCTGCAGTGCTGTAGTGAAATGTAAGGGACAGCATTGGATAAAAATAAAACTAGACTAACAGTAGTGGGGAATGTTGAGTATTGCACGGTATTACAGTAGTGGGGAATATTGGGTATTGCACGATATGAGCTCAGGTGCAGGACTGCACAATTGCACTAATGTCCGCCAGTTTGTAGAGACTACACAATGTTCTTGTTAAAGAGTTTGACAGCAGCAGGCAAGAAGGAACGGCGGAATCTCTCCTTTGCACAGCGAGGGTGTAACAGTCTGTCACTGAAGGAGCTGTGGAGTGCTGTTAGGGTGCCCTGGAGGGGGTGGTCCGGGTTGCCCAGCATTGATGACAGCTTGGCCAACATCCTCCTGTCCCCCACAGAGTCCAGGGAGCAGCCCAGGACTCTTGACCAGTTTGTCCAGCTTCTTCCTGTCCCAGGCCGAGAGACCGCCTGCCCAGGAGACCACTCCCTGGAAAATGACAGAGTCATAAAAGTTTCTGAGGAGTGTCCCCTGAACTCCAAAAAACCTCAGTCTCCTGAGTAGGAAGAGTCTGCTCTGACTTTTCCTATAGAGGGCGTCTGTGTTGTCGCACCAGTCCAGTTTATTGTTCAGATGAACACCGAGGTACTTGTAAGTTGAGACTCTCTCAACATCTGTTCCCCGGATATTCACTGGTGCAGGTGAAGAGTGCTGGCGCCAACCGAAATCCACCACCATTTCTTTGGATTTCCCCGCATTGATCAGGAGGCGGTTCTGCTGGCACCAGTCCACAAAACCCTGAGTAAGTTTTCTGTACTCCCGATCATCTCCGCCTGTGATGAGGCCGACAATCGCAGAGTCGTCAGAGAACTTCTGCAGGTGACAGGTAGGGGTGTTGTCGTTGAAGTCCGAGGTGTAGAGGGTGAACACGAGGGGAGCCAAGACAGTTCCCTGTGGGGCCCCCGTACTACAGAGGAGCACGTCAGACACATAGTCTTGTGTCCTCACACACTGTGGCCAGTTTGTGAGGTAGTCCTGGATCCATGTGGTGAGGTGGTGGGCCACCCCAGCCCGCTCCAGCTTGTCTCCCAGTAGGGTGGGCTGAATGGTGTTGAAAGCACTGGAGAAATCAAAGAACATGATCCTCACAGTGCTCCCCACCTTCTCCAGGTGGGAGAGTGAAGTGTGGAGGAGGCAGATGATGGCATCATCCACACTGATGCCAGGCTGATATGCGAACTGGAGTGGGTCCATTGAGGAGCTCACCAGGGGCAGCAGGTGGACAAGGACCAGTCCCTCCAGGGTCTTCATCAGCGCCACTGGTCTGAACCTGTTGAGCTCCTTCGGGTGGGGGGTCTTTGGCACCGGGACCAGGCAGGATGTTTTCCATAGCTGGGGGACCCTGCCCAGCTTCAGGCTCAGGTTGAACAGGTGCTGGACAATTCCACACAGCTGGTCTGCGCAGGATTTGAGGAGCTGGGGGCTGGTGCCATCTGGACCCGCTGCCTTCCTCGCCTTCATCTTCAGCTGGTTCCTCACCTGAGATGTTGTGAAGGACAAGGCTGGGCAGGAGGGAGTGGTGGCTATCTGGTGTAGCTGGGAGCTGGAATATGAGCGGGGATATGAGCCGGAAAATGGAGGAGCGATTTAATGCTCTGCAGTCGGCTTTGAATTAAAATCAGGCTACCTTGAAAGAGCATGGAGTGCAGCTGTCTGGGGTGGAAGATGCAATCAGCGATCGTGATCATAGACTGGCTAAATTGGAGCAACAGGTTGTGCGGCTGGAAGTAGCCAACAAAGCCTTGCAGGACAAAATCATCGACTTGAAGGCTTGTTCCAGACGACAGAACATTAAATTTGTGAACCTACCAGAAACTATTGAAGCTGGAAATCCAGTGGAATTTGTGTCAAAGTTGATGCCTTCTCTTTTTGGTCAGGACATTTTCCCAAAGCCTGTTGAAGTGGATCAGGCTCACAGGCTGGGTAGCCAGCCAGCTAAGTTCGGTAAGAAACCTCGGATTTTGATACCAGCTATCGCGTCAAGGAGCTCATTATTCGACTGTCAATCGAGCATTCTCGTTTAATGTATAAGGGGCATCGTATTCATATTCATCCAGCTGAGATTGTGAGACGTCGTCAACTTTTTGAGGACACAAGGAAGAAATTGATGTGACAACTACCTCTGATACACCGGAGGAGGCGAGGATTTTTGTCGACAAGCTGGTAACTGATAAGGAAGATTGAAGATAACTTTGGGGTTGGACTCAGATGGCCAATTTAGCACATATGGTTTAATGACATTTAGCTTCCTCTTGGTAATCTGAATGATAATTGCAGGTAATACTTTATAAGGATTAGTATTTATGATTTTTTTTCTTTGGTATGATTTGTATCTTTGTTGTGGTTGTTGATTTCAAAACCATTTTAGTGCCTTATAATTTCTAAAGCAAAATATAAAACAGGTGTTTGATTTAGCAGATATTTTTTATTTGTTCTGAGAGGAGTACAATTCAGGAAGTGGTTTATTGCACCTTAACAGTTTAGTGGGTTCTATTACTAAGTACTGTTAGAAGTGCCCCTTTAGACAGATGTTAGTTTGTTTTTTTGTCCTACTAGGGTTGGAGAAATGGGGTAGTAGGGAGGGAGGTGTTTTGTGTTGGTTTTGTATTTTTGTGTTGTGTGTCATTTCATTTCATTCTTACAAGAAACTCACATAAGACCTCAGGATCAGGCACGTTTGACCTGCAGCTGGGCAGGGCAAATATTTCACTCAACTTTTTCAAGTAAAGCACGAGGGGTAGCTATTATAATAAAGAAGAACATCCCATTTGAACATATAAAAACTATTCATTATGTTAATGGTAGGTTCTTGATTGTAACTGGTAAACTGTACTCTATTGATGTCACCCCTAGTGAACATTTATGGCCCGAATGTAGATGATGCAGGTTTTTTCCGTAAAGTTTTTGATAAAATGTCAGATTTTGCAGACACTAATCTAATATTTGCAGGGGATTATTATGTAGTCGTGGCTTGGCACTTGGATAGAGCTTCCAGAAAAAAAACTCTACCTTCAAGTGCCTCTGTAGCCTTGAATAGTTTTATTTCTTCAAATAATTTAGTTGATATCTGGCGCTTACAACATCCTACAGATAGAGATTTTTCTTTTTTTTCTAAATTGCATAATTCCTACTCTAAAATAGATTTTTTTTTATTGGACTCTAAGCTTTCACCAAATGTTATTGATTTGTGAATATCATAACATTTTAATTTCAGATCATGCACCTATTAGCACAGTTTTTGATTTCAATATACCGAAATAAGGCGCAACTTGGAGACTGCAACCATATTTACTGAGTTATTCAAATTTTTGTAAATACCTGTCGCAAAAAATCGAGGACTTTGTACTCACGAATGACACAAAGGATACAAGAGATTCTATTCTATGGTAAACTTTTAAAGTGGTTTTGAGATGACAGGTTATTTCATATGAGGCCTTACAAAGGAAAATTAGAAATTCTCGACTGCGGGAGATGGACAACAAGATATCTGAATTGGAAACACTTTATAGAAAAAATAATAGTTACCTTACATTACAAAAAATTATTAATCCTAAATATAAATATAATACAATTTTAAAAAAACAAGTGCCCAGATGTCTCGTCTGCGTTTACGATATTTTGAGCTTGGAGACAAGCCACATATTCTCTAAACTCGACAATTTAGAGGTCAACATAATAGTAGGGCTATACATAGAATTAAATCTGGTGCTGGTGACAATATCACCCTCCCCAAATCAATAAATAAATGTTTTTCTGATTTTTATGAGGAATTGTATGGATCAAAGGCGCAAGGGAACGTGGACGATTGGCTTAAGGATGTTGCCATTCCAAGATTGAATGATGCCTCACATGAAACCTTAAATCAACCTGTGAACATAGAAGAGGTCTTGGGCTCCATTAAATCATTTTCTTCGGGGAAGGGTCCCGGAAATGACGGATATGGGGCCGATTTTTACAAAAAAAATTGCTAGACTGATATCCCCAATCCTACTTAGAATGTTTTTACATTCTATGGAAGCAAAAGTACTCCCTACTACCTTATATGAAGCAAACATATGCCTTCTATTAAAACCTGATAGAGATTACTCCAATCCCGCATCTTATCGTCCAATTTCCACGTTGAACCATAATTGTAAGATCTTTACTAAAATATATTCTTTTTTTTAATACTAGAAGGGTGTTAAATATTACATACTATAAATTTCCAGTAGGTTCAAAACAAGCAATTTTTATATTTAGATGTGGAGAAGGCATTTGAGCAAGTAGAATGGGAATATCTGTTCAAGGTTTTGGAAAGATTTGGTCTTGGAGAATCTTTTGTATCTTGGGTTCGTCTAATTTATTTACATCCCTCTGCTTCAGTTGTCACTAACCTAGACAGATCATATCCATTTTCACTGGAGAGGGGCATTCGTCAGGGGTGCCCTCTCTCACCATTGTTATTTGCCCTGGCGATTGAACCCTTGGCTATCAGTATAAGAGAACATTTGTTTATCAGACCAATAACAATTGGGGGAGTTGATCATAAAATATCACTCTATGCTGATGATATTGCTATTTTTATATCAGACCCAGAGTATTCAATTGCCAATCTGTTTGATGTAATTCATAGTTTTGGGAGGGTATACCATCAATTGGCCGAAGAGTGATCTTATGACTCTGACAGCAGATTTGGATCCAGTGTTTGTAGCTTCAACTCAGTTTAAAATCTCAGATACAATTAAATATTTGGGTATCAGAGTCACAAAAAAACCAAATTCTCTATTCAAGTAGAACTATACTAAAAGATTAAATGATTTAAAGGAGAACATAGAAAAGTAGAGAACATCACCTTTATCAATGATAGGTAGAATAAATATGATTAAGATGGTCTCCCTACCAAGATTTCTCTACTTATTTCAAAATATTCCAGTATATATCCCCAAAGCTTACTTTAAGATGATTGATTCTGTTATTTTGCCTTTCATTTGGGGCTACAAGGCGCATAGAATAGCAAAACAATATCTTCAACAACCCAAGGAATGTGGTGGCCTTGGCCTTCCATGTTTTTTGTATTATAGTTGGGCAGCCAATATTAGAGTTATGGTATATTGGCAAATGAATAAAGACTTGACTCCATTGGATAATATTCCCTCATGGCTGAGAATAGAACATAGTTTGGTTTCCAAAACTTCTCTCCATGCAATTCTTTTTTCATCACCTAGGTCATTGTCTTCTCAGAGAGGAGAGCATTTTATTATAACTAATTCTCAGAAAATCTGGTTGCAGATCCAAATGTTTTGTGACCTCCCTAGTACAGCTGTACATGCTCCTTTGTGGCATAATCATGCCTTCCCTCCTTCATTTACGGATGCTGTTTTTAGGGAATAGAGTCAGATGGGTTAGAGTCGTTGCAAAATTTGTATATTAATAAAAAATTACAAATAAAATATTACTTACCCAGAAGTCTTTTTTTTTTTTTTTTTTTTTTTTTAGATTTTTACAGTTAAGGAATTATGTTGGACACAACATTCCCTCATTTAATTTCCTCCCTTTGGAAAATAATTTATTTAAAATTTTATTTGGGAATCCAGAATCTAAAAGCTTAATTTCGTCATTGGTAAAAGTCTTGCTTAGTAATTGTAATAGTTCTACATTATTGATTAAAAAAAAGGGAAGAGGATCTTAATATGATAATCAGAGATGATATATGGAGAGCAGCACTGAATGACATTCATCAATGTTCTGTCAACTCGAGGATTAATTCAGTATAAAGTTGTTTTCAGGTTACACTATTCAAAAGTGAGGTTAAATAAAATGTTCCCACAAACATCACCTCTATGTGAAAGATGTAAGATAACGGATGGTACATTGGCACATCAATTTTGGTTCTGCCCGAGAGTCCAAGGTTTTTGGTTTTCAATATTTAAATGGTTTACTCCTTTGCTTTCAAGACAACTATTGACCCTGATGCTGTGATGGCTCTTCTTGGATTTTCGGATGCGTTGCAAAAATTGGGTCATGATGTAATTTCTGTGGTTGCATATGGCATGGTGATAGCTAAAAGGTGTATTTTAAAATTATGGAAATCAGATGTTCCACCTCAGTTTGAAACATGGCTTAGGGAATTTATAGGAGTGCTGCATATAGAAAAGTTAAGATATGAAATATCAGGCAATGCCCAAAAGTTTTATAATGTATGGAAACCAATTTTCGAACATCTGAAAATATAGTAAACCCCTAAATATTTGTTTATTTTCATCTATTTTCATGGACTTCAGTTGCTGGTTGCCAGCCAATCGCTGGTTGCCAGCCAATCGCAGGGCACACAGAGACAAACATCCGCACTCACAATCACACCTAGGGGCAATTTAGAGTATCCAATCAACTTACCATGCATGTTTTTGGAATGTGGGAGGAAACCGGAGTGCCCGGAGAAAGCCCACGCAGGCACGGGGAGAACATGCAAACTCCACACAGGGAGGCCGGAGCCGGGATCGAACCCACGACCTCTGAACTGTGAGGCGGACGTGCTAACCAGTCGACCACCGTGCCGCCCTTCTTTTGTTATCACTACCAAAAAATCATCATCTGTGACCTTAAAGAGTATCTGATAGGAACACTATCTACTCCTGTAAACATGGTTTAATTACTTGAATAACTTGTTCTTTGTTTAAGTTAATTCCTGACTGCAACATTTCCTGGAAGGAACAATATTTAATTGTCATCTTTCTTGTTTTCTAACGAAATGTGCTTCACTTAAATAAAATGAAACATGTCTATTTTGCAAAAAAAAAAAAAAAAAAGAAAATCCACCATGCAAGTTTTTGGAATGTGGGAGGAAACTGGAGTACCAGGAGAAAACCCACACAGGCACGGGGAGAACATGAAAATTCCACACATGAAGGCCGGGGCTGGATTCTAACCCACGAGCTCTGCACTGTAAGGCGGACGTGCTAACCAGTCGGCCACCGTGCCGCCAGCAACAGCATCGATGAAGTAAAAAACTTCAAAAAGAATACCTTTGTAGATCTGAAAATGTCTAAAATCAGGTTGATATGATAAAAGTTTTGTTTAAAAGGGAGCGCACGTTCAGCACAGCCTAGTTAATGTTTGTGCTGGACGTGCGCTCATGGTGGCACAGATGAGAAGTGTTAACATGTACAAGGCTGTCACTGTTAAAACTAGTGATGGGAATTTCGGCTCTTTTAAGAGAACCAGCTCACTAAAAGGAGCTCTTTCGGCTCCCAAACGGCTCTTCATATTTTTTTGTTGCTTTAATCGAAATATTACCAATAATGTAACATTATGCACAAAATGAATTAATAATTAATTCAAAAAATTTATTATACTACTATGTTATAATAGTCTTTATTTTTTCACTCTACAGTGAACTTTTAACTAATTTAAATGTTTAACTTTTTTTATACTAAGCAACTTTAAAGTCAAGCAACACAGAATCCCTGAAAAACAACACAACAAAATGTAAATTAAAAATGTTTACTTTTTAGTGTAACAACAAACTAGGAAATACAAGAATAAACGTTTAGCTTTTTTATATGAAACAAATTTAAAGTGAAATACAGGATCCCTGAAAAACACATGAAATACAATTCACCTTTAACAAATTTAGAATGAAACAACACAGAACCCCTGAAAAACACCCCAAAAATATAAAGCAAAATGTGTAAAACAAAAGGAAAAAGATCAGCAGTCTCTAGTAGAGCCATTAATATAATTAAAATGAATCCAAATTTGGCTCCTTTTCCTGCTTTGACTCATTTCTTTTTTACTTTTTCTTTTTCTCCTCCGTGTTGCACTCTCTCTCTTGACCCGTTCGTGTGCTCACTGTGCTGTGTACCAGGCTGCCGCCCCTCCCCCCCTCTGCTCAGCGCACTAGACAGCGCAGACACAGAGACGACACCACGCATATTGACCAATCATGTGCGCCTTCAAGCGAAAAAAAGCGTCTCGAAGGGAGCTGGCTCCTGATTGGTGGGGAACTGGCTCCCGACGTTCACTTCAAAGAGCCGGCTTATAGAGCCGTTACGTTCGCGAACGACACAAGCCTAGTTAAAACCACTTAGTTTGTGAGTGTGGATAAAGAGTCTGCCTGTGATAGTTTGAATGGTAAAACTGCCCGGTCGGGGTGGTAATGATAACAGGGGCCTGCAGGGGAGCTAGTGAGGGGGATGGTGCTGTGAGCAGCTGGTATTGTCCTGTAGGTGGGTGTAATGGAGTTATTATTGCAGTGGTTAGAGGTAGAAGACGACGCGGGACCATGCGCTGAGTAATTAGTAAACAGGAGTCAGCTGGGAGTGAAATTGATGACTGTGTGATGGATGTTAGCAGCTAGTATTGAGCTTCCCAGAGAGTTTGGATGAACACCATCCGACTGATAAAACGAACGACGATTCCAAAATTGGTTAAAATTGTCAATAAGCGTCAGCAAAACACCACTTTACCACACCGACAGCCTGCAAGTGCTCAGCATGGCAAAGAGGGTATGAAAATCAATCGTCTGCTCTGAATGCTGACGTACTGTCTCGTTCGTCCCCACATGGACAATGAGCCAGGGATATGGATGGTGGAAGAAAGTCAAGAACGCCGGGCAGGATGTTTACTGCGTCCATAACTTTGGCTCTGGTATAACAGCGGGTGATAGTGCCTAAATAATGCATGCGCCTGATAATGCTGTCTCCGACTATGATGGTTGTTAGTGGGTGACGTGAAGAAGGAACACGAGGGGATCCAAAGCCTCCGGGAGGAGATTCCATACCCCGTCGTCCAACATGATGCTGTCGAAGCCCGGTGACAGCTGAAGATGACACCGGTGAGTGTCGCCAATGATATATACAGGTATACTGTGTATATATATATATATAATATATATATATATATATATATATATATACATATGTATATCCCCACTCGCGCTCAGCTCCTCACCTCGCTTCGTCCCGGCCGGCTCATTCGGCCGATGCCTAATCATAGAATGACGCGATGCGGCCCATGACCCAAAGTCAGTATTGGCTAATTGCAACATTAAACCAACAAGTTCAACACACAAATGCACATATCCAGCTAATATTTAGCTTAGATCATACGTAGCTGTAGCATATACATAAATACTGTACATACAGATACATCCTATGGTTATATTACTTAGATTAGATAGACTTCCCTTACTTGCCCTTAAAATGCAGCGTTGTGTTTGTCATATATATTTTCTCTCTAAAGCAAGAAAAGGTTTGCCAATCAATTGGTGTTCAGTAGCATGCTTTTAGTAAGAGCTGAAAGACGCGTGCGTGTGTGTGAGTGTATGTGTGTGTGTGTTTGAAAAGGGCTGAGGGGCTGTTTGCGTGAGTTGAATCCAATGCTTGTTTTATCAATTGAAGGGAAAGTCAACCCAAACTTTTAATTTTCAAGAATATGTTCTATGCAAGCCCCCTAGTTCAAACAAGGCATTCTGATTAACATTGTGTTTGTGGAATAGGAGTTAAGTTGTAAAATCCATCCATTTTTTACCATCTCAGTGGTCGGCCATTTTATTTCTTCTGTCGACTGAAAATGACATCACAGATGCGCTGAGGGCTCAAATAACGACCAATCATGGCTCAGTCTCAGAAAACAGGTGAGCTGTGATTGGTCGTTACGTGAGCCCTGAGCAACTGTGATATCATTTTCAATTGAAAGACGTGACAAAATGGCCGCCCCCAGTGATGACTAAAAACAGGTGGATTAACTCTTATTCCACAAACACAATATTTATGAGAATGCCTTGTTTCAACTAGTGGGCTTGCATGGAGCATATTTTAAAAAAATAATATATTTGGGTTGACTTCGCTTTGATAAAGTATTTGCATAAGAAAATCAATCCTCCTATTCATATTAAGGGTATTAAAATTCAAGAAAATTATGGGACAGAAAAATCAAGTAATTTTTTACAATAAATAAAATATGCGATTAACTACAAGTTAACCATGAAAAATGCGATTAACTATGATTGAAAATTTTAATGGCGTGACAGCACTAATTATATATATATATATATATATATATATATATATATATATATATATATATATATATATATATATAGACACACACATAGAAATGTATATATAGAGTATTTCACACTAACCTGTATTGATTTGTGCACTCAGTCTCAGTTTGTCTCAAATAAGTATCCATTGTGGGTCTGTCACTGTCTTGAGACTGATCAGGAGGCTGTCAACATGGAGTTTTCCAATAATTAGAGAAGTTTTTCAGGGAGATCTTATTACAGTATGTGTGCTTTGAGATCAATTATCCATAAATGGTGTTTACTTGCTGTATCTTGTGAATGAAGAAGTAGCGTTCATTGCACAGAACAGCTGATGTTTCCCTGTACTGTTTAGTCAGTAGGTTAAGCCACTGGGTCAATCCATCCATTATTGCTAATACTACAGCCCATAACAAACGGATGATATCCAAGATCCTCTGAACAATCTCTCCACGACCTGTGCAACACAGACAGATAGAAACAGTGAGGGATACATAACAGATTCCATAGCCAAAAAGACAAACAGGCAATGCTTTTAAAACCAGTTTAGGCAATACAGTGAACTCTCAAGTGGTTAAAATGTTTTAAATATTCCTTGTAAAATACATTATACCACATTTGGAAACATCTCAACAAATTATCGATTGTGTTTTTCAGCAATTGTTTTTGTTTTAGGTTTAATGTAGGTGGCTATTTAAAGCATACTGTAGACCAGGGGTGCTCACACTTTTTCAGCATGCGAGCTACTTATAAAATATCAAGTCAAAATGATCTACCGTCCGGGAAGAGTATGTTTTGCATTTTTGTCATGGGTAGGCCCTACCCACTACAAAAATGCAAAATATATATTTATTTTCAAATATATTGAGGATTCTTGATATGTACAATCTATATTGATGTACCTTGCATAACCGCATGAGCCAATGTTGCACATCCATCCATTATCCATACCGCTTATCCTCACAAGGGTCACGGGCATGCTGGAGCCTATCCCAGCCGTCTTCGGGCAGTAGGCGGGGGACACCCTGAACTGGTTGCCAGCCAATCGCAGGGTACACAAAGACAAACAAACATCCACAATGACAATCACACCTAGGGGCAATTTAGAGTGTCCAATCAACTTACCGTGCATGTTTTTGGAATGTGAAAGGAAACCGGAGTACCCGGAGAAAACCCACACAGGCACAGGGAGAACATGCAAACTCCACACAGGGAGGCTGGACCCAGGATCGAACCCACGACCTCTGAACTGTGAGGCGGACGTGCTAACCGGTCGCACACCGTGCCGCCCACAATGTTGCACAACACAACATAATTAACAATGAACATCTATTTTTTTAATGTCATGCGATATACCAATACTACCTTTGCGATCGACTGGTAGATCACGATCGACGTATTGAGCACCCCTGCTGTATACTGTAGGGAATATGTAAGCGCGAACACAATTTATTGATAATAATAAGAATAAGAATAAGAATAAGAATAAGAATAAGAATAAGAAGAATAAGAAGAATAAGAAGAATAAGAAGAATAAGAAGAAGAGTGGCTCAAGCAGTCCAATCAATGCGTGACAGATTTTGCTACAATGGTTGCAGACAAAGTTTGACTGCAGGTTGGGCACTGGAATATTCTTATCGCACTGCCATACTCTCCTCCTTTCCTCCAGGTGGAGAACTCCCCTCTCCTCGCCCTTCTTCACACCACTGCAGACAGCATAGTGCCAGCCTTCTTAATCAGCTGCAAGTGCCTCCCAGGTGTCCGTGTCAATGCCTGCGAGATATATGTTGCACTTGCAGACATCTGTGAAGCACAATGCTGGATGGCCAACTTGGCAACGTCCTGTTGCCAGTTCACTGTACAGGAGATCCTTTGGTATATGGCTGCCCTCCATGCAAGACACACAGCCAAGCCAAGCAGACAGTGTTGATACAGCATAGAGTACTTGCTGAGGAAACCTGCTTTTTTCAACACTGCAGTGTTGGTAACTTTTTTTCTGCCATGTGATTTGCCATAATACATCACAGGCAGCAGAGATGAAAAACTTTCCCGGCGGTTCTCCTGTGGCATATATCATTTATGACACTGCCATACAGCAGGGTGCTAAGCATGCATGCATGGTCTACCTTGAGTTTGGTGTTCAGGGTCAGCTGGCTATTATCCCACTTTCTCTTGATCAAATTGTGCAAGACAGCAACAGCTTTGACGATGTGTCTGTTGATCTCTGAATCAAGAGACAAATTGCCAGTCACCGGTGAGCCAAGATAGGCAAAAGAGTAAGTGATCTCGAGTACCTTGTTGTTCATCCTCATTGATGGAGAACATGGATGGACATTCTGGTCCATGATGTGAGTTTTTCTGATGGTGTTTGTAAAACCGAATTTTCTTCACAAGCATGGGTATCACAAGCATTGATCAGCTGCTGAAGTCCTTCAACAGTGTATGAGATCAGGGCTGCTTCTTAGGCATACAACATTTCTCTGAGGAGAATGGTCCAAACCTTTGTTTTCTCTTCAATCAATTCACACCACTCCTGGTATGCAGGTAGACTCCCCGCTTCAGAATACTGAAATACAGAATTCAACAGCATAGAAAAGAAAATGCTGAACACGGTTGGTGCATGGACAACCCTGTTTCACTCCACTTGAAGGGCTCAGATGAGGTGCTGTTGTAGCTCACCGTACCATGCATTTCGTTGTGGAAGGAGACAATATTGAATAGCTTTGGCGGGCAGCCAATTTCCCTCAGCAGTTCGAACAGAACCCCTTCTACTCATAAGGTCAAACACCTTGATTAGATCAATTAAGGCGATGCACAGTAGAATCTGCTGTTCACTGTATTTCTGTTGAAGCTAAAGTCAAACAGGGAAAATCATGTTGACCGTGGATTGCTCTGCCATGAAGCCACACAGGGACTCTGGAAGAATGTGGCTGGCAAGGACTTGTAGTCGGGTCAGATCTACATAGTGATATGCCACGGTAATTATTTCTGTCACTCTTGTTTTCGTACAGCATGATGATCTTAGAGTTTTGCATCTCCTGGGGTGCATTGTCTTCATTCTAGCAAAGGCACAGAAGTTCATGAAGTGGCTGAAACAGAACTGTCTCCCCTCACTTAAAGGGGAAGTCAACCCAAACATTTTTTTTCAAAAATGTTCGATGCAGGCCCACTAGTTGAAACAAGGCATTCTGATTAATATTGCGTTTGTGGAATATGAGTTAAGCAGCAAAATCCAACCGTTTTTAGCCAACTTGGCTAAGTTTTGCTGCTTAAATCATACTTCTTCCCCCTCCCGAGATGCCAGCTGGTGGACCAGAATTTCTTCGAGGCCACCCGGAAGACGTTTTCCATGGCCTCACTCACCAACCTCCTCCTGCACGAGTTTGTTGTTCTGCTGTTTCTGCCATCAAAGTCCCAGAAGCTGAGCGCGAAGTAACAAGCCAGTAAACATCCCGGAAAGCTGATCAATGGGATCACTCCGAGACAATTGCGTCTCTTACGTCCGCCTTGTTTGTATATAAATGCTGCTGATCCATGTGAAATAAATCAGTTACGCTACAGTTCTCGACTCGTTCACTTTGTCTCCTTAGAATTGGTGATTCGGAGCATTTAACAACTTACACCACGATGACCGAAATACACATGGGCTAGCCTTAAGCTTCAACTATCCACGCCATCGCCATGAAGCTATTGCTGTTCTCCACACAAGAACCGATCTGCTGGTTATGCCACGCAAAGGTATATTCATGTACGCAAGGTGACCGACGAAGGCTGATTATGTATTAGAGTACATCCCTGAGTCAGTATGCTGCAGTCTGCTTTTGGCGTGATTCCATGACCAGCCGCGCGAGATCAAATACTGTATGTTGATTTAAAAGCATATCTGCTGGGAGAGTTCAGCCTTACGCCAAGCGCTAAGTCCAGCTTCTGCTCCGGTTCCTGCTACAGCTGCTCGGTGTCAGGACCACCCACCATTTATGGAATGAAATGAAAGGACTCGTTTGTATCCCCATCACCGACCCGTCAACCAACAAGTACAAAGATGTTGATGTGATGCGCGAGCTCTGACTTCAGACGCTGCCATCCTTGGAAAAGCCGTCTTTCCTGACACCCTCAAGATAGCCCAACTCGTCAAGCGGGTTTACATCCTGATTAACGCTGCGAACGTCTCACAAACCAACCCCATTCCCCGCAGTCGCTGACCAAGCCGCTGCTGACCAAGCCGCTGCTGACCAAGCCGCTGCTGACCAAGCCGCTGCTGACCAAGCCGCTGCTGACCAAGCCGCTGCTGACCAAGCCGCTGCCATACATCTTCATCGTCTGACGAAGACTAACGCAAGACAAATAGGCCCGTGCCGAGGACAGCTGCTGTCGTCTGATAATTGCTTTTACCATGACAAATTCTGTGCCTCCGCTTGCAGCTGCTCAGCTGGCTATAAATGGACGATAAAATAGTAGAACGGCCAGTAACAATTCTATACACTTGGCCGTCGTTCCGCCACATGGCAGGCTGTTCGACCTCACTGACACCCTGTCCGGATGTAAATTTCTGGTCGACAAGGGCATGATTCAGTCGACCTACCTCGCCGGACCAGACGACCAACACTGGCCTAGTACCAAACGACCCAAACCGGATGAAACTCATCACTACCAATGGGACCAAAATCGCCACGTACGGTTTACACACGATTCTAATCAAGTTGGCCGGATGCCACTACACCCGGTAATTCATCATTTCCGACATACAGACGTCGCTTCTGGGAGCTGACTTCCTTGCTCACCGTTATCAATTAGTGATGTTGGAAACCACTGGTTGCTTATCATAGACAATTATAAGACCACACTGCTAAGACCTGTCATGGCAGTACAGACTCCATCAACACCTGTGCCACTGCAACAGGTGATTATTATGACCACAATCTACAAAGATTTCCCGGGTGTGTTCAAGCCAAAACTTGTTGGCCTGGTCAAGCAGCCAAGCACAGTGTCTACAACTATCTGGACTATCGTTCCATTCCAAATTCCAATGCCTGTCTGCCAAAAAGCTACGAATCGCCCAACAGGCCTTCTCGGAGATGGATCGGATGGGCCTGTGCCAGAAGGCGTCCAGTCCACTCTACACATGGTGAAGAAGCCCATTGGATTCTGGAGGTCCTGTGGAGACTTTTGCAGAGTGAACCTCCAAACCGAGTCCGACCATTACCTGCTGCCCAACATGGCTGACCTAACGTCCCAGTTGAACACAGTCTTCTCCAATATGGACCTACTAAAGGGGTACTTTCAGGTCCCCGTAAAACCAGATGACATCGCCAAGACCTACCTTCTTCTTCTACAGGCTGGAGGAACAGCACCGCCACCTTTCAATGGATAATGGATAAGGTATTCAGCGACATCTACAGCATATGTGTCGACGAAATCCTGATCTATTCCAAAAGCAAAAAGGAACACCAAAACCCTGTGTGTGCCGTTGTGCAGCTTCTGGAAAATGCAAGTACAAGTGCATTTTAGCTGTGTCCTAGGTTGAATTCCAGGGCTATGAGGTATCTATTGACCGCTTGAAACCCACCTTGCTGGAGGAGGATCACCCCGCACCACTGACTACAACCTGCGCTAGATTCCCCAGGTCTCGACTCGTTCACTTAACCTCCTGAAAGTGTATGGGACACGATACAAATTTTGATGTAGTGTTAAACATAGTATCCATGTCACAATGAACGGTTTCTCGAATTGATACACAATAACCGAGTATTTCCTTGAATTAGAATTACACTTTGAAAATCTTCCAGGCGCGGCAAAATCGCGCGTTTGTGGAATATAAGTTAAGCAGCAAAATGCACTAATTTTTAGCCATTTCTGGGGGCGGCCATTTTGTCTTCTGTCGACTGAAAATGTTATCACAACTGGTCACAACGACCAATCACGGCTGACCTGTTTTCTGCATCTGAGCCGTGATTGGTCATTGTGAGCAGTTGTGATGACATTTTCAGTCGACAGAAGATAAAATGGCCGCCCCAAGAGATAGCTAAAAACAAGTGGATTAACACTTATTCCACAAACGCAATATTTATCAGAGTGTCCTGTTTCAACTAGTGGGCTTGCATAGAACATCTTCTTGAAAAAAAAAATGTTTGCGTTGACTTTCCCTTTAAAAAAATTTCGAGGGTAACATTCTTCGTGTCATTTACACTTTAAACTCCCATACCCGCGTTTTTCCTCGTGACCGCTGAAGCTGCATTCCGATTGGCCAGCCAATACCCATTGGATGGCACCAGCCAAAAAGGCAGAATAGGACTCCTTTTTTGGCCCAACTGCATCCTTTACCGCCGTTGTCCACCAACGGGTTTTGGGATTGACACCAAATCAAGCATCGACTACATTACGGCCATATCTCCAGTTGGCCATCGCGGCAATGGAACATGGTCCACTATAATAATAATATATGTTTATATGGGCCACCTCCTGCGATTGGCTGGCAACCAATTCAGGATGTCTCCCGCTTACTGCCCGAAGACAGCTGGGATAGGTTCCAGCACGCCCGCGACCCTTGTGAGGACAAGTGGTATAGATAATGGATGAATGAATGGATGGCCCACCTCCCTCCAGCATCACCTCCCTCTAACAGGTAGTGAGCCAATGAGAAGCGAAGGAAAAGTTAAAATTTCATCCGTTTAATTTGAAATTCAGAAAATAATAAATATGCTATTCCAAATTATTATTATATGGTCTCATTGTCCATTTTCCGGGTTGGGGGTGGCTAGCTCTTTGGGCAAGAGGTGGAGTAAATTGTTATGACTGGTTGTTTACGTGATGTATCAGTTGCTCTGTAGTTGCTATGGTCCTTTTATGCTGTGTCCTTTATGATGTCATATAGGCCTTAAGTCTTACAGTTTAAAACTTTGAGTTAGACAGTGACACATTGTCAGTACGTCAAACCTTCTTGGAGTGAGGATGCAAACTCTCTTCCAGTCCTGATCTCTGTTGTTACTTTGTATTTTTCTTGATGAATACTTTTTACTCTTCAACCTCCGTGTCATATCTGCGAATGGGTCCGAATCCAGATCCACACATGGCAGAACGTACTGACCTGTCATGGACCCAGCAGACACAATCCCTCAAGCCAAAGACATCACCACCTGCTCCTAAACATCCCTCCACCTCCAATCAGGTAGTGATTGTCTCACCGGGTGTCTGCTTTGCCTTTTCACTGGGAACCTCTCGTGTCGCTCCTTCACGATGGGTCGCTCAAGCCGTCGCAAGTCCCGGTCTGCCCCCAAACGCTTCGTGTCCATTTCTCTCTCATCTTTGCCACCTACTTGTCCTAATTTTGTACAGTCCCCTTCTAGTTTAACAGCCGATGCTCTGTTTTTAGACTCCAATTTTTCTGACTGTGAAGATGTCCATGATTTGGTTAATCTCCTTTCTGACTTTGATTCTGACGTTGATTTTGAGCTTCCTGATTTTTCAAGCCCTCCTCAGTTTTTGTATGATGATGATCCCTTAGTTTCCGTTTCAGATTTTGACACTGATTTTGGTTTTCCGAGTCTGTCCCCAAGTCACTATTCAAGTCCTTGCCAATTTTTGTCACATTTTTCTGATGATGATTGCTTAGTGTCCACTCCAGAACACTTTCAGTCAGACCCTAGCTTGGGCGCCCGGTTGGTCCATTTACACGGGACCACCGCGGGGTGGCCAATGTAGACGCCCGAGTAGAGGTTCTGGTTCCTCCCGTAAGTCCGCTATTTCCAAGTCGCGTCATTCCAAACCTGTACCCTTAGTGTCCACCACTGAACCCTTCCCTTCAGACCCTACTTTGGCTGCCCGGTTGGCCATTTACACGGGACCCCCGCGGGGTGGCCAACGTAGGTGTCCAAGTAGAGTTTCTGGTTCCTCCTCAGCTTTTTCCAAGTCACATCATTATGAACCTTTACCCAAGCCACTACACTCCCCACCTTTTTCGACACCTCGTTCACTGCGTACTTCTTCACCTAGTCCCGTTCATCCCGTTTCTTCTAGTTTACATTCCTCACTATCTGTACTCCCAATCCCTCGTGTCTCGTGTGCGTCCCAACCTCTATGGTGGCAGGCTGATGAGGCAGGGCCCCTTCCCGGCGCCTTAGTAAATGCGGGCCCCCGTCCTGATGCCTCAGCAATGCCAGATCCCCTTCCCGGCACCTCGACAACTACAGGCTCCCATGCCGGTTACTGTGCAGTGCCAAGCTCTATTCCCGGCACCTCGGTAACAACAGGCTCCCATGCCGGTTCCTCTGCAGTGCCAGGCCCTCTTCCCGGCACTTCGGCAAGTACAGGCTCTCATGCCGGCTCCTCTGCAGTGCCAAGCCATCTTCCCGGCACCTTGGTAACTACAGGGTCCCATGCCGGTTCCTGTGCAGTGCCAGGCCCTCTTCCCGGCACCTCGGCAACTACAGGCTCCCATGCCAGCTCATCTGAACCCGGTGACTCAGCAGTGCCATGCCCTCTTCCCGGCACCTCGGAAACTACAGGCTCCCATGCCAGCTCCTCTGCACCCGGTGCCTCAGCAGTGCCATGCCCCCTTCCCGGCACCTCGGCAACTACAGGCTCTCATGCTGGCTCCTCTGCAGTGCCAAGCCCTCTTCCCGGCACCGCAGTAACTATAGGCTCCCATGCCGGTTCCTCTGCAGTGCCAGGCTCTCTTCCTGGCACCTCGGCAACTACAGGCTCCCATGCCAGCTCCTCTGCACCCGGTGCCTCAGCAGTGCCATGCCCTCTTCCCGGCACCTCGGCAACTACAGGCTCTCATGCCGGCTCCTCTGCATTGCCAAGCCCTCTTCCCGGCACCTCGGTAACTACAGGCTCCCATGTTGGTTCCTCTTCAGTGCCAGGCCCTCTTCCTGGCACCTCAGCAAATGCAGGCCCCTATCCTAGTTCCTCAGCACCACCAGACTCTGTTATGGCGGCGCAACATCTTCGGCTGCCCTCTGACTCGGTTTCGGCAGCGCAACCTCTGCGGCTGCCCTTTGATTCTGCTACGATGGCTCTGGCAGCGCAACCTCTGAGGCTGCCCTTGGATTCTGTTACGATGGCACAAGGCCTTCGACTGCCCTCTGATTCTGCTCCGGCGGTGCAAGGCCTTCGGCTGCCCTATGACTTGGCTTCGGCATCACAACCTCTGCGGCTGCCCTTGGATTCTGCTACGATGGCACAAATGGTGAGAGCAGTGCACAATTACACACACGCGCAGCTTAGGGGGAACAATGTCCTGCACCCTGAACTATTTCATCCCAAAACATCACTAAGTCACCTCCTTGCTGATGTCCCAGCCTTGTTGGGACATGGTGGACCTCAACCAATCATCCAGAAGTCTATTTATCTGGGACAGGGATGGGCAACTGTCGGCCGAACTCTGAGTGGCCCCTGAAAAAAAACAGGCTTCTTTATCCTAGGTATGCCTATCCTGGGGGCCGTATGGACAGAGGGCCTTGCAGTACTTCCATGTTATCTGTATTATCTTAGCCCAATACATCAGCCAGCACTGCAACCCAATTTTCAATGCTGGTCGGGCCAAAATTGGTGATTTATGAGTGTTTGCGGCCTCAACTATATGTATGGATCTGAGGATTGCCCGGTTTTGGGGTCGGAGTGGGTGCGTGTAGTAAAAATGAGACTACGGCTTGACTTTCTTTAGGTTTCTTCTAAGAACTGAAGAACCCTTTTGGATTACACGTGAAACATCTTCAACAAACAAAGGCTACATTCACGCTAGGGCTGTCACAAACCATTATTTTGGTCGTTGACTAATCACCAACAGTAGTAGCGATTAGTCGACTAATCGGATCATATGTAAATTGCAGCGTGTCGCACCAGCAAGCAGCTGCTCTTATGTAACCATAACTAGTTTACAGCTTGATTCTTTATGTATGTACAAATTAATGATTGATACAACATTCAACTTTTCAGCTTGTACCAGCAGTTCTAAGATGTTCTTAAATGATGGTGCAGCTTAAATTGAAGTCAATATTGTGGCTTTAAAGGTTTTGGTTGCAATTGTTTCGTGCACTTTAAAATGAAACTAAAACTATACACTTTGCAGAGTTGCACTAATCCTATGAAACTATCTATACCGGTAAATACAAAAAGCATTTTTGTATGTAGAAGGACGTGAAATCAAAGGAGTAATTTAGGAAAAAGCACTGCGCTAAAGAAAACTAAAATAAGCACTTGTATTGGTTTTAAATTTTGTTTTCATTTAACCTTTATCCCAAACGTTTTGTCTTTCTTCACTAATAAATGCAGGTAATTTAATAGTAGTAAATTGGTCTGCACAATCAATGCAACAGGGAAAAAAAATCTTTAACTATTAGGAGGAACATATTTTTATTGTTAGCACTATAACATATATTGCAAGAAACATAATTATGTGTTTTATTGTTATGTGATGCCAATGAGGGCTTGTGGCAAATATGTCATGTTTTGTTACTTTGAGTACTGGAATTTCTGTTGAATGCATCACTCCGTTGGCGAGAGATCTTTCTGCTTCGATGTCAAACACAGCATACACACACTGTTGTTGTTGCTAAAAATGCGCGTTTGCTGACTAATGCCTCCTTAATCCATATTAGACATTACAATATGTTAGCGTAGCAAAAAGGACATCGTGTCCGTGGACATCAAACGCACACCGTAACCGGTGTGTGTGTGTGTGTGTGTGTGCTAACTACAACCAGCTTTCAGACGCGACTGAACGTGTCAGAAATGAAAAAAGGCATCAGCCACAACGTGCTTCCTTTCTCAATTATCGAGAATCCCCATCGTGCTGCCAGGAAAGGGAGGTTTGCATCCTAAGTATTTGTGGGTGCCCACAATGTTTCTGTGTAGATCACGAAGACCTGGATGACTGCGACTGCGCATGTGCGCCCTTGGCAAGCAACCAGCCAGCAGGAAAAGCGCGAGACAAGGCTGTTTCAAGAGAAAAGCAATGCGGCAAATAAATTAATATATAAATAAACGATTCATCGACGACTTAAATTAATTGTCGATGATTCAGATCGTCGACGTCATCGTAATTAGTGGACTAATCTTGGCACCCCTAATTCACACTGCAGGGCATAACGCCCAATTTGTATTTTTTGTTAAATCCAATGTTTTTCTGTACTTGTTCCCATTACAAAAACAAATGTGACTTCTAATGTGAACAGAATGTGTCTGTCATGTGACACGCATGCTCACAAAGCACGACATCAAGTGGTACACACTAAAAAAAGGACGTTATGTAGCACAGTGTTTACTGAAGTAAATATGGTCCAGCTTGTAGGGGCTCATTCTATCATTTCCGATAGACAGAGGAGCGAGGCGGCAGGAGGTAGAGATATTTTGGGGAAATGAGGCGACCCTCCTCGATCTCTTCATTTTATGGAGACGTGTACTAAAGATGTCACATCATTGACGCTTGAAACAAGTGAACCATCTGCGTGGCTGAATCACAACCATCACCAAAAATGTTTACATTATGCTTTATTTTTCTAGTGGGATTACATTAAAGTCAAATATAAAATCAACACTGTTATCACAACTTCGCAGATTCACAGACGGTTGTGATACTGATTGAAAATCGGATACATGAAAATCAGATACATCGCATAATGGCAAAAAAATTTGAATTGAGCTGCAGTGAAAACATAGCCAAAAAGTGTTCAGTTCCCTCGATTAAACCTTTGTGGAATATGCAACAATTTTCTAAAGCAATTTTTCCTTAGTTACACTCGCCTGTCAAACTAATGATCAGAACTGTCTGAGATTGATATCAGTAATCAAAACAGGTGAACTTACCTATGCAAAAAAATCCCCAGTATGATGAAGAATGTGATGTTAATTAAACTGAAATCGAATATTCATAAAAATTCTGAATGCCATGTAATGCATCCCTCACTATCAATCAAGAGAGGTCATATTATTTTTGTAGAGACAGGAATGTTTTACTTGATGAGGAAGTAAGGTAAGATCCTGCATAAGATGGAATGTGGAAGGCCAAAGGAAATATGAACTTACCAGACTCCTCTGGCTCCTCTAATTGAGGATCTTCAAACACATCATTGTCCTCTGAACCTACACAGAAACACCATTGTGCTTGCATTACTCAAAGCTTTTGGTGACTTTTCTCATTGAGTACACTCATGGAACTGCCCCTTGATTATTTGACTGATCGTTCAGAACAATCAAAATTAGTGATTTTTACAAGGCAGCCATTTTGCATGCACATACCGGTAATAGTGGACAGCAAAATACATCACACATCACATATGTATATGACAAACACAACGCATTTTAAGGGCAAGCAATCAAAGTCTATCTAATCTAAGCAGTCTATGCAACCATAGGATGTATCTGTATGTACAGTGTATATGCTGCAGCTACGTATGATCTAAGACATATATTAGCTGAATATGTGCATTTGTGTGTTGAACTTGTTGGTTTAATGTTGTAATTAGACGTACTTAGCCGATTCTGACTTTGGGTCATGAGCCGCATTGTGTCATTCTATGGCTAGGCATCGGACGAATGAGCCGGCTGGGCGGGCCTGGGCAGGATGACTGACCACGTGAAGGGCGACTGCTGCCACCGCGGTGTCGAAGCTGCCGCGCAGCTGTGGAGATCTGTGGGAATTGGCTCGCCCTGAGTCTCTGCCGCTGCTGCCCACGCTTGCCGGCCAGGACGAATCGAGCCGAGGAGCTGAGGAGCTGAGCGCGAGTGGGGGTGAGCTAAGGTGCTATTGCTACGCATCTTCGGTGGCAGGAGCCCTAGGCTGCGCACTTTTTTTTTTTTTTTTTTTTTTTTTTAATCGGTCGTACTTTGTTCGTAGCTCTTCCGCGCGGCTAACTAGGAATCGAAACTTAGCACCGACATTCTAAAATCTGAACGGTTCCGGGTGAACCGGAATGATGGAACTGATTCCACTCGAATCCGGGGTGCTCAACCCTAAGGGGGACACAGCCGTGCATGTGTCTGCTGAGCAATTCATCATCGTCAATATTTTGAAGCAAATGTTAACGCCCTCCTCTACTCTCAAGCTTTTTTTTCAAGATACATGTATAGATCATGTTGACCAGCAGGCTTTATCAATGCAGACGCTGGTTGCTATGGAAACTTTAATCACACGGTCAAAAAAATTGACGGCTTCAAAAGGGGGTTGGATTAACTTAAAAAATAATGCGCTAAATTGACAGCTCTAGTTTTTTCGGCTCTTTTATAATCCCGTGGCGCGGGCGACAACTGCCGCATTGCATCACGTGACCGACACAACAATTGTTGCTGCGTATACAACGCCACGCGGATTCTCTCTCGTGATCGGTCCCTTATGTCACATGTTGCAATGACGTACAGTATTTGTTACCACGGAGGAGAGGATCCACCATGCAGCTTGTTGCTGCTGCCAAGCAAACTAGTTTGGCAGCGGTGTGGGTGTTATTTGACTTATATGTGTGTAAAGAAACTAAACATGCACATACCCTTTTACAGCCACCTTCCAGATCGTTTTCGAAATACAATTAAATGCATCGTCTAGTCATCTAGGTCCCTTTGTTCTCGCAGGCATGATATTCATTTTTGTCGCTGTATTTTTGATCGTTGCTCGACAGTAAAAAACGCCGACTGGAATTGGACATAAACGGCAAAGGAAATTCCGCCCTGCGGTCTCCTTGTCAGTAGCCGTAGTGATGCCCCCCGATTTGGAATGAAACTGTAACACAATTTCTACATGTGCAAAGTCTAGCAAATACAAGACGAAAGAAAACTCCACACATGCACAGTTAGCCTGCACTTAAAATAGGGCCCATTTTGCTTTTTCTAAATACTGTATTTTCAGAACTGAAAGCCGCTAGTATTTTTCTAGGTTTTGAACCATTCGACTTATATAAAGGTGTGGCTATTCTGTGGATTTTTCTTCCAACGCTAGGGGCGGTCTAACCGGAATTACAATACAATTGCCATTAACAGGATGTGACTGCAGGTGGAGGAGTTCAACAGGCGAGGGCGCTATGATGGTATCTGAATTAGGTGGTATGTGGAAGTAGAGCAATAAAAGGTAGACGTTAACTGACAAACTGGAGTGGCAGCGGGCAGTGAAATTATGATAAGTACTGTTTATTTTCTCTTGGTTCTGTTCCGTTTTAATCAGAAAAGTTGCTGCCGTGTTAAAAGGCACTGTTAGGAAAGAATCTGTTCAGGTACATACATGTACATTAACATTTCAAAATCGTTCTGTAAATGCATAAAACATCAAATTTCGTTCCTGTTTCTCATGTGGCCCCTTTGCAAAATGAATTGGCCACCCCTGCTGTTTACTATACCAATCCTGTCCAGCTGAGATGTCTAAGAATAATATGTGTAAAAATATATACCTGCCACTGAGCAAGACTCCTCTTGGGAATTCTGTTGTGTAGCACTCTCGTCCTCAACTATTTCAAGTCTTCTTGGTGATCTTCGATTTCTTTGTTCTTTCAAAGCGCTTTTCACATTTTTCACCCACGCCTGATAAGCCAACTGGGGGAGTAAAGTCACTACATCATTGAAAACACTGTAATGCAATATGTGACATGTACACTGAATGGCCACAACAATATGACCACTTGTACATTATAATGATATCCTTTATTATTATTATTATTTTGTATTTATTTTACTCATTACTCACTCATGGGAAAATTAAACTCACACTCTGCTGTGTCGCACGCCACAGAGAACTAGATAACAGCTTTAAAGAAATACAAATGCTTGGTTTTGACTGGCACTGTCAGAGATATTAAAATAACAATATGTTTATAGTTGTGGTTGTAGTTTGCAGGGGAATAGAATGGTACTGCATCATTGTGGCGACTGTGTCAATCAGCTGGCCCAATATTTTAAACAGCTTTTGTATAGATATTATAGTATGCAAGTGGTCAGAATGTTGAAGCTGTTCAGTGTAATTAAACATTAAAGTGTAACAATTACAGAAGAGTGTCTGACCTGATAGGCAGTCTGTTTCAGTGGCTTCTGTTCCTCTGACGAAAGTTCATGTTCACCTTCACTGTCCGATTCAAATAGGTAATACCACCCTGAGTGCAGCACTGTGGTAAAGTAATTATATTACTGTTTTCTCTTCTTTACTATATCAAAGTGTAAATACTACAATCACAAATGTTTCTCAGTGCATTGCATGTATTTGCTTTACCTGACGCATGGTCAAGCCATGGTTGAGACCAACTTTCTTTCTTTCGCTCTGTATTTATTTCTTAGAAACACACACAAGCACACACAAACCTTTATATACTGTCCATACAGAACAGTAGAATCTATATATATTGTATACAGTTTTCCCTCACTAATTCACGGTTCGGTTATTGGAGCTTCACTCTATTGTGGGGTTTCCATTTGTGGCCATAACTTAAACTAGTGAATTTTACTTTTTGGGGGGGAAATTTGTTACCAAGAACATTACATCTTGTCACCCGTAAAATCCCTGTTCCCTCATCATGGGTGCATTCTGAAATACGCTCCCAGCGCACTGCTTCACTCAGGCTGTTTGGAAACTCAGAACAAGAGCTGAATGATTAAGGAAAAAAATCTTACTGCGATTGTGAGCATGCAACTCTTTTTTCAAGGTCCTTTTCAATGATTTTTTTTTAACGAACAAGCAATTCATTCATCTTTATTACAATAAACAATATCATATTCATTATAGATTATAGGATATTAAGCTAAAGTCAAATAAAGCATTGACTAATATGAAAGATAGTTTGTTTCTGTACGACAATTACAGGTTTGAACTTACTAAGTATTTTGACATGTAGTCTTATAAGCATTCACCAGGACAACATTCAACAATTCAGTCAAACAAGTGTGGTGTAAACATATGCATATACTAAATTGTAAATCAGTAAGAAATCAAACAAACAAAAGTTCAAATTATAACAATAATGCAAACAAATCTGTGACTTTTCCACTTCAACATATCCAACTTTCCATGTTGCATGAAACATGATATGTAAACAAGTGGACTACACTTCTTAAACATTTAATTTCTTTATCGAAAAATAAACACAAATAAACTAAATAGCTTGTATAAACAATAAAATTTAGCGATCTCCAGTCAGTAATATCAAATATGCTAATGACACAATCAGAATTAGATTTATTGGCTAAGTATGTTAAAAAATGGAATGGAAAAAAAAAGGAATTTGTCTTCCCAGTTACTAGCCGTCCAAAGAAAAAAAAAAACAAACTAGAGCCGTGAGCTATAAAGTCACGCGGTACTGGCACATAGGACAGTTACCGTCAATTTTTTTTTTTTTTTTAATGCCAGGCCTGATGTGTGTGCAGTTTCATGGGATTTCGCCTAGGTTTAGACCCTCAAAAGCAGCATTTATTTTTCGCAAATGAACGCATCGCCACAGCAACAGCGTCCATCCATCCATTATCTATACCGCTTATCCTCACAAGGGTCGCGGGAGTGCTGGAGCCTATCCCAGCTGTCTTTGG
>NC_141227.1:1302500-1330000 GCF_054856515.1 Filicampus tigris | reverse complement strand
AACTCCCTTTATAATGGCAATGCGCAGTATTTTAGGTTGTTAAGGGATGCTACACATTTACCAATTGGGGTTAATATAAATCTGTAAAATGTTTCCACTTAAGGACAACTGTTATTGTTTTTTTTTCCAGTCATTTGAATCCCATAAAGATTATTGTGGTACAGAAAATACAACAAACACTCAAGGGAGATTAAGATCTCAATAATTTATAGTTTATAAATAATTAAGTATGTTGTCAAACACACTGATTTTTGAACACTTACGATCTCTTGAGCTGTGATAAGGATTTTATCTCAGCCTGCTGGTGTGATTTAATGTTTTTCATTGTCGTGGCATTGAAGAGGTCAAACCCCCTGCAAAGATGTAAATGACATTCAAAGAACAAAACAAGAGGAACAAGTCATTGCCATTACGCATACAAGAATGGAAAATTGAAAACAATTCACAACTTCACATACAGACGTCAAATTATCAAAATGTTCACATGGACCTGCAAAAATGACACAGTAATAAGCATGCCAGTAGTTGAGTGACACTCCTTTTCAGAAAACAAATGAGGTCTTGTCTGATTCCCTTTTTGGCATGTGTTTAAGAAGCATGCAAATTAAGAAGCATGCAAAAAAAAAAGGCTAAAAATCCTTTCATATGGTTTTCTGGTTCCAAATGCCATTATCATTATAAATATATAAATAAATAACTAAATAAATTCATCCATCCATCCATCCATTGTCTTTCGCTTATCCTAGGTCAGTTTGCGGGGGTAGCATCTTAAGCAGGGAAGCCCAGACTTCCCAACCCCAACCCCATCATCCAGCTCCTCCTGGGGGATCCTAAAGTGTTCCCAAGCCATCTGGGAGACAATCTCTCCAGCGTGTCCTAGGTTTTCCTCTGAGCCTCCTGTCAGTGGGACATGCCCGAAATACCTCACCAGGGAGGCGTCCGGGTAGCATGGTGACAAGATGCCCGAGCCACCTCATCTTGCTCCTCTCAATGTGGAGGCTGTGAGCTTCTCACCCTATCTCTCAGGGAGAACTCGGACACACTGCGGAAGAAACCCATTTCGGCCGCTTGTATCTGGGATCTTGTTCTTTCGGTCATAACTCACAGCTCATGAACATAGACCTCCGACGCCTAAGTTTTTGCCTCAACTACCGCCGAAGCTGCATTTCGCTTGGCCAGCCGGTGTCTGTCAGCTGCCTCCGGAGTCCCACAGGCCAACAAAACCCGATAGGACTCCTTCTTCAGCTTAACATCATCCCTTACCGCCGGTATCCACCAGTGGGTGCGGGGATTGCCGACACAACAAGGCACCAACCAATTTACGGCCACAGCTCTGATCGGCTGCCTCAACAATGGAGGCACGGAACATGGTCCACTCGGACTCAATGTCCCCCGCCTCTCCGGGGACATGGGAAAAGTTCTCCCGGAGGTGGGAGTTGAAAATCTTTCTAACAGGGTGTTCTTCCAGACATTCCTAGCAAACCCTCACAAACCATTTGGGTCTGCCGGGTCAGACCTGCATCTTCCCCCACCATCGGAGCCAACACAGCACCAGGTGGTGATCAGTTAACAGTTCCGCCTCTCTATTCACCTTAGTGTCCAAAACATGCACTGCAAATCCGATGATACGACTACAAAGTCGATCATCGAACTGCGGCCTAGGGTGTCCTTGTGCCAAGTGCACACATGGACACCTTTATGTTTGAACATGGTGTTTGTTATGGACATGAGTACAATAGTCCAGTAACAGAACACCACTCGGGTTTAGATTGGGGGCGGGGAGGCGTTCCACCCAATCACGCCCTTCCAGGTCTCACTGTCATTGCCCAGCATTTGAGTCCCCCAGCAGAAGGATGGAGTCCCCATGGGGAGGCATTCTCCAGCACACCCTCCAAGGACTCCAAAAAGGGTGAGTACTCTGAATTGCTGTTTGGTACATAGGTACAAACAAGAGTCAGAACCCGTCCCCCCACCCTAAGGCGGAGGGAGGCTAACCTCTCGTCCACCGGGGTGAAGCCCAATGTACAGGCACCAAGCCGGGGGGCAATAAGTATGCCCACACCTGCTCGGTGCCTCTCACCTTGGGCATCTCCAGAGTGGAAGAGTCTAACCCCCTCTCGAGAAGACAGTTACCAGAGCCCAAGCTGTGTGGAGGTGAACCCAACTATATCTAGTCTTGAATTTATCTACCTCGCATACCAGCTCGGTATCCTTCCCTAACAAAGAGGTGACATTCCATGTGATAGATTAGATTAGATTAGATTAGATTAGATTAGATTAGATAGATTAGATAGATTAGATAGATAGATAGATTTTCTGTTCAGCACTACTGTGTAAAATAGGCCTTTGTTGATTGTGTCTTACCTTGAAGCTTGTTTGCGAAATGCCTGCAATTCTGCTACTACGTGGATGAAATAGAAACTGAGGAAAACCCGTCTCTGCAGCAACAGGAAGAGAAAACAAATACTGTCCCAGATGATCCCAGCTTCCTCTATCGGGAGGCTGCAGTTCTTATCACTAACTTCATTTGCTGTCAAGACAAAGAACCACAACAAGCACACACGTACACAATTAAAAAATATATAGTGTTCACAGAGGCAGAAGGCTATAACACAATTTTGAATTTCAACACAATTATTTCATTGCAATAAATTCATATCACGGAGGGGCGTTGCTGAGCTTTCAATGGAGTAGGACGTGTGTTAAGTTAAGTTCCTATCTGTTCCGATTGAAATTGTATTTTAATTGCGCTTTTTGCAAGGATTTTTTTTCCTCCCGTTGCACTTTATTTTACTTCAAGCTTGAAATATAACTTTGGACCACGTTATGATGGCTGGCAAAAGTGCAAAAATACGCAGGACTGTTAAGATTCAATTGAGGCCCGATCTGATCGCCGCTGCCACGTCTCTGAGTATTTCGCTGGCTCCCGCTGCAACCTCGGCATTAGCTGACCAGGATGTCGCCACACTCAAGCTGGAGTTGTTGGCTTCGCTGAGGAAGGACATTGCGGATATTTTCAAAAAGGAACTTCACGAGGTGCTGGGCGATGCTTTATATACTATCAGGCTCGATTTGCAAGCCGTGAAGACACAGTTGGCTAATGAAAGAGCTGCTACCAAGGCTACTGTTGCTACGATAAGAGGTACTTTTGGCGAGATGGAACATGCGCTCTCTGGGTGTACAGATGATATTGTGCAGATGAATACTAAAATAGAGTGCCGAGCTGCTACTGTTGCCAAGTTGGACAATAAGTGTGAAGATTTGGAGTCCAGATCATGCCGTAATAATATTTGGACAGCGGGAGTCCCGGAAGGCCCCCGATTCGTGTTTGACCATTGCTGTGACTGCTATGCTAAAGGAGGCATTCAATATGGAAAAGGAGCCTCTGTGCTCCAATTACAGAGGGATCACATTCCTCAGCCTCCCCGGTAAGGTCTTTTCAGGGGTGCTGGAGAGGAGGGTCCGTCGGAAGGTCGAATCTCAGATTCAGGAGGAGCAATGTGGTTTTCGTCCCGGCCGTGGAACAGTGTACCAGCTCTACACCCTCAGCAGGGTCCTCGAGGGTGCATGGGAGTTCGCCAACCAGTCTACATGTGTTTTGTGGACTTGGAGAAGGTGTTCGACAGTGTCCCTCTGGGAGTTCTGTTGGAGGTGCTTTGGGAGTATGGGGTACTGAGCCCCCTGATAAAGGGCTGTACCACCGGCAGGAGACCCCGAGGACGACCCAGAACACACTGGAGAGACTATGTCTCCCGGCTTGCCTGGGAACGCCTTGGGATCCCTCCGGAAGAGCTAGAAGATGTTGTTGGGGAGAGGGAAGTCTGGGCTTCCCTGCTGAAGCTGCTGCCTCCGCGACCCGACTTCGGATAAGCGGGAGATAATGGATGGATGGATGGATGGATGGAGTTATATGAGCTGAAGGCTGCTAACGTGGGGCTAAATTGTCAACGCTGCTAATGATACTGAATAAAGTTGAGGCGGCACGGTGGTCGACTGGTTAGCACGTCCGCCTCACAGTTCAGAGGTCGTGGGTTCGATCCCGGCTCCGGCTTCCCTGTTTGGAGTTTGCATGTTCTCCCCGTGCTTGCGTGGGTTTTCTCCGGGTACTCTGGTTTCCTCCCACATTCCAAAGACATGCATGGTAGGTTAATTGGAAACTCTAAATTGCCCTAAAGGCATGAATTTTCTGAATGTTTTGAACTTTGAATGAAGTGAATTGGGTAAAAAAATGTGGAAGGAGTCGCACACCAAAAAAAGTGTTAAAAAGTGCAATAATAATAATAATAAACTATGGGAATAACATATGAGAATGCAATTCCTGGAGAAATTGCGTGTGAAGGCGAAGGAAGCTGTATGGAAACCTCAGAATACGTTGGAATGAAGTTTAATGAAGTTGAACGACCTTGAAAAAAATCCGAAGGGAAACAAGAAAAGTGGAAGTAAGGAAACAATGAAAGAAGGAAGTCAGGGAAAAAAATAAGGAAAACAAAGAATGATGGAATCAAAGGAAAGGAGGAATCAAGGTAGCAAGGAAAACAAGCAAGTAAGAAACAAAGAATACAAAATAAGAGGAAGGAAAATGTGAGGCGAAGAAATGAGGAAGAAACGACACTAGGAAGCAAGGAAGGAAGGAAACAAGGAATCTCGGGAAAGAAGGAACCTGGGGATGAGAAATCGGGGTGCGCACTTTTTTTTAACAAAATGGCCGCTTCATTAGGGACACCTGGGGATGAAAAATTGGGATGTCCCAATACTTTTGAACAACATGGCCGCTTCGTTAGGGACACCTGGGGATGAAAAACAGGTGTGTCCCAATACTTTTGAACAACATGGCCGCTTCATTAGGCACACCTGAGTATGAAATTCTGGGTGCCCCAATACTTTTGAAAAACATGGCGGCTTCATTAGGGGCACCTGGGGATGAAAATTCTGGGTGTCCCAATACTTTTGAACAACATGGCCGCTTTATTAGGGGCACCTGTGGATGAAAATTCTGGGTGTCCCAATACTTTTGAACAACATGGCCGCTTCAATAGGGACACCTGGGGATGAAAAATCGGGGTGTCCCAATACTAAGCTAATGTCCCTGCCCAAGATGGCCGCCGCACTGGGGAGACCACGGGGTGAGTATCCCCAGTCTAGCTAATGTCCCTGTCCAAGATGGGGGCCGCACTGGGGAGACCAAGGAGCAATAACACCGGTCCACTGGAAATGAATGGTGAAATTGTGTGGCTTTTTTTAAAGGTGAATGAGTTGAATGTGTGGGAAGTAGGAATTTTGGGGGTGTTGAAAAGCTGAATGTGAGCTGAATGAGTTGAATGACTTGAATTTGTGGAAATTGGAATGGTGTAAATGTCCATCCATCAATTATCTGTACCGCTTCTCCTCACAAGGGTCGCGGGGCGTGCTGGAGCCTATCCCAGCTGTCTTTGGGCAGTAGGCGGGGGACACCCTGAACTGGTTGCCAGCCAATCGCAGGGCACACAGAGACAAACATCCGCACTCACAATCACACCTAGGGGCAATTTAGAGTGGTGTAAATGTGAAAACTTAAATGTGTCAATGGAAATGAATGGTGAATAATTGTTTTTTTGTGGGTTTTTTAAGGGTGAATTACTTGAATGTGTGGGAAGTCGGAATGTTTGGGGGTGTTGAAAAGCTGAATGTGAGTTGAATAAGTTCAATGACTTGAATTTGTGGAAATTGGGAAAGTGTAAATGTGAAAAGTTGAATGTTCCAATGGAAATGAATGGTTAATGCTGGAATTTTTGTGGGTTTTTTAAGGGTGAATGACTTGAATTTGTGGAAATCGGAATGGTGTAAATATGAAAAGTTGAATGTGGCAATGGAAATGAATGGTGAGTAGTTGAATTGTTGTGGGTTTTTTAGGGGTGAATGACTTGAATGCGTGGGAAATAGGAATTTTGGGGGGGTGTATTTATTCATAATAAAGTTGAAGGTGTACAATAACATATGTGTGAAGGCGAAGGCAATAATAATAACTAGAGAATGCAATTTCTGGAGAAATTGCGTGTGAAGGCGAAGGAAGCTGAATGAAAACTGCGGAATGCGTTGGAATGAAGTTGAATGAAGTTGACTGTAGTTGAATGAACTTGACTGTAGTTGAATGAACTTGACTGTAGTTGAATGAAGTTGTATGCTACTGAATTAAGTTGAATGATACTGAATGAAGTTGAATGATTTTGAATTAAGTGGAATGAAGTTGAATGCAATTGAATGAAAAGGAATGAATTGAAATGAAGTAGAAATAAGTGGGGCGGCACGGTGTTCTACTGGTTAGGACGTCTGCCTCACAGTTCAGAGGTCGTGGGTTCGATCCCGGCTCCAGCCTCCCTCTGTGGAGTTTGCATGTTCTCCCCGTGCCTGCGTGGGTTTTCTCAGGGTACTCCGGTTTCCTCCCACATTCCAAAGACATGCATGGTAAGTTGATTAGATTCTCTAAATTGCCCCTAGATGTGATTGTGAGTGCGGATGTTTGTCCCTGTGTGCCCTGCTATTGGCTGGCAACCAATTCGGGGTGTCCCCCGCCTACTGCCCGAAGACAGCTGGGATAGGCTCCAGTTTGCCCCGCGACCCTTGTGAGGATAAGCGGTATCGATAATGGATGGATAGAGATAAGTGGGATGAAGTTGACTTGAATGAAGTTGAATGATACTGAATTAACTAGAATGAAATTGACTGAATAGTAATTAATTGAAATGAAGTAGAATTAAGTGTAATGAAGTTGAATGATACTGAATGAAGTTGAATGACCTCTATGAAAAACTGTGGAATGCGTTGAAATGATACTGAATGTCCTCAAATTATAGAGAATAGGCTGGAATGAGGAGGACATAAAAAATAAGAAGGGAAGAAAAGACTTCTGGTTCATTTCCGGGTCATTTGGGTCACTTCCAGATCATTTCCGGGTCATTTGGGCCACTTCAGGTCCATTTCCGGGTCATTTGGGGTCACTATTGAATATGGGTCACTTCCTGTTGATTTTGGGTCCTCCCCAAGATGGCCGCCGCACTGGGGGGACCTCGGGGTGAGTATCCCAAGTCTAGCTAATGTCCCTGACCAAGATGGCCGCCGCACTGGGGAGAGCTTGGGGTGAGTATCCCCAGTCTTGCTAATGTCCCTGACCAAGATGGCCGCCGCATTGGGGAGACCTTGGGGTGAGTATTCCCAGTCTATCTAATGTCCCTGACCAAGATGGCCGCCGCACTGGGGAGACCGAGGGGCAATAACACCGGTCCACTGGAAATGAATGGTGAAATTGTGTGGCTTTTTTTCGGGTGAATGAGTTGAATGTGTGGGAAGTAGGAATTTCTGGGGTGTTGAAAGGCTGAATGTGAGTTGAATGATAAGATAAGATACGATAAAATAAGAAGGCCTTTATTGATCCCACAGTGGGGAAATTTTCAGTGTTGAATGACTTAAATTTGTGGATATTGGGAAGGTGCAAATGTGAAAAGTTAAATGTTCCAATTGAAATGAATGGTGAATTTGTGTGGGCTTTTTAAGTGTGAATGAGTGAATGTGTGGAAAGTAGGAATTTTGGGGGTGTTGAAAAGCTGAATGTTAGCTGAATGTGTTGAATAACTTGAATTTGTGGAAATTGGATTGGTGTAAATGCTCAAAGTTAAATCTGCCAATGGAAATGATTGGTGAATAGTTGATTTTTTGTGGGGTTTTTAAGTGTGAATGAGTGAATGTGTGGAAAGTAGGAATTTTGGGGCTGTTGAAAAGCTGAATGTTAGCTGAATGTGTTGAATAATGCATAATGAATAATAATGGTGTAAATGTGAAAAGTTCAATGTGCCAATGGAAATGAATGATGAATAGTTTTTGTGGGTTTTTTAAGTGCGAATGAGTTGAATGTGTGTGAAATAGGAATTTGGGGTGTATTGAAAAGGTTGACCAATATGAGTTGAATGAGATGAATGTTGTGAATTTCAAATTGGAATGATGTAAATGTGAATTGTTGAACATGGTAATGGGAATGAATGGTGGAATTTTGTGGTATTTTTACGGGTGAATAAGTAGAATTTTTGGGAAGTAGGAATTGTGTGTGTGTTGAAAAGCTTTACCAATGTGAGTTGAATGAGTTGAATCTTGGGAATTTTAAATTGGAATGGTGGAAATGGGAAATGTTGAAAGTGCCATTGGAAATGAATGTTTTTTTTTAGGGTGAAAAGTGGAAAATATTGAGGAAATGGTAAATTTGGGGAACGAAAAAAAATACTACCCCAGAGGGCATGCATTTTCTGAATGTTTTGAAACTTAAATGAAATGAAATGACTTCACAAAATACTAAACTATAGGAATAACATATGTGTGAAGGCCTTCGTCTTCACGCAATAACTAGAGAATGCAATTTCTGGAGAAATTGCGTGTGAAGGCCAAGGAAGCTGAATGAAAACTCCGGAATGCGTTGGAATAAAGTTGAATGATTCTGAATTAAGTTGGATGATACTGAATAAAGTTGAATGATTCTGAATTAAGTTGAATGTAGTTGAATGAAGTTGAATGATACTGAATTAAGTTGAATGATACTGGATTAAGTGGAATGAAACTGAATGAAAAGTAATTGAATTGAAATAGAATTAAGTGGAATAAAGTTGAATGATACTGAATGAAGGTGAATGATACTGAATAAAGTTGAATGATACTGAATGAAGTTGAATAAAGTGGAATGAAGTTGAATCAATTTGAATGATACTGAATGAAGTTGAATGACATCTATGAACAACTGTGGAATTCGTTGAAATGATACTGAATGAAGTTGAATGACCTTAAATTATAGAGAATAGCCTGGAATGAGGAGGAGATAAAAAGTAAGAAGGGAAGAAAAGACTTCCGATTCATTTCTGATTCATTCGGGTCACTTCCGGTCCATTTCCGGGTCATTTGGGTCACTCCCGGTCCATTTCCGGGTCATTTGGACCACTTCCTGTTGAATATGGGTCACTTCCTGTTGATTTTGGGTCCTCCCCCAAGATGGCCGCCGCACTGCAGAGACCTCGGGGCGAGTATCCCCAGTCTAGCTAATATCTCTGCCCAAGATGGCCGCCGCACTGGAGAGACCTCGGGGTGATTTAGCCCACTTCCGGCCCATTTCTGGGTCATTTGGGTAACATCCGGTCCATTTCCGGGTCATTTGGGTCACTTCTAGTTCATTTCCGGGTCATTTAGACCACTTCCAGTCCATTTCCGTGGACCATTTTCGTGGTGAGTATCGCCAGTCTAGCTAATGTCCCTGTCCAAGATGGCCGCCGCACTGGGGAGACCTCGGGGTGAGTATCCCCAGTCTAGCTAATGTCCCTGTCCAAGAGGCCGCCAAGGGAGACCAAGAGACCAAGGGGCAATAACACTAGTCCACTGGAAATGAATGATACATTTTTGTGTTTTTTTAAAGGTGAATGCGTTGAATGTTTTTGAAAGTACGAATTTTGGGGGTGTTGAGAAGCTGAATGTGAGTTGAATGAGTGTAATGACTTGAATTTGTAAAAATTGGGAATGTGTAATTGTGAAAAGTTGAACGTTCCAATGGAAATGAATGGTGAATAGTTACATTTTTGTGGTTTTTTTAAGTGTGAATGAGTTGAATGTGTGGAAAGTAGGAATTTGGGGGGTGTTGAAAAGCTGAATGTGAGCTGAATGAGTTGAATTTGTGGAAATTGGAATGATGTAAATGCGAAAAGTTAAATATGCCAATGGAAATGAATGGTGAATAGTTGAATTTTTGTGGGTTTTTTTAAGGGTGAATGAGTTGAATGTGTGTGAAATAGGGATTTTTGGGGTGTTGAAAAGCTGAATGTAAGTTGAATATGTGGAAATTGGGAGGGTGTAAATGTTAAAAGTTTAATGTTCCAATGAAAATGAATGGTTAATAGTGGATTTTTTGGTGGGTTTTTTTTAAGGGTGAATGAGTTAAAAGTGTGGGAAGTAGGAATTTTGGGGGGTTGTATTTATAAATAATCAAGTTGAAGGTGTACAATAACATATGTTGCCTTCGCCTTCACACAATTACTGAAGCAATCGGCATATACTGAGCAACATCTATGCGTCCGTATGCTTTAGTCGAGGAGCTGAGCTTCAAACGTTTATTAAACATACCGGAGCCCCGTTACAATGTTCCATCCCGGGCGCATATTAGCAAGACTGTGCTCCCTGTCATATAAAATCGCACAAGAGCTGTGGTGCAGCATGAGCTCTGCTGCTCTTATCCATCCATCCATTATCTATACCGCTTATCCTCACAAGGGTCGCGGAGAGTGCTGGAGCCTATCCCAGCTGTCTTTGGGCAGTAGGCGGGGGACACCCTGAATTGGTCGCCAGCCAATCGCAGGGCACACAGAGACAAACATCCGCACTCACTAACTACTATTATTATTATTATTTATGAACAACCCTAATGCGCAAGACTTTATTGTATTTTGTGCTTTTATAACAGGGAATGTTTTTTGCTTTACAGCAAACTGAATTGTAGCTTGCTCTCTGTTAAAACAAAATAAAAAAAAAAATAAAAAAAAATAGTCTAATGCATTTGAGACTTATTGCTGTACCGAACCCGTACCGAACTGTGACCCCATACCGAGGTACGTACCGAACTGTGACTTTTGAGAACCGTTACACCCCTAGTTAATTGCAATGAAGTTTGGACGTTGTGTTAAACATATACTCTACAAAAATAGAAAGGCAGCACTTTTGTTTTTGCTCCCATTTTTTTATGAGATGAACTCAAAGGTCTCAAACTTTTTCCGCATACACTGTCACCATTTATCTAAAATATTTTCCACAAACCAGTCTAAATCTGTGATTGTGAGCACTTCTTCTTTGCCGATATAATTCATCCCACCTCACAGGTGTGCCATATCAAGATGCTGATTAGACACCATGATTAGTGCACAGGTGTGCCTTAGACTACCCACAATAAAAGGCCACTCTGAAAGGTGCAGTTTTGTTGAGAGAAACGCTAACGGAAGCCCATTTCCCTACTGTACTGCACTGACAGGTTTTCTGAGTACCCAACCGCCCCAGCCGCCTAACGCCCCCCCACCCCCCATAAATAAAACTGCATCTTACAATACTTACGATCATAGTATCCCTTGACTGTGCAAACTAAACTGAAGAGCTGGATCATCCAACAAAAGCCCTTCTGCATTTCAATAACAAAAACACATGCCAGAATCTGGAACAAACAGACAATTCACATTTCCATGAATCCAAATCAGATACCCAGTTCAGAGTATTTTTTGAAAATGCATTTCCCCAGGAGAATAAAACCGCAATTTAATGTACGGAAAAAGAACAGAAATCATTTTCTAACTAGACACTGCTGTAAACTGTGTAGCTGTGTGGCACAAGCAGTTTGGTTTGCGACCTGTGATTGAAGGTATGTGAATGAGCATCATGTCACTGAATGCTGTTGCATGCTACATCATAATTTGTGTGCTCCGACAAAAAAACATAAAAGCAGAAATGTAGTAGCACGTGACTAATTTCATACTTACTGATAAAATATTTTTGGATATGATGACTGCCACATTATAGATGATGAGACAGTCCCACATGGCAAGGCGTGTCCTGGAGGGTTTGACCAACAGTTGGGTTCCAAACAGCAAAAAAAAAAAACATGCGAGAAGGTATCCCAATCCAAACACAGAGACCCGCGTAGCCCCTGTGATGAAGACCACTGACAGTACAAACCAGAATAAGTGGCGAAAAACCAAAACCTTAGCCATGTCCAGGTAATTCCTGAAAGAGGAGAGGAACACAGATTGCTCATATACAAATGCCTTGTCTCGGTCAGTGAAATGAGGCTACAGACTTCAGAAGTGATCAAGATAAATAGTGAAAACATTAAATGTAAGGCACTTTTTTTGTTCTAGCTTCTAATTTCTAAATCAAAGTGGAAAGACATCCCTGTTATGGAAAATACATTGTTCATCTTGAGAAGGGCTAAATTAAAAGCTAAAAGTAAATATACGGAGGAGGTTCTGAAACTTCAGAAATAGGCGTATTAAAGCAGTGGTCACCAATCTTTATTGGATCATTTGAGACAAGTACCGTCTTTTCCAGACTATAAGACGCCACTTTTTTCCTTGGTTTTGAGCCATGAGAATTATATAAAGGGGGGACTATTCTGTGGATTTTTCTTCCACCGCTAGGGCACTCTAACCGGAATTACAATACAATACAATGCAATTGCCATTAACAGGATGTGGCTGCAGGTGGAGGAGTTCAACATGCGAGGGCGCTATACACTAGGTTATGCATTAGGTGGTATGCAGAAGTAGAGCAATAAAAGGTGGACATTAACTGACAAATTGGAGTGGCAGCAGCCAGTGAATTGAAGATAAGTACTGTTTATTTTCTCTTGGTTCTGTTCCGTTTTAATCAGCAAAGTTGCTGGCGTGTTAAAAAGCACTGTAAGGAAAGAATCTGTTCAGGTCCATACATGTACATTTAAAGTTCAAAATCGTTCTGTAAATGGCGTAAATATCTAATTTTCAACATACTGTAGATAGGTGCGGCTTATATATGTTTTTTGTCTTTTTTTTTTTAATCGTAAATCGTGCGACTTATATAAAAGTGCGGCTTCATACCTGGAAATCCGGTATGAATTAATTTTTTTATTTTTTTTTTTTCCAAATAAAAAATGCACATGGTTCAAGCGAGTCCCAGTCAGTCCTTTAGACAAACAGGTGATCATTTCAAGCTGCTAAAAAATACACCATTCTCACATTATAATAAATGTTTTAGGTGCATGATGAAATGGAGACAAAAAGATTAACTTGTTGTGCTATTGTTTTGCTCTTTTACAGATGTTGCTTTTCCTATAAATCCAGAAAAAGGAACCAAAGCGGAGCGGAAAAACACAAGGCGTCTCACTGTGAATCCTCAAATCCTCACCCTCATCCAATAACTCTCTAATCACGAGTGGTGTGACTCCTGAATAAAAATTGAAAATTAGCTATGTCTAAGCACTCTGTGAAAAAATTCTAACTTGATTTTCTCTTAATTACAATGTCATTATGTTGAAATCAAATCAACATAATCTCAAGAGTTTTCTGAATTGTTAAAAAAAAGTTTGTTTCTGGAGGTTACACTCAAATTACATTTGTTAAATGATTACTCTATTTCAATGCTTTCTGTTTGCTCCTTTATTGAATTAAATATAGGATGTATGTGTGTGTAAGCATTATTGAGACATTTAAGTTAGATAGTGGGTAATGTCTGTAAATTACAATAAAATTAAAATAAAACACAAATTAATTTATAAACGATTTTCTCCTTTTTTCTTTTCCTCGTTTCTAATTCACATCAAACTATCGGAACACCTCATGGCCCGAGGGGCGAATGACGAGGACACTGCATAGACATATCAATCACATATCTATCTATCTACCTGTCTATCTGCACACATAGACACATACGGTATAGAGGTCCCTGGGATGCCAGGAAGATGCTAGGCTAGCTAATGGCAGAGCAGCTATGAGTATGTTGCGTTCAGGAAACTCCGGAGCTGCGAGTCGCAGCCCACACTGCTAGTAGCAGCCCATACTTTTACCTTTCGTATCCTGAAATTTTTTTGGTAACTAGAGGCAATACTTTCCTGTTGAGGCGTTTCGTAACTTGAAAATTTTGTATGAAGAGACGTTCGTAAGTGAGGTACCACTGTATTCAGTAACTTCTGCATACTTTTGATCCACAATGAACAATAAATATATGTAATAGGCACAGAAAAATGTTGTTAAATACTAGACAAACTTTAAATCATCAATATTTTTTGTGTACTTAACAGATTTTTAATGTGATTCATTCGTGATTTTAAATACCGTAAATTACTTTACGGTGCAGCTGTTTTTTTACACAATTTTTCCAGTTACCCAGCTGCCGGAAAGTTCCCGTAAAAATCAACATTGCGATATTAAAATTGCCACGGTATATCCTCGTTGTCACGTCACGATATTAATAGCAGTAAATCTGTTTAAAAGCCCAAGTTGTTTTCCATTTGAGCAGTTCCAGCACCCTCTGGTGGTTAATTTATCAGTACAGTTTAATTTGATGCTACCTATGTTCAAGACCCACACTAATCACCAATTGGAGCGCATGACTGGCCAAGCCTATTTCTTTCTGAATGCTGTTATCATGTACAAAAACAGAATATTGTGATGTTTTATTTTTTAACATGAGCTTCTTTTTTATTACAATAGAGCTTTTATACAGTATCTTGAGCTTTTTATACATTGCCAACCTCCCCACAATACCGTGATAATTATCGTATATATATATATATATACGTATATACATATATACATATATATACGTATATATATATACATATATATACGTATATATATATACATATATATATATATACATATATATACGTATATACATATATATATATATATATATATATATATATATACATATATACATATATATATATATATATATATATATATATATATATTATAATATATATATATATATATATATATATTATAATATATACCGTGTAGTCATCTATTTCACACTAGAAACGCCATCCCTAAAAGGAAGGGGGAAGTGGCATCACCTATCCCCTGCCTATAACAATGTCCTGCCACAAGGCGGGTGAATGGCCAATTGGTGCAGGACGGTCATCTCATTAACCATGCCATGCAACACCTAATGCACCCACCGAGGCAAAAATAGGGAGACGGCCACACCTGAAAAAAGTACGAACCTAAACAACCTGATTCTCCTTGCCCTCCTGGGGGTTAGGATCAGGAATGCCATTAATATTTGTCAACAGTGGGCATGTGAAGCACTTTTAGACGTTTCTGTGATTAAGGGCTACATAAATAAATTTCATTTAAAAACTGTATGTATTTGATATTGAAAAATGTCTTTTGATAAAAAAATGAGAAGTGCACTGTAACTTTCCCAACATCCAGTATAATGGCACATAATCAATATTCAGAACACAAAATGAGTAACGGGTAAGAAGAAGATTTATAGACTTCTGAGTTTACCTGCAGTTGATGAAGTTAGGTGCAGGATTAAATAGTCGACCTTCCATCGGATCAGGGTTGTCTGTATTGTCTCCAGCCAGAACCACCCACTCCTCGCACTGCTCACACTTAAATACTTTCCACTGCTGGGATGCACAAATCAGAAGCACAAAATCCACTGTGGAAGAGACATAACCCATGAGAATGAAACATTATAAAGTTGAGTATAAAATGACATTGTATGTGCCAAAATACACTGCACATTGAGAAGTAAAGGCCTGATCTACAACTAGACCTACACTGATTCTGTCCTGTTTATTGAAAAAAAGAAGTAATGTTTCATGTCTGTTAAAAAAATTCTCTCAGTGTGGTATAATCATAGTTATGATCATTTTGTTATTAAAACATTGTGTAAATTAGGGGTGAGAATTACAGCATAACTTGTGATGTTGCAATATATGCTGTAACTATATGGTAGTGTAAAAACAAATCTGAATGAAATTAATCACAACAGAGGACATGAGTGGTTCTGAATGAACATAAGTGAACTGATGGAGAAATCATGGGGAAAAAAGACACTTGCACACACAAACACAAAACCAAATGAACATCAACCAACCTATCAGGTTTTTGGAGTTAGGCACAGTGTAGAAGTCCGGCAGATAAAGCCATTTTATAAGAGCAGAGTTCATTAAAAGTGGAGTGTTCCACCGCCATGGGTAATCTATAGTAAAAAAAAATAAAATAAAAAAAAAAAGAATATACAGAACATTTGCACAGAACATTTGCAGATGCTTACTGTATGTCCATATAGGCATAAATTAATAGTAGTAGTAGTAGTAGTAGACAATGATGATCATGATGATGATTATTAAAAATAAAAGAGAAAACGGTAGCTGGATGACATAGTGGTTAACACTTCGGACACTGGCACTGGTGTTCAAATCCGGCTCAGGGCAAACAGTAACTTATATTCAGTTGGATCCTTAGGCAAGATGCTATATGGCAATTCCCAGCCGCTGCTGTTCCCAAGCCCAGATAAGAATGTGTAGCTTGTGACAGGAAGGGTGTGTAAAAACGGTGCCAAAGAAAACATGTGGGTGACTCACTGTGGCAACTTACTACTACTACTTTGAAATTGCTAGGAATAAAATTTGTATTATTTTAACCACAGCAATTCTGATAACCTGGTAACCCATTTCTTGGTAGCTTTAACTCACCAGCATGGTTACCTTTAATGTCACTTCTTCTACTTGTTATGAGAGAAAATACATTCAAAACAGCCTCCTGGTATGAACCCTTTTAAGTCACCCGATCATGCAAATCATCAGAGCTGGGCAGTTTACTAATAATTTAGAGTCTCTTTATCGCCTTCCGCCTACAGCCAGGGTACTGTTTCGCCGTCCATCTATCCGCCATTTTTTTTGGCCGGACCAAATAGTAATCACCTATTCGTAATCTGGCTATAATTTAAAATGGGCTTCTATTACCGTTTCCATCTAGTAACTTCGACCAACCTAACCCCCCCAGCCCGCTGGGCAATACAGTATGTATGTATTCCCACCTACGGACCTCTGTCAAACGGAAATTCCCTCACCCGGAAAAACAACGTATGCATTAAATGTTCTACTCCTATATTACATTAACGATCGATTCCTGACAACGGAAGTTACGGTATCCGGAACCCGGAACCAATAGCGAAACCCGCAGTAACGCAAACTCCAGCAGTCCCCGCTCTATACTAGGGAAAATTTGTGACCGCTCTGCCATCATTAGATCAAACGGAAATCCCCTGACTCAGAAAAAAACGTATGCATTACATTTTCTACTAGAATATTACATTAACGATCGATTCCTGACAACGAAGTTCCGGCATTGTAGCCGGAACCCATAGCGAAGCCCACAGTCACGCAAACTCAAGCAGTTCCCACTCGATACTATGGAAAAACTTTGACCGCTCCGCCATCATCGGATCCAAAACGGCAACACGTAAGTTACTTCTTTGGCATGCGTTTTGCTGGAATTGCAAAAGATTTAAAATGTATTCATTTACATTTTCGTCTGTAGCTCATGGCATCCAAACGAAGAAGAACGGTAATGACCGTTGAAGAGAGAGTGCAATGCATTAAGCTGGACACAAAGTAAGAAACATCCAGGAGACACTTGGAGTCGGAAAAACTCAAATCTACGAGACTTTTAAAAACAAGGAATCGATTCTGGCTCAGTACGATTCCAGTGGCTCAACGGACGAAGTACAGTGGCGTAAATAAATGAACGTGTCCTTTTGTATCCACAATAATCACCAGACATCAGTGATGATCAACGGGACAGCTACTTGCAATTAGCAGCAAAACTGTATGATACGCAGACAAACATTTTCATACAGCAAAGAATGAAGCCAACACAACAACTCAAAATAGACGAATTTTTTGAGAAAAGTCAACATTAAAATACAGTACAGTTTACTCTAGTTAAGGACAGTACTGTACTGCATTGGTGTTACAGTATTTTTTTCAACAGTATTTGACCTTTATGACCTTTATGGACCTTTGAGGATCTCAGCTGCAGCCAAGGGAAAACGTAAGCCTCACCGTGGCCGGTCTAAATGTGTCTCCTTTTAGGACCTTTATGGACTTTTGAAGATCTCAACCGCAGCCAACGGGAAATGGAAGCCTCGCCACAGCCACTGAAGCCTCACCGCGAAAATAGACAATAGACGATTACATAGACGGGAAAAATGGGCTACCAACAATGCTTAGTCCAACTATTTTTTAAAGTTTTCCCGTCTATTGTTTTTCATCTACAAAATGGGTGTCCGTCATAGGTGGATAGATGGACTGGTCTATCACATAGGCGGAATGCCCAGCTCTGCAAATCATGTAGCAGATGTACCTAATATTTTTCTTGAATACCAACTTCTTAAAGTCTTACCTTTACACAGAGCAGGTGGTATACCCACACATAGTATGTATTGATAAATCATGAAGATGGCCAGAAAGAGACAATATTTGGGCCATATCCTTGCAATAGCTGCCCGGCGTCGCCTCACCAAGATGGCCACCAACCAACAACCATGGATTATCACCAAGAAGTTCATCCGTTGACCGATCACATTCACAGTCATCAGGAAACAGATCTTAAAATAAAAACGTTTTTTTTTAACTGGGAAATACAGAAATAAAACTGTTGTGAAATGCTTCTCAAGAACAAGACTGTCATAAGTTAGCTTGCAAAGTAAAACAAATCCTCCAAAAAACAAAAATAAACATTTGAGTCAAAGTCATTGTGAACAAGTGAATAAGCAACACATTACTGTCACCTCTAATCCAAACTTGTAGAAAGTGTAGTTGAGCAGGTACTTGAAGCAGGGTAGGAGGCCTAGGTCTAAAGTATTCCTAGTGATGTCTGGGAACAAAGCAGGTATGTTCGAGGGGGATTGTTGCAGCTGACGGTAGTGGTAGGCCTGGTGACGATACACTGTGGCCTCAAACACCACCAACAGCAACACTACTAAATGGTTCTGCAGAAACAAAGAAATTAGTCAATATTGAATGAAACTATTTGATGCCAAACAACATAATATAGGTTAGCTGGTATCAAATATGGGTCATTTTCATATAATTTCATCAATAATGGCAATGGCACTTGCAAACATCAATATTTTAATTTAGTGCGTTTTTTAAACTCCTTTGGTTTTATTTGGCCCCTTCACGCCACCTCCGCTTTCTCTTCTGCCAGCTTGTACTCTTGGAGGCTGGTAAAAAGCTCCTGAGCTGTCAGAAGTAAATATAATGGAGTAAATGAATCGTAAGTGCTGGCGATGAAAAGCAAATTTGCTGTGGATATTAGTTTTACTATTTTGGCATCATAGGCAAAGAATTTCGGTCAAACTATCCGAGACTGTTGCGATCCGACTAAACTCTGCTCACACTGTCTCTGCTTTGTCCCCTGTCGGTTTGTCGGCTAAGTGAGACCGCTGGTTCTTCCTGATTACTTGTGACTACGAACCCAAACTCACTGAAACAAAACAATTTCTTTAAATTGAAAGGGGAAAAATCCGAAACAATGATAACTTTTGATATTCAAAAACAACTTTATTCAAAAATAAAATGAAATTTAGTGAACCTAAAGGCTAAGCTTGATGGATTGGTATTGAAACTTTAAAGTATTATAGTTTGAACAATTGAAAATACCCCTCCATGAGCCGTCACCTCATCGTGGTGGAGGGGTATGAGCTTCCCAATGATCCTAGGAGCTAAGTTGTCTGGAACTTTATGCCCCTGGCAGGGTCACCCATGGCAAACAGGTCCTAGGTGAGGGACCAGACCAAGCACGGTTCAAAAGACCCCTATGATGAATATGAAGATTGGCCCTAGATTTCCCTTGCTCGGACGCGGGTTACCGGGGCCTCCCTCTGGAGCCAGGCCTCAAAGGCGAGCGTCTGGTGGCTGAGCCTGCACCCATGGGTCCCGGCCGGGCTCAGCCCGAAAGGACAACGTGGGTCCCCCTTCCCATGGGCTCACCACCTGTGGGAGGGGCCAAAGGGGTCGGGTGCAAAGTCAGCTGGGCGGCGGCCAAAGGTGGTGACCTATGTGGTCCGATACCCAGCTACAGAAGCTGACTCTAGGGACGTGGAATGTCACCTCTCTGGCAGGGAAAGAGCCTGATCTGGTATACGAGGTAGAGAGGTTCTGACTACATATAGTCGGACTCACCTCCACACACAGCTTGGGCTCTCGTACCAGTCCTCTCGAGAGGGGTTGGACACTTTTCCACTCTGGAGTTGCCCACGGTGAGAGAAGCAGAGCAGGTGTGGGCATACTTATTGCAGGCTTTGTGCCTGCACATTGGGGTTCACTCCGGTCAATAAGAGGGGAGCCTCCCTCCGCCTCTCTGGGTGGGGGTATGATGTTGTTTGTGCTTATGCACCAAACAGCAGTTCAGAGTACCCACCTTTTTGGAGTCATTGGAGGGAGTGCTGGAGAGTGCTGCTTCTGGGGACTTCTTCATTTTGCTGGGTGACTTCAATGCTCACGTAGGCAATGACGGTGAAACCTGGAGGGGCGTGATGGGGAGTCCTTAACAAACACCATGTTCAAACATAAGAGTGTCCATATGTGCACTTGGCACCAGGACACCCTAGGCCGCAGTTCGAGGGTCGACTTTGTGGTTGTGTCATCTGATTTGTGGCCGCATGTTTTGGACACTTGGGTGAAGAGAGGGGCGGAGCTGTCAACTGATCACCACCTGGTGGTGTGTTGGCTCCAATGGTTGGGGGAAGATGCCGGTCCGACCTGGCAGACCCCAACGTATTGTGAGGGTTTGCTGGGAATGTCCGGCAGAATCTCCTGTCAGAAAGACTTTCAACTCCCACCTCTGGCAGAAATTTGCCCACGTCCCGGGAAAGGCGGGGGACACTGAGTCAGTGGACCATGTTCCCCGCCTCCATTGTTGAAGCAGCCGTTCAGAGCTGTGGCCGTAAGATGGTCGGTGCCTGTTGTGGCGGTGACCCCCGAACCTGTTGGAGGACACCAGTGGTGAAGGATGCCGTCAAACTGAAGAAGGAGTCCTATCAGGCCTTTTTGGACTGTGGGACTGAGGTAGCTGATGAGCACCGGCTGGCCAAGCGGAATGGAGCCTTGGTGGTCACCGAGGCAAAAACTTGGTCATGAAAGGAGTTCGGCAGGGCCATGAAGAAGAACTTCATCTTCGAAGAAGTAGCTTCGAAGAAATTCCGGTCCACCATCCGGCGCCTCAGGAGAGGGAAGCAGTACAGCATCAACATTGTAAATAGTGTGAATGGGGTACTGCTGACCGCAACATGGGACGGTGTGAATCGGTGGACAGAATAGTTCAAAGACCACCTCAATTCCACTGACATGCCTTACCATGAGGAAGTAGAGTCTGGGGTGTCTGAGGCAGACTTTCTTATCTCTGGGGTTGACGTCACCGAGGTGGTTAAAATCTCCTCGGCGGCAAGGCCCCAGGGGTGGATGAGATCCACCCAGAGTTCCTAAAGGCTGTGGATGTTGCGGGTGGGTCCTGGTTGACACATCTCTACAAAATCACATGGACATTGGGGACAATGCCTTTGGATTGGCAGACCAGGGTGGTGGTTCCCCTTTTTAAGAAGGGGGACCGGAGGGGATCACACTCCTCAGCCTTCCTGGATAAGGTCTATTTGCCCAACCAGTCTACTTGTGCTTTGTGGAATTGGAAAAGGCGTTCGAACATGTACGCGAGGGGATCTTGTGGAGGGTACTCTCTGCCTAGTATGGGCAGTTCGAGCCCTGTACGACCGGTGTCAGAGCTTAGTCGCATTGCTGGCAGTAAGTCAGATTCGTTTACAGTGAGCTTGGGACTCCACCAAGGTTACCCTTTGTCAACGTTTCTGTTCATAACTTTTATGGACAGAAATTCTAGGGGCAGTGGAGGTGTTGAGGGTGTCAGGTTTGGTGGTCAGTATTGCATCACTGCCTTTTGCAGATGATGTGGTACTGTTGGCTTCTTCAAGCCGTGATCTCCAACTCTCACTGGAGCGGTTCTTTTTTTAAAAATTGTTTGACAGCAAAGCATGTATCAAAATATACATCGGCACACCTGCTGCCAAAGGGATAAAAACACAATAAAGCCATTGCATTATTTCCATTGTGGTCCCTTGAGTATGTAAGTGTGCTTGACCATATGCCTGCATGTCAATGTATGTGTCTGCATGATGATGGAGGGAATGTGTGGATGTGCCTTCACACAGAAAGATAGCTAAAAGACAAAATCCAAAGAACAATAACAATAACAACATTAACAATATTAAAAATCATTAAAATATACAGTTTAAATAAGAAAAATAAAACAAAATGATAACTTCAAATTCTAGCCAAAACAAGTATATCTGATTAATTGGCTGTCCGTAACTCATCAGACCTATAAAATATCTCCTCTAAATGAGAGTAAAAATCCCTTGCTCGGGGGGTCTATAACAGACACCTACTAACATGGGTTTGGTCTTAGGAAATAAAACATCAACCCAAATCGCTTCTAAAGAGTCATCATTTAAATCAGATCTCAATCTAAACACGAGATCTGATCTAATGAATATACAAACACCCCCACCCTTTCCATATCCTACCTTTCTAATCACTGTAAAATTTTCAACTTCAACCTCAGAGTCTGATATTGCTGGTTCCAACCAAGTCTCTGAGAAACAAATGATACCTATTTTACTGGACTGAACAAGCAATCATAGTTGGGAAATTTTATTTCTGAGAGTTCTTATATTAAGATGAATTTTGTGTAAGCGTTTGGTAAAGAAGGCACCCAAAGTCGATTGATTGTGAGGTCGCCCAGGCCCTGCCGCAAATCCGATGGAGGTCGGCCGAACCCCTGGGCTCTCCGCCGCGCCGGATCGGGACCGGAACTCCTGACAGCTGCCCAGCCCATCGGGAACCCGCCGCCATCGAGGCTACATCCTTGCGTTTGGGCTTGAGCAGAGCTCACTGCACCCGCCAGGCCGTCCACCTCACACCCCAGTAAGGGAGCTTCACCGGTACTCGCCGCCAGCACAGCCGAGGACTATGTCAGCCGATCCTCCGGGGAAGACCCCGTGTCAGTCAACCCGGTGTCAGTCCTTAGAGTTGACGCAATTAGATGCCTTGCCGTGTTATCTCCCTTGACTCCACCGATGGTGCCACCAGGAGTTGGAACTGGTGCACATCCCCCGAAAGCAACAACTAAAGCGATGATAAGTGTGTCCCTTTGTCAATGTCCACTAATTTCATTTTTGCGTTGATTTCGGTAATGTCCAGCAGTGGTGAGGAACACCTTCATTAGAGTGTAATTCCCGAACCCAAAATGTCTGTTAGATATACCGCGTGCTGAGTAATAAAACTGAGCTTTCTTTCGATGTACATCCTTTGCGCGTAAGTTTAAAATGATCTGTGTCTAAAAAAAATTCAGATTAAATCCAAATAGTAAAAGCGTTAGAAGGCACCCAAAGTCTGCGTCTCATTAAGTTACTTTTCAACCCCCGTTGTTACAATCATTGTGGAGTTCGTCGGCGCCTCTGATTTCGGAAGAAGCACCACCTCTTCTCCGTATCCAAACAGCCAGCAAGATCACGATTTTCCGCGGCGGCTCGATTGATTGTGAGGTCGCCCAGGCCCTGCCGCAAATCCGATGGAGGTCGGCCGAACCCCTGGGCTCTCCGCCGCGCTGGATCGAGACCGGAACTCCTGACAGCTGCCCAGCCCGTCGGGAACCCGCCGCCATCGAGGCTACATCCTTGCGTTTGGGCATGAGGCGAGCTCACTGCACCCGCCAGGCCGTCCACCTCACATAAGAGAGCTTCACCGGTACTCGCCGCCAGCACAGCCGAGGACTATGTCAGCCGATCCTCCGGGGAAGACCCGTGTCGGTTAACCGACTCCTTAGAGTTGACGCAATTAGATGCCTTGCCGTGTTATCTCCCTTGACTCCACCGATGATGCCACCAGGAGTTGGAACTGGTGCACATCCCCCGAAAGCAACAGCTAAAGCGATGATAAGTGTGTCCCTTTCTCAATGTCCACTAATTTCATTTTTGCGTTGATTTCAGTAATGTCCAGCAGTGGTGAGGAACACCTTCATTAGAGTGTAATTCCCGAACCCAAAATGTCTGTTAGATATACCGCGTGCTGAGTAATAAAACTGAGCTTCCTTTCGATGTACCTCCTTTGCGCGTAAGTTTAAAATGATCTGTGTCTAAAAAAATTCAGATTAAATCCAAATAGTAAAAGCGTTAGAGAGCTCCTGAAATACCTGACCTGCTCGCTGCTGCCATCCTATCCTCGGTTCGCAGTCGAGTGTGAAGCGGTTGGAATGAAAATCAGCACCTCCAAATCTGAAACCATGGTCCTCAGTCAGAAAAGGGTGGAGTTCCATCTCAAGGTCGGATGAGATCCTGCCCCAAGTGGAGGAGTTCAAGTATTTTGGGGTCTTGTTCACGAGTGAGGGGAGCATGGACCAGGAGACAGGCAGATTGGTGCAGCGTCAACAGTTATGTGGACACTGTATCGGTCCATCGTGGTAAAGAGAGAGCTGAGCCAGAAGGCGAAGCTGTCAATTTACCTGTCGACCTATGTTCCCTACTCTCACCTATGGTCACGAGTTGTGGGTCGTGACCGAAAGAATAAGATCCAGAGGAAAAGCGGCCAAAATTAGTTTCTACCGCAGGATGTCCGGGCTCTCCCTTAGAGGTAAGATGAGAATCTCAGTCATCCGGGAGGGCCTCAGAGTCGACCACGGTGGTCGACTGGTTAGCACGACCGCCTCACAGTGCAGAGGTCATAGGTTCCAATCCGGCCCCGGCCTTCCTGTGTGGAGTTTGCATGTTCTCCCTGTGCCTGTGTGGGTTTTCTCCGGGTACTACAGTTTTCTCCCACATTCCAAAAACATGCATGGTAGGTTAATTGGACACTTTAAATTGTCCCTAGCTATGATTGTGAGTGTGTATGGTTGTTTGTCTTTGTGTGCCCTGCGATTGGCTGGAGACCAGTTCAGGGTGTACCCCGCCTACTGCCCCAAGTCAGCTGGGAAAGGCTCCAGCATGCTCACATTCATTGTTGGGGTTGCGGTTTAGATAATGGATGGATAATATAAATTTGTGACCTTTCCATTTATTTCTGAAGACATTGTAGATATCATGCAAAAAACGAAGGGGTGCCAATATCGGTGAGCGGGACTGTAACAATAAATAAAATAAACAGCTTCATAAAAATAATTCAAAATCAATATAGTTGCACAATGTGTATTGTAGCCCTTCAATCTCTGCAGATAAAAGTGAATAAATTATTATAACTGTGGGAGATTAGATTGTAGATACTAGATAGTTTCCGAAAGATGTGTTCATGATGATGTTAAAATAAGTAATTGCTTTGCTACTGGTTCACAAACACCCCCATGTAATTTATTTAGCTAATTCTTCAATGGATTTTCAGTTGGTTTTTTTTTTGCATATCGCTAATTTTTCCCATTGCCATTGAAGGTATCACTCATTGACGTTTTTCTGGTGTGGGTTTTGAACGCCTCTCTAGCCGACTCGAGCAGTGGAGGCATGATGTGGAAAAGAGAAGGTGCTTGTATTCTTGTGAGTTGGGAAACTAATGACTTTCTTAAAAGACAACACTGTGGCTCTCTGTGTCTTGGAGTTGCAACATATCTTGGCGAGCCAGCCAGGAGAAGGGTTTTTATAGACTAGTGTGAGTTACTAACGTTAGCGGCTCTACGGACCGCCGAAGAAAACACCTCTCCAACAACGAACCTGGATACTTCTGACAAAAGGATCAGCTTGTGATTAACAAAGATGGAGCCGGAAGCATTAAGGGACCAAGTTACCTCCACGCTGTGCAGAATAAATTGGGATCAACTAATGGAGGTGTGTAATTTTCTGAAGTGCTTTGTTGACCACGATAGCGAGTACAGAAAGGCGTCGTCGACTCGTCTTGAATGAACTGCACAAACAAATGGGTCACTTAGGCTCATAGAGAACACTAAATTTGGCGAGAGACCATTTACATTGGCCAAAAATGCAAAGAGACATTGAGCACTTTGTCATGCATGTATGTGAATGTCTAAAGAAAAGAAAGCCAAACAGGTCAACACATGCACTGATGCAGAGCATTGAAACCACTCACCCCAATTTGTGTCAGTTGGCTTTCTTCATCTGGAACAGTGTAAAGGTGGCTGCGAGTATATTTTAGTGGTCATGGACCATTATACACGCTTAGCACAGGCATATGCAACTACTAACAAATCAGCAAAGACTGGCGGAAGGACTGTTCAATGACTTTTGCCTTAGATTCGGTTTCCCACAAAAACTTCACCACAATTTAGGGAGGGAGTTTGAAAACAGGCTGTTACACCACCTGAAGGAATTGTCTGGTATAATGGGGTCCCAGACGACTCCGTATCACCCTCAGGGAAATTGACAGACAGAAAGATTCAACAGAATTCTCCTCTCTTTGTTGAGAACACTAACTGAAGAACAACAATTTGACTGGAAAAACTACCTTCCCAAAGTAGTACACGCCTACAATTGTACTACTAATGAGGCCACGGGCTACTCTCCATTATTTTTACTTTTTGGTAAGTTATCAAGGCTTCCTGTTGATCTTCTGTTTGACATCGAGAAGAAATTGTAAAGAAAATGGTCCATCACTTCAAGTAGGTAGCCGTATTCTTGTAAGAAATGTTGAAAAAGGAGGTCCAGGCAAAATCCGCTCATATTGGGAGGATCATATCTATGTTATAACACGTCAAAATGGTGAGGGACTGTCCTCACAGTGTTTGAGTTGGAGCCAGAAAATGGCAGACAGGACAATGATTTTACATAGGAATTTGTTATTGCCCTGTGACTTTCTTCCACTAACACCAGATGAAAACAAGGCTGTAACTGAGACAAAAACAACAAAGAGACACTATGATGAAAACAGGAAAACTAATGTGCAACTGATGCAGCAGGTGGGAAGTGAGGACGATTCAGATGAGGATTTATCTGATGTTGTTGTCAAATGGACTGGCCCATAGCCCATAGATATATCTCAGGACAGAACAAGCCTCTTTAACAAGCAGATGATGAAGAACTGGATTTAGTCCCGTTTCCGATGGTTAGAAAGGTTGATTACACAGCAGATGCAGGGGATGTAGTCAATGGGTCAGATTCTGGGTCAGATTCGGGAGATGCAATAGAAACAGAGCAACGGAGCTCATATCCAAAGAGGGAGAGAAGAAAGACACAATTTTTGACTTACAATACATTAGGTCAACCGACTCTCACAGAGAGGACAGTAGTTACTAAGTGTTTAGACGATGGGGGTTACTGGCAGCCTTCGTGAAAAATGTTTGAAATGTTTATTCATGCTTTGTGCCTCACTTTCAAATCAGACCATAGGTGCCTTTTTGTTTATTGAAGTAGGTTGACAAATATGGCCAACTGTGTTTGTGTGAACTGGGTAAATATTGCTTTAATGTTAGAATGGACACGTGTAACACCTGTGGATGCGATGACAAATTCTTTGTTGTTGTTTATTACAAATGTCGGCCTGACAGTGCACTGTAGTCTGGGTATTTGAAAGAAAAGAAAATCAAAATGTAGGATTGTTACCAGTTTAACTGTCCACACCAGACTGTTCTGTCTGCAAATGTTTAACTTGGAGGTACAATTGGTCATATTTTTTATGTCGAGACAACAGTTTCTAAGTGAGGGAGAGTGTGGGAGACTAGATTGGTTCAGAAAGATGTGTTCATGATGATGTTAAAATAAGTGATTGCTTTGCTATTGGTTTCTAAGTGAGGGAGAGTGTGGGAGACTAGATTGGTTCAGAAAGATGTGTTCATGATGATGTTAAAATTCTTTGATGGATTTTCAGTTTTTTTTGCATATCGCTGATTTTCCCATTGCCACTGAAGTGTGGAAGAGAGAAGGGTGCTTGTATTCTTGTGAGTTGGGAAAATAAA
>NC_141227.1:1242500-1297500 GCF_054856515.1 Filicampus tigris | reverse complement strand
GTGATGAAACATGTGAATATGTATTCTATGTATTGTTTGGCTGATTAATTTCTTAATACAGTGAATTGTAATGTTTAGGCATATTGTTAACAAATGGATATGCATTGGATGATGTTGCTAGGTTATTCTTTGTCTGTGTTGTTGCAGACCACAATAAATTGACATGTCAAGTGGAATAAGGGCCTGTGTTTTCTGACAGGAGCACCCACGTTCATACCTTGCCACTCTAAAATAGGGTCAGCTGGCGACGTCATAACAATCATATGATCCTCTCCGTTTTACTTCACATGTACAGATCATACAATATTGCAGCCCGAGTCAACCAGAAAATTGTTTCCAGTTTGGCAGGAGAAACGCAAACGGAAGTGACGTACGAGCTGCCTCGCAAAAGTAGCAATAATGTACTTTATTTTATTTTTAATTTAGTAACTCCGAAGATAAAAACACAACAGCCAGGGGGGTGACAAACATAGATGCAAAGAAATATATTACAGATATATAAAGCGTGACATCATCAGCAGGAGCAAAGGTCCCGATCCAACCTGGACATTTTAAAAAATTTCAATGAACATTCTATCAGTCCGGCCCTCGGCTTGTCGCAAAATTTTGTATTTGGCCCTCCGTCCATTTGACTTTGACACCCCTGATGTAGTAGAACAATAGAGTGTGGAGTCTGGTGGACATTAGCTGACAAACTGGAGCGGCAGCCGTCAGTGAAATGACGATAAGCACTATTAATTTCTCTTGGTTCTGTTCCGTTTTAATCAGCAACGTTGCTGCAGTGTTAAAAGGCACTGTTAGGAAATAATCTGCTCAGGTACATACATGTACATTTACAGTTCATAATCGTTCTGTGCGGCTTATATTTGGGTGCGGCTTATATTAAAAAAAAAATCCCAAATTTTTCTAAAGATAGAGTGGGTGCGGCTTATATAACGGTGCGGCTTATAGCTCGGAAATGCGGTGTGTGTCCATATGTATATATATATATATATATATATATATCTGTGTGTGTACACATACACAGAGCGATATATGTATATATATATATATATATATATATATATATATATATATATATATATATATATTTATATATATATGTATATGTACATACATATATATATATATATGTGTGTGTACACATACACAGAGCGATAGTCGACTGCGAAATTTATTAATAAGTATTGGTGAGGAGGCGAGTTCATACAAGTCTTACCATGCTGCAGTTGTTGGAGTACTCAGTAGGGTTGACGACATTAAGCTGGTACAGCATTTTACACATGATGATTACACACACCCAGATTGTAGACAGACTGGAAGCCATTGGTCTGAAGCGACTGAATGGCATTGCCAAAGACCATAGTACCACCAGGACCAGGTTAAACACAGATGGCTAAAATAAACATAAAATAAGAATTTAAGTTGAATGCATTTTTAAATACACATCGGTGATTATACACTTGACTTTTATAAACAAAGTTTCATCCGAAGCTTCAATTCATTATATTGCTTGCAAAAGTCGAGTTCCTTGCAAAAGTTCAGCAGGAATGGAGAAGTACCAAAAACAAGACATTGAAGGCCTTTCTTTTAGCATTTTAATATTAACAGTGACTAATTTATTTAACTTGATGACTATATGACCATGAGTATTTTGAAATGTGACAGTACTTATAATCAGAGGTGGACATTCTGCCAAACTGGCGGACCAGTCCATCAGTCCGTCACTGACAGACGCCCATTTTAATGGACGGGAAACTTAAAAAATTGACAGAAATGGGTTTTCGTCCATCATTGTAATCGTCAAGTATAAACGGAGCTCTCAGTCCATCACTAACGGACGCCCGTTCTGCTGACAACTGACAGAAACACATCCCGCCTGTCTCGTGTGTTTGTTTGCAGGGGGTTACTTTTGAGAGGACTGCATTGACTATATGTGTGAGAGTAAGTGCTCCTGTTTTCCTGTTTTCTCTGCAGGGATTGCAATGGCTGACTGTGATTGGCTTAGGAGGTGGAACCACAAGATGTTACTTCCCTTTGCTGTGACACAAGCAATGCTTGTTTGAGTATAATATAAATCTTTATGGTTGTCGTTTTCCAGAGCTGGGCATTTTTACAAAAAATTTAGCGTCCGACCCAGTGTGGGTACCCTTCGGTTGTCCGTCATTTGCCATTTTTTCGGTGGGGGGGATAGTACCCGCCTATAGGCCAGTCCGCCTCTGATTTTAAACAGGCTTCTGTCAGCAATCGGACTGCAAATTTCAATAGCATTCCCCCTCTGGCTGATATTTGAACATAAAGAGTGACTCACAGTCTGTCCCCCAAGCAATAACAACTCAACACCAACTCACGATTGTTCCTAGTTAGGCTTGCCGCGGCCATCGAAGCCTTGCCGTGAAAAATAGACCAATGACGGACTGACGAATGATGGATGGGTACACAGGTCGCTGACGGATGACAAATAACGGTCCGACAAAATTTTTGTAAAATGCACTCTGCTTATAATATTGAATAAATGTTTTATGATTACTCCAATTTGACCCTAATCTTATGGAAGAAATGGTTTTCAAAATCTATTAAATCAAGTGGTCTACAAGCATCCGGGCATCCATATTCTGTTCAACCTTGGAGGTACTTAATGTTTGTAGTATCATGCATTGCTCATTAAGTGTGCCAAATGACCAGATACACATTTAGATCAGTGTTTAAAATAGTGCTTTGAGTTTCACAACAGTGTTTTCTGTACTTACCTCTTCAAGTGCAACCCACACAGAGTAGAATGCCACCATCTTAACGATGTGAAGCTCCAGAAGAGTCCAGAGAAAGACCTGGCCTTTGTTCAGAATGTCTGAGAATTTTTTGAACAGAACCAGTAACCTGTCAATCACCAAACCCCATTTACTGGGCATAAACTCCACTGAAAAGAAAAGGAAACAGGAATGAAGTCAATTAAAAAAAAAAAAAAAAAAAAAAAGTAACAACAACACTGATCGCTGAGAATACTACACAAAGACTAAACCCAAATGTGCATTTCAGGCAAATAAACAAATATTATATATATATATATATATATATATATATATATATATATATATATATATATATATATATATATATATATATATACATAAGAGACCTTCAACTCTGCTCTTTTTTGTAAGAGTTCAAAACGTGTTCATTTAATAAATAAAATTTAATTTCTGAAAAATAAATTTATAAATTTATAAATTTATAAATAAAAATATATATATATATATACATTTCTTCATTTTACATGTCAAAAAGTGTTTGTGGCTCCCATTGTTTTCTTTTCCATGGAAATCGGGTCAAAATGGCTCTTTGAGTGTAAAAGGTTGCAGACCCATGGTCTAATATAATGTTATCTTCGAGAAATCCAGATTACCATCTTATTCATTATCTATTCGTGCACAGAATTTATTTAACACCTCGCAAGCTATATCAAATGAAGATTATGGATAGTGCCTTATGCACATTATGCCCATCGGATAAACCAAGGACCTTTTTTCATATGGTCTGGGAATGCAGACAGAGCGAGAGTGCGAGAGAGAGAAATGCAGACTCATATGTGCATAGCGGGGCGTGGCATACGGAACGAGTTCCAAAAATACAACCATCTCTGCAGTGTGACCCCTGTCTAACTTTGTTGGCGAATTTGCCTCATGTGATAATGAGAGACTGACAATGCTTGTGGGACACTACTATGTAACAAGCTGTGTTTAGCAATAAAGCGTCCACCGGTGTTTAAGGTAAGTACTTTTTTTTTTTAATCCATCTGTGTGACCAATTGATACGAAGTGGCAAATATATGTACAAATTTGTTTTAATGGCTAAATTTAGCGGTTACAGCTTTTAATCGGGTGCGTCTTGTTGTCCGGAAATTAAAGGTGGGTTGGATTTTTTTTGTAACATACCTAAATCATGTAACCTATTGTGATTCATTATGATCTCAGGTTTTGAATATGTGATAGCGGTTTGGCCACTGTGTACATGTTGCTCACTGTGTACCAGGGAATTGTCAGGGAGTTTTTATGAATGCTCAGTCGCATGGGGAAAGTTAGAGGAACATTGCTCCTGAGTTCCTTCAAACATGATTATAATATATGCAGCATATTCTCTTTTTAAAATATTTCACTATATTGAGTAGGGATGTAACGATTCACTCAAGCCCCGATTAGATTCGATTTTCAGTTCCCGATTTTCGATTTGATTCAATTTTTATAAAAATTGCTACCATGCTTGTCTTGTGCACTAGTGTGGTTCTGCAGCCATCCACAAACACAATACGCAATGATGTTTGCGCAAAAGCATAATTTCATCTACACATTCAAAATGTGCTATGCATCTGGGATGAAAAAACGTTTCAAGACATAATTTTCTAGGTGAATTTAAGCACATTTTTGATTAATTAAATTAATTAGTCGAGGCGAATCAATTTTAAATCAATTTTCGATCAATCGTTACATCCCTAATATTGAGTAATGAACATCATCAGGCGCTGTTTTTTCAAACATGCTTGAGAGCTGACAAAAGTATTTTAATGAGAGCAAGGATTTGGTGTGATCAGCTCGGACCTGAACGCACCACGTGCTGTTGTCATTTCTTAAATCAAAATTAGTAAAAGTGCAAAGCAGTAAAAAACAACTTCAGCCGCAGGCATGTATTGTGTGTACAAATAAAAATACAACTAGGGCTTCATATCTTCTCAAACAATGGCAAGAAAGGGATGTGTGCTAGCTATCTACAAAAGAGCTGGGTTAGGGTTAAGATGAAAAAAGCGTATTTATACCTTTATCATCTGATTCATCAACGATATTGGTTAACACTTCTTCCAAGTCAGAGGCCATTCCAACATTAGTTGAACTACTCTGGTCACAGCTGTTTTTCCTGGAGGCAGAAAAAATTGCAATATAGTAGGGTGAAAAAAGTATAGTAGCACAGCGTCCCCCCCCCACCCCCCTTCAGGTCCAGAGTCTGCACTCATTTGCATCTCAAATGATCAAAACACTGGACAGAGAGGTCTGATGGTTTGAGAAAGGAGTCACTCTGGGGGTTCATTACACAAAGCAGGTTCAACAAACCCTGAGTCTATTCCTGAAGTCCGACTTGATCTACTCTGAGATAGGAAGCTCTGAGTTTCTGATTCCAGAACAGCTGATTTGAATCAGTTTACTCAACTCGGAGTGTCTTCACCGCAACTATGAAAAGACAGCATCAATGGAGCCCCGATTCGATGAGTCACCATGGCAACGGGGACAAGACGTAGGAGAACACTGCTGCTCGGGTCAATGCGTGAGTTTCAATGTCCTTTGCAATCACAATAATAGCACAGAGGAAAAAATCATTGAGGTGCAATCTCACGGGGGGAGAAGTACACTTGGCAACAGCTGAAGGTGAAATATGAAAACATTGTTCAAACAGTGGGCGGCATGGTGGTCGACTGGTTAGCATGTCCGCCTCACAGTTCTGAGGTCGTGGGTTCGATTCCGGGCCTGGCCTTCCTGTGTGGAGTTTGCATGTTCTCCTCGTGCCTGCGTGGGTTTTTCCGGGTACTCCGGTTTCCTCCCACATTCCAAAAACATACATGGTAGGTTAATTGGACACTCTAAATTGCCCCTAGGTGTGATTGTGAGTGTAAATATTTGTTTGTCTCTGTGTGCCCTGTGATTGGCTGGCAACCAGTTCAGGATGTACCCCGCCTACTGCACGAAGACTAGCTGTCTTGTCTCTGTGCGTCTTGTCTCCAGTATCCTAGCTGGGTAGGCTCCAGCACCCCCGCGACCCTCGTGAGCAGTATGGATAGTAGATGGATGGATGGATATAATTATTAGCACAGCTATCTATTTTCCATATTTATAGATAAATCATTACATACATTATAGGTATTAGTTTGAATTAGCAAGTAAGTAAATTTATGAGTAGGATTACCGATGAATTGGTGTAACATGTTCAGGGTCAGTGATTCTCATGAAGGGTTTGTGGAAATAGTGTAACTGTAGAATACAGGCCAACAGGAAGAATCCAGGGATCAGAATACTAGTGAAGAGCTCTGAGAGGGCAAATGTCTCCAGACCAACTGCTGCGAGCCTTAGGAGACAAAGGACTTGATTAGACCACATTTATTTGACTTTCATACTTGGAATTAATAGGTTAATATAGTCTACATGGTAATGTTAAAACAAATTGGTGGAAAAATAAGACACTATACTGTATAAAGTCTCAAGCATGATCATACTGTTGTTCTGTGAGCCCAGTAAAATTCCTCCAATAATCAGGGAAGTCTTCAAACTGGTATGTATAGATGGAGATCAACACCAACATCGTGTAGGCCACTACAAGCCACCAGAAGAGCTTCAGTAGACGCCTCCAGATAGAATAGTATACCTTAAAAATGCAAAGACCAACATACATATTATTGGAGGGGGAACAATGGTTCAATGTGAAACACATAGGTTAAAAAAAAAAAAAGGAAAGGGATGAAGAAGAAATAAACAATTAAAACTGAGAACTATGGATAACTGTGGTAAATAATGACATGAGTAGACGATAGGGAGTTGTCTCTTTTTACTATCCACATAAAACTGTTTCCAGATTAAAATTTACAACTATGGAGACTGTGGTAAATAATGACATGAGTAGATGATGGGGAGTTGTCTCTTTTTACTCTCCACATAAAACTGATTCCAGATTAAAATTTACAACTATGGAGACTGTGGTAAATAATGACATGAGTAGATGATGGGTAGTTGTCTCTTTTTACTCTCCACATAAAACTGATTGTTTACAGAGGAAGCAGGAAGCTACATAATCCTTAAGATTTTGCAAAAGAGCCGGAATTGAGTGGGCGGGGTTTTCAACACATAATAGTATGTCATCAGCATATAACGCTATTTTATGTTGGTGTCCACCCTCATCACTTATTCCTTGTATAAGGGGATTTCTTCTAATCATTTCCACGAGAGGCTCAATGCTAAGTGCAAACAAAATGGGTGAAAGTGCGTCCCCCTGCCTCGTCCCCTGACCCACCTCAAAAAATTCGGAGCCATACCTATTAACCCAAACTCTTCACAACGGATTCATATAAAACACTTGAATCTACCTTAAAAAATTTCATTAAAGCCCATATGGGTTAATGTTCGCTCCAGAAACATCCAATCCAGCCTATCAGACCTTTTGTCTACATGTGTTTTACTTGATAGCTAGATCAATTAATCATTCCCCGTTATTCATTGGATGGACATGTTATGACAGTTTCACATGAGGAGACCAGTAAGGACTCTCCATCCACAAGTAAAAGGAGCACTTCTTATTCAGCGTCTCCTGCCCTTCTTGCCCGTCCCGGTAATGACCAATAAAATCAGACTTTGTAAAATTGTGTGTTATATGCCAATTGTTGCTAATTACCTACTGTTATTCATTGTGCATTCATATGCCTATAGGTAAGTGGAAGAGGGAGAGAGAGAGAACCTCTTCATGGATGCCTTAGAACGAATGGAGGAAAGAAGCCTGGCCATGTTCATGGACGAAATAGACATGCACAGGCAGGAGTTAGATGTCCTCGAGGAGGCCAGAAGGCACGAGCTCCGGAGTTCGGAGGAGAGCGCCAGACTGGAGCGAGCAATGATTCGAACAGAGTGGAAGACAGCAACTTCCAATTGGGCTTTCTGACTGTGATTAGAATATTGGTGGACAAAATTGGCCAGAACCAATCATTAATTTCATTTTTAAAATCACTCATTCGTTTTTTTTTTTGAGCAAATAAAAAGTTGCAAAGCACAATCTATTCTTTTTTTTTTTTTAGGAAAAACAGGTCATGCAAGCAAAATATTTCAAATCCCTTAAGAACTTAACAATAGCTGCACGGGCATGGAGGGGTAGTACATTAATCCCCTTCCCTACCGACTTTCATCATCAGTCCAATTTGAATAAACTACCTTGCCCACTGTCACTCTGTGTGAACGCAAACTAGTGGACCACTCACAAGTTCTTACTACCAGCAACTCCTTCTACCAGGAACTGTGTGTACTGTGGGTGTATAACCGTAATGATTGCCTCAGACCAGGTTTGTGGGGGATCCCTGACATCAAGAGCATAATTATACACCCAACATAAAGTTGGGGCCAGCTCCTCTGCAAAAACTTTATAATACTCCCCCAAGTACCCGTTGACAACCTGACAAGTATTGTTCTTTAACATACTAATGCGATCTATTATTTCCTGTTCCATTATGGAGGACATCATCTCAGCCTCATCCCGTGACAATCTATTCAGTTGAATCAAACCTAGAAGTTGTGTTATTTTCTCCTCCTTCATTACTACTTGGCATTCATATGTTATGTAATAAGCAGCAAATCATCACCCTCTTAAAATAATCGCAAGTCATTTTTTTCAGTTCCAAAACGATCTGTCGTTACATTCTGACCTCGGCATGAATATAGAAACCAAAACTATAGAATATTGTAAACCATTTACCTTAGCAGAGCTAACTAGGCAAAAGAAGAGGGGGGTGGGGATCACAAAACAAAACAAAAACTCTTAATTCTTCCATGATATTTCCAGTCTTTTTAGGGGAAGAAAAACCTGCAGTCCTCCTTCGTAAAACCGCTACTTTTGCGGCCAACACATTTGGCTTCCCGATTCTCCCATCTGTGCCTAGCCAGCTTCCGCTTCACTTTGTCCCGCTCGTCAATATGGATCTCAACATTCAAGCCCCTAAGTACCGGAGCAGCGTCCATCACGGTCTGAAAGGTTTTTCCCTCGGAATCCACCATCATCCTCAGCCGCGCCGAGTACATGCACCTCGCCTTTCTCCTTCAGCTGTTTAACGACGTATCTGACTTGGGCGCGTTTTCGTTGCAACTCTAGGGAATAGTCACTATCAAAAGTAGATCTGTCTCTCATCCATCTTCATTGTACGCCATTTCCATGCATGCTGCAGGATGTGTTCCTTCACGTTGTAGTCTGCAAAACTCATCACAATGGAGCGAGGAGGATCACTTTCCTTAGGTTTCGGCATTAGCGCCCTGTGGGCCTGCTTTTTAATGAAGACCGCCATATCCTTCCCCTCGCTTCCCTCCAGGTACAGGAACCTGGTACAGCCTCAAATTTTGCCTTCTCGCCCTGTTCTGAAGGCCTCGCACCTTTTCAAAAGTTCTATCTCGCGCCGCAGTAGAAATCTGATGGCTTTTCCGTGGTCTTTTCAGTGGTAGCTATACGCTCCTCAGCTCCCACAACTCTCTTTTCCAGCATATTGTTGCCGAGTACTAATCAAATGTCGTTTGGTGAGTTGGGTTAGTGAGTAGAGCTCAAATGTTTGTGCCTCACATGAACATGGCACCGCCGGAAGCCCTCCACCAGCTAATTCTTCTGCAGATCTTCTTACGATTTCATTGGGCATGCTTTTCAGCTTTTGATGACCAGAGAAGGGTTGTGGACAAACAGATGAGTCACCACTGTGACTTCACTAGTCTAAACATGAGATTCTGATTAATATTGCATTCGTAGAACATGAGTTAAGCAGCAAAATCCACAGTTTTTTATCCATCTCAGGGGGTGGGCATTTTGTCACTTCCTGTCAATTGAAAATTACAGCTGCTCAGGGCTCAGGTAACAACAAATCACGGCTCACCTGTTTTCTCAAGTTGAGCCATGATTGGTTGTTACCTGACCGGGTCAGTACCGATGGACCTCCTCAGTCCCATACTGACGGACTCCCATTTCGCAGACAACTGACGGAAACACACGTGTTTGTCCATGGTGTGTCTACACTAGTGATGCTTCGAGCGGAGCGGAGGAAAGGAGGAAAAAATGCAATGTTTTCAGCATTTAGCCTACATTTTATCAACACATTAGAACGTGTTTGTAAACTCGTTGGAACGAGTTTGCAAGTACGTCCTACATGCTTCAATGACATTGTCCCACATTGCGAAAGTGCGATTAAAATAATGATGACAGACTGGCGGACCAGCCCTGGTAAATTACAAATGATGCACTGGTAAAATATACTGATGCAGCCACCACTGCTGTTAACCTTGTAAAAATTTTTTTTTTACTGACTGTCCTAAAATAGCGGTGACGATCCCTAATTTAGCAATGACGGAAGTGTAGTTAAAATAAGTTTGACAGAGTGACAGACTGACTATGACAGTTTTGGTTTGGCATGAAATAATGACGGACTGACAGTGATGGACAGGTGGCCCGACCGCTGGCGAATGACAAACGATAAAACGGCAAAATTTACTGACACACCCAACTCAGCTATTTAGGAATACTAACAAAAACGGAATAAGTTTAATAATTTGGAACACCACAATTTAATTTCAGTAGATCTTTAAAAAACAACAATGAACACAAATAAACTGTTTTCATATTCCAACCTGATATATACAGAGGCAGAGCAGGAGAAGCAGCATGTAGATGATCTTGTATCCAACAAGTTTTCCCACAAAAGAGACCATGAGGAACATCCCACCACACACGTAGATCCAATATTTGGCATAAAAACTCAGCACCATGCCTCCCAGGATCTTTAGCAGGGATTCATTTGTAGAATTGATCTCTTGTTGTTAAGACATGTAGAAGAGAATAGGGAGGTAGATTTGACAAAAGACAAACATTTTTACATCCATTGTCATATTATTGACCTTAAATTACACTGGTCAGCATAAAAACAAGAAGAATGACATAAACATTTTCTAGGTCCGTTTTTCGCACTGTACCATTCATTTTGCGCCATATGCACCAGTTTTTCTGTTACACGCTACGAGCTTTTATGGAATATTTGATGTTATTGCTTTATGAGCAAGTGGTGTGGATGTATTTTATTTATAAGTATGAAGTGCATTTATTTATATGTATGAAGTGTCTGTTTACATGAAAAACAAGTACAAGTACTCTTCTACCCACACTACTTTAATATGCCTTACAAACATGAAAAAAAATCAGATTTTCGTCCCAAAAAAGGTTTTCTTGTTCTTTTTTAAAAAGTATAAAATTACATAAAAATGGAAGAATATAGAGAAAAACTAATGCGATTTTTGGATTCTACATGTAAAACTTCCCTAGAAAATGTTATCTCTTCCGGGGTCAGGTCACAGGGCAGAAAAGTTTTAGCAGGGAAGCCCAAACTTCCCTCCTGAGCCACTTCTTCCAGCTTTTCCAAAGGGGGATCCCAAGGCGTTCTCTGGCCAGCTGGAAGACATAGTCTCTCCGCATGTCCTGGCTCATCCCTGAAGCCTCCTGCTGGTGGGACATATCCAGAATACCTCACCAGGGAGGCATCCAGGAGGCATCCTAAACAGATGCCCTTGCCACCTCATCTGGCTCCTCTCAACATGGAGGAGTAGCGGCTTGACTCTGAGTCCCTCCCTGATGAGCAAGCTCCTCACCCTATCGTTAAAGGAGAGCCCGGACACCCTGCGGAAGAAACTCATTTTGGCAACTTGTATCGGGGATCTTAATCTTTCTGTCATGACCCATGGCTCGTGACCATAGATGAGGTTAGGAACATAGTTCGACCGGTAAATAGAGACCACGACAGACCGATACAGATTTCGTATCACAGCAGATGCTGCACCGATCCGCCTGTTGATCTACTGCTCCATCCTGCACTCACTGATGAATAAGACCCCAAGATACTTGAATTCCTCCACTTGGGGCAGGATTTCATTCTCGACCTACTAAGGGCACTCTCTTTTTCAACTAAGGACCATTGTCTCCAATTTGGAGGTACTGATTTTCATCCCAAACGCTTCAAACTTGGCTGCGAACTGATCCAGTGAGAATTGGAGTCTGATGAACCCAAAAGCAGAGATGCAATACTGAGGGAACAAACCTGACCCCCTCAACCTCTTGCCTGCACCTACAAATTCTTTCCATAAAGGTTATGAACAGAATCGGTGACAAAGGGCAACATTAGCGGAGTCTAACCCTCACTGGAAACAAATCTGACTAACTGTTGGTAACACGAAACAAACTCTGACATCGGTGTTATAGGGACCGAACAGCCCATACCAAGGGTGTTTGGTACCCCATACTCCTAAAGCAACCCCCACAGAACTACCTGAGGGACACGTCAAACGCCATCTCCAGGTGCACAAAAAAAAAAAAAAGGTGGACTGGTTTGGCGAACTCTTGTACACCCTCAAGGACCCTGCTGAGTGTGTAGGGCTGGTTCACTGCTCCACGGCCCGGGAAGAAAACCATGCTGCTCCTCTTGAATCTTAGATTCAACTTCCTGATGGACCCTCCTCACCATCACCCCTGAATAGACCTTAGCAGGGAGGCTGAGGACTGTCATCCCGCTGTAATTGTAACATACCCTTGGTCACATTTCTTGAAAATGGGAACCACCACCGTGGTCTGCCAATCCAGAGGCAGAGTACCTAATGTCCACACGATGTTGTAGAGGCGTCTTAACGAGGACAGCCCCACAACATCCAGAGTCTTTAGGAAGTCCGGGCGAATCTCATCCACCCCTGGGACTTTTCCACAGAGAAGCTTTATAACCATCTCAGTGACTTCAACCCCAGAGATAGGAGAGTCCAACTCAAAATCTTCAGTCTGGTTCCTTAAAGGAAGGCATGTCGGTGGATTTGAGGAGGACTTCGAAGTATTCTCCCCACCGACTCACAACGTCGAGAGTCGAGGTCAGCAGTGCTCCATCTCCATTATACACAGTGTTAATGGTGCACTGCCTCCCCCTCCTGAGATGTCAGATGGTGGACCATAATTTCCTCAAAGCTGTCCAGAAGTCCTTTTCCATGGCCTCGCCAAACTCCTTCCATGCCTGAGTCTTTGCCTTGGCTACTGCCAAGGCTGCATTACGCTTGGCCAGCCGTTACCCGTTAGCTCGCTACGGAGTCCCACAAGCCAAATGGCCCAATAGTACTCCTTCTTCAGCTTGACAGCATCCCTTCACCAGTGTCCATAAGCGGGTTCGGGGATTCCCGCCATGATAGGCAAAAACCACCTTATGGCCACAGCTCCAATCTGCCGCCTCAATGTCCAATGTACCAGGTCACCGTAGTGTTCTAAACATGCGGCCACAAATCCAAAGACACGACCACAAAGCCAATCATCGAACTGTGGCCCAGGGTGTCCTGGTGCCAAATGCACATATGGACACGCGTCTGTTTGAACATGATGTTCGTTATGGACAATCCGTGACGAGCACGGAAGTCCAGAAACAGAACATCACGCAGGTCTTGATCGGGGCGGGCCGTAAACCCACCACTTCAAGGTCTCACTATCATTGCCCACGTGAACATTGAAGTCCCCCAGCAGAAGGAGGAAGGCCACCGAGGGATGTATATATGTATATGTATATATATATATATATATATATGTATGTATGTATAACTCACTAATCGCAAAATTGGGCATAATTGATAGCGATTATCGTATTTTTCAACGACACTTTTTTTTACGAAGCTTGGAAACATATTTACTTGAGTAAAATCTGTGAATTAATGTGGAGAAAAAATATTAGTATATTTCGATTCAAAGACTGTTCTACAAGCTTACTTTGATCCTTGAATACGGTTATTTTCCTGAAAAATACAGCTGTTGAACAATACACCAAAGACAAGTAATATGGTATTTGAATTTGACTTTGCAAAGTGCACAAATTATTTTGGTTTTCTCCATTGAGCCGTTGAAAAGCTATTTTTAAGTAAAACTACGTAAAAGTCCGTCTTTGCGACAGTAACTCTCCTCTACGTTTGTCTGCAAGTGAGCAGAGGTCAGCTGCCACAAGAAGTAAATAAAATTAAGTAAATTAACTGAGTTAATTTTTTTAGTGCACTATATATATATATATATATATATATATATATATATATATATATATATATACACTATATTTGTGTGCATGTGTTTAGGTGTGTTTGCGTGTACGTGTGTGTGTGATGGCACATTTAGTTTTGTATTATTTTATGCCAACGTGAATGTATTAATATTTAAGTAAAAAATATATATATATTAAAAAAAAAAAAACCTGTTGAAGTGACTTCTTCGAGTGGCATAGCCTTTGTCCTCCTCTTGCTGAAGTTTTCCTTCACTGACTGACGTACTAAAAGCCAGAAGGTTGAAGTGAACAGGAGCTGAAGAGAAAAAAAGATGGGAAGCAATGACAAATCAAGAATTGAGGTAAATGCGTAAAGTCCCAGAAAAAAATTGAAATACTAACCAGCAACATACAGAATGTCTTTAAAAAACAGAATTACACAAATGGCGAGAGTCAAATTTAACTGTGAAAATATATGCACTTTACAGTAGACAATGGATATTTACAAAGAGCTCTACTTTTTCCAAAGTTCATGGTACAGCCTTATTTAAAATAAAAGGCGGGTTAAACAGCCAGAAAAACAGATGCACGTTATCACCAAGCCATGGGGGCAGTGAAAATATGGGGAATTATGTAAAGACACATCTGAAACACATTTTTAACTGCTGAGAAAGTTTTCACCCAAGATTTTACTGTTCATTTCCGTTTGTTGACTGTGAAGTCTTCCCGTACCTTTCACAGAAAACAGCCCCAAACATAATAAAACCTCTTTGTTTTCCAAAATAATTAAATGTTGCTTTCACCTTAGCACAGCAGTGTCTAGCAAAGCCTTCAATCGGTCATTTACTAGATGTTCACTAGCCAACTTAAGGCATACCTGTACTTGTGTCTTCTTGAGTAGGGAATTTTACAGTTTGCAGTTGTTCAAGAAATCATCATTTTCTGTTCAAGTTTTTTTTTTACTATACCATAGCTCCCAGTCTCAGACAGGGGTACTGGGCTTTATCTAGCCCTAGCTGTCTGAGACTCATGCTTCCCATCGTGGTAGGCAGTTCAAGCGCAAGCTCCATGGCCCATACATACTGCAGACAACACAGTGCCAGACCATAGACCATGATAAATGGAGAACACAGCATGGCTGCATGTCGTCTACAAAAAGAGACAAGATCAGTGATTAACAATAAATTCAAACATTTTTTTCAAGTAAAAACATGGTCAACAATAGTTGTAATACTGTATATGGTCTATTCATCCATATTCTATATCGCATGTCCTTATTAGGGTCACAGGTGGGCTGGACTCTGTTCCAGCTGACTTAAAGCAAGAGGCTGGGTACACCTTGGACCGGTCATCAGTCAATCATGGGGCACAAATACACACACAACTACTTACAAACAAATTCATTGGGGTGGCAGTATGTAAGGCAGGGGACAGTCAGTCAGTCAGAGGACACAGGTTTGAGTCCTACTGTGGGAAAAAAATGGCAACTAGTTGTTGGAAAGCGTCTGTTTAATGCTATTATCAAGGTGCGCTTCCGCAAGGTATTGTCCTCACCAACCCAGCTCAGGTGGTGCAGCACTCTGCACACTTCTTTCACACTGAATCATACCTGCATGTGTCTGATCTGTTTTTGAGCCCTTTGCAACACAAGAAATACATTGAAGTGTGAGTTGAACTTAACCAAGAGGGACAGTAATAAGAATAATAATTAGGGCCTGAGCAGTGACCGCAAAGAGGTCCCCTTTGTTTTTGTAGAAACTATTAGGGCCTGAGCAGCGACCGCTGCGAGGTCCTGATTGTTTTTATAGAAATTATTATTATTATTATTATTCTTAATATTAGGACCTGAGCAGCGACCTGTTGACTTCAAAATTGGGCTGGACCATCTCAACACCTTGGACATCAGGAAGAAAAATCTTGAGTTTTCTACATACTATAGGCGGCGTCAGGGGTCGGGCATCACATTTTTCATTTCATAATCCCTTCTTAATGAACCATTCTCGGTTTCACTTAGATTTACAAAAACTGGGAGGGATATGTAACAATCCATAACATACAAAAAAGTATTTTAAATCCATATGGTAAACCGAAAAAGAATAACAGAACCCTGTGGAACACCATATGATTTACTTAATTCGTCACTATTTTTGGGGGACTTTTAAAGAGGTCATAATTTAACGAACTCCTCCTAAAGAATTATCCGATCATTTTCAAACTTTGCATGTTCCATCTGAAGATGTTGAAGATAAAACGTTGAAATATTTTTATTTCGTCATACACTGTTGCTGTGGCAAGGAAACTATTAACAAGAAAATGATGCTGTTTTTGAGGTTCAAAACCTGGGCAAAAACACATGAAACTTTGCCCACAAATCAGCCCTGGCATAAAACTCCATATTTTAGAGATTTGTTGTGTGATTTTCAAAAACTGGCTCCATTGTGCTCCCTACAAATTTTTAACAAAGCATTCACTGTTCTACGTTTAACCTAGATCTGTGAAAATTGGGAAACGTGTAAAAGCTTAAGACCTACAAAATATTAATTCAGAGCCATATGCAAGACCTAACAGAAGTCTGCCATTTTATTTTCATGTTTTGGCCTTTAATAGAGTTCATATTTTAACAAACTCCTCCTTAAAGGTCCTGATACACCAAAAAGACGCTGGCCAACAGTGACAGACGCTTACCCCCTGTGGCGTCTGGCCGGCTGACGGCACATCACGCTGGGGAATACACCCGCAGCGACCATTTAAGTACCTTCTGCGCATGCATAAGATGTAATACCCTTCCATACCATCGCCGGCGGTAGTCACTATTTCTCATGGTTAGAAAACTCCAGCCGGAAAGCTGTTGGCCGGCGGCGGATTATAAAAACCGTAAACAATGGATTCAGCTCTATTCTTCGCTCACGATGACCTCCCACGCGAAGTAAACTATCACGTTCTTGACACGGTATTGTGAAATACTTACATTGTCAACCCTCGCTCTTGTACTTGTAAGAAGATTAAGGCAGCGGAGGCGTTCTCACTGTTTTCCCGCCTTTGTCGCTTCTCATTGGTGCTCCGCGCGCTGATTTGCTAGCTTACAGCCAATCAGAGTGACCAAATGTCACGACTGGCGACGCCGATTCAACATACGTAAGGCAGTCACATCCAGCCTTGCTTCTCCAGTCACGTCCACCTCTGCATCTCAAGTCACATCCAGCCTTGCCTCCTCCCACCACGTAAAGCCCCATGTCTCCTGCCATGTCCAACTCTGTGTGTCCCGCCAGGTCCAGTCCTGTGTCTCCCGCCAGGTCCAGTCCTGTGTCTCCCGCCACGTCTTCTGTCACATATCATTAAAATCACCTACACCTACCCCCTGTCTCAAAGTCCTGTTCTTTGCTCCTCACGCCATTTCCCGTCAACCAACCTTAACAGAATGACCCGACCACCAAGGGACCCAGCAGGCCCATGGCCACTGTTGCTGCCTCCCGTTCCCGTGCTGGCACGTCGCCAGCTTCAAGTCCCCGTTACCACGCTGGCTCCTTGCCAGCTTCAAGTCCCCATTCCCGTGCCGGCTCCTCAGCAGCTTAATGTCCCAGGTCCCGCGTCGGATTCTTGTCGGCTGCATTCAGTGTCCTAGCCCAATTCTTGTCGGATGCAGTCCCCGCTCGAGCCCGATTCTTGTCGGCTGCAGTCCCCGTCCGAGCCGGGGTCTCATCGGCTGCAGCCCCCTTCCGCGCCGGATTGTAGTCAGCTGCAGTCCTCCGACAACTCCTTGACAGATTAATCGGCCCTCCAGCAACTCCTCGACTGCTACCACCGCTCCCGTGATGACTGCGCAGCAGCTGAAGCCACTAACCAAAGACGACTCGCCTGCTGCCGCTGCGCTCCAACTAATTCTAAGCAGCTGCCCTACGTTCCTGTCTGGCAGCGTCAGCGCAGCGGCCGCCCTCCGTTACTGTCTCGGCGGATCTACAGCAGTTGTCGCCCCCCGTTCCTTTCAATGGCTCCTCGGCCGCTGATGAGGACTTCCAACGGTTCCTCGAAAGCTGCAATCACCCTCCGACTACTTCTCGGCAGCCGCCCTCCATTCCTGTTCTGGCAGCGTGCATCCTGCGGCCGCCTTCTAGTCCCGTTCTGGCGGCTGCTGCGCTGTGGCCGCCTTTGACTCCAGTCTGCCCTCCAGGATGACCACTATCGGCTGTAGAAGAGCCACTAGGACTGAACACCATAACTTCTGTTATGTTTTCTTTGAAATTTAAGAAATTCAGTGCCATCCAGGTTTTAATTTCTTCTAGACAGGACAAAAGTGGCCTTAAGGAGAAAGCGTCTTTTTGCTCATAGATTTGACAGCCATCCGCATAGCAGTGGAAGGAAATATCATGTTTTCAAAGGATGGGGCAGCAACTACAGTGAAAACAGCAAGGGCCCAAAAATAGAACCCTGTGGAACACCATATGACAGAGAGGCAGAACGGTACAGAGCAACCTAGGCTAACACAAAAAAGTCCTGCCAGCCAAATAGGATCCAAACCACTCTAGAGCGCCTCCACTAATGCCCACATGTTGTCGCAAACGAGACAGAAGAATACCGTGGTCCACTGTATCGAACGCTGCAGTTAAATCCAACAAAACAAGACATGCATAGGATATCGTTAAAAGCAGGGCTAACTCTGTGATATGCATCATCTTGAAACCAGGGGTTCGACCGTGTCGCTCGGGGAGTTCTGTGGGGGGTGCTTCGGCAGTATGGGGTACCAACCCCCTTAATGTGGGCCGTTGGGTCCCTGTACCACCAAAATCAGAGTTTGATTTGCATTTCCGGCAGTAAGTCGGATTCGTTTCCAGTGAGGGTTGGACTCCACCAAAGCTGCCCTTTTATCACCGATTCTGTTTATAACTTTTATGGACAGAATTTCTAAGCACAGCCGAAGGGTTGAGGGGGTCCAGTTTGGTGGTCTCAGTATTGCATCCCTGCTTTTTGCAGATGATGTGGTAGTGTTGACTTCTTCAAGCCTTGCTCTCCAACTCTCACTGGAACGGTACACAGCCGAGTGTGAAGCGGGTTGGGATGAAAATCAGCACCTCCAAATCTGAGACTATGGTCTTCAGTTGGAAAAGGATTGAGTGCCCTCTCCAGGTCAGAGATGAGGAGGAGTTCAAATACTTTGGGGTCTTGTTCATGAGTGAGAGTAGAATGGAGCGTGAGATCGACATGCGGATCGGTTAGGCTCAGAGTCGAGCCGCTGCTCCTCCATATTGAGGGAGCCAGATGAGGTGGCTTGGGTATCTGATTAGGTGAGGTGTTCCAGGCATATCCCACCGGCAGGAAGTCCAGAGGACGACACAGGACACACTGGAGAGACGTCTCCCGGCTGGCCTAGGAGCGCCTGGGGATCCTTCCGGAAGAGTTGGAAGACGTGGCTGGGGAGAAGGAAGTGTGGCCTTCCCTGCTGAAGCTGCTGCTTCGCAACTCAACCCCGTATAAGCGTTCGTTATGGATGGATGAATGGATTGAGGGAGAGAGGAGGCAGGGTGCAGCTATTTCTGTTGACCGCTAGTTTTTTACCATCTACTGTATTTGCCCAACCTGCAACTTTGTTTTGACTCATTGTACAGTTGAAAGTATCATTTATTGAAGAGTCAAATAAACACCTACAATCTGCAGTAATGGCTTGAAGTTTCCATCTTGGATTCAGCATGCCAGATAGAGCTCTGCTTTTCCAATCTCAGTGACTAATTTAGTTTTTGATAGTCACGCAATGTAAATATTGAGACTTTGGGCAAAATTTTCCATTTTCACTTAGTGATGTACTTACTTTATTATTACCAGTGGTTTAGATATTAATGGCAGTGTGTTGAATTGTTTTGAGGGGAAATGTACGCAATTATACAAACGTTACACTGACTACGTTGGATCAAAGTGCCACTTCACACACATTAGTGGGTACTGGTCAGCCTATGATTTGTTTGTTCAGATTTAGGATTTAGTGTTTGATTTACAGAATGTTCACCCTATGCTTGCATTGGTTTTCTACAGGTACTCTGGCTTTATCCCACATTCCAAAATCATGCATGTTAGGTTCATTGAAGACTCTAAAATGTCCTTAGGTTTGCATGTGAATATATGTTTATGTGACCTGTCTATTGTCAAGTCCAGGGTGTACCCCACTTCTTGCCTGAAGTCAGCTGGGATAGGCTCCAGCTCACCCATGACCCAAATTAAGGTAAGCGATATACAAAATGTATGGATGGATTGATGTCCAACACTTCAGTGTTTCAGCAAATTAGCCTTTCTCCAATAAGGAGCTAAATTGCAAAACAACGTGTGTTTGATCCATGAATACCCTAAACATTTCCTGGTTGGATTAAAATAGTTTTTTATTCTAAAATGTCCTCTCATCATATTGTTCACATGTTGACGTCATGAGAACAAGACACAACAACATTTGATCAAAAGCACCTCTCCTTTGCAAATACACATTCCAGAAGAGAAGTGGGCACCGAGCTTAGCGTGTGTCATCAGCAGGTTGCAACATACAAACGGAGATTGGAAGAGTCACAGAAAGACAAACTGTTTTGTGGACCTACTTGAAATTCATTTTTTGAAGAACTGTATGTTGTGCAAAAAGTATTTCAGGATTGAACAGTTGTTTATTCAAAAGTTTAGAGAATGTCAAGTTTCATTCAACAAAAAAAAAAAAAAACACTGGATCTTTGGTACTTTGACCATTTATGTTTCCTGCAAATACTCAAAAAGACAAAATTTGTATTTGAAATCAATAAGTATTGTTGTCAGTAGTCTGTGTGCGTGCGCGTGTATCCAGTACATATACAGTATATACTGTATACACACACACATATATATATATATATACATGTATTCCAGCTCTGTCAAACACCACAATAGATTTCAAATGAAACAATCAAGATGTGCTTTAAGTGCAGACTGAGCTTTAATTTGAGGGTATTTACATACAAACCAGGTGAACTGTAAAGGAATTACAACAGAATTTACACGTGCTTCCAACTTTTTAAGGTCCAAAAGTAATCTGACAATTGGCTACTCAGGTATTCCATGAGACCTCAGGTTGTGGTGGGGAACGGCTATTTTTAAAAACAACTTTCAATTAAGTGTATATTCGTAACCAGCTATGAGGGCACTTTCTCTGGTCTTCCCTGGTTTCTTATGTAAAGCTAAGAGTCTCTAACTTGGGTTAAAGATTGGGCAGTGATTGTAACTCATTCACTACCTGACATTTTGAGACACTCTTTTACCCAAACGTTTGAAAAAATTTGAAAAAAATAAAAATAAGTTCCTGGTATTGAACACCTGGACTGTGAAAAGAAAAGTAAATTCATTAATGGCAGTGAATGAGTTAAATTGGATCGGCAAATCAGTGCTGTTGTTAGATCCAGCTTCTTTCATCTTAGGCAGCTGGCTAAGGTAAAGCCCTTCCTTTCTCAACAGCACTTACATCTTGATAGGTAAGTATTGTTATTTTCTCTTGGTTCTATTCCATTCGGAGCAGACAAATAAAGACTTTCATGCCTTCTTTGCCTTGCTGAGAATGTGGGGGTGTGTTGGGGGGTTTGTGCGTGCGTGTGTGTGTGCGTGTGGGGGGGGGTGTGCGTGCGTGTGTGTGCGTGCGTGTGTGTGTGAGTGTGTGCAGGTGTGTTTGTGGATGTCTGTCTTTGCGTATATTGCGAGGGAGGGAGGGAAGGCGGGAACGGGTTCTCTTTTTATGTTGCATTTTGACGTTTTTAATGTACATCACTTTGAGTTGCATCCTATGTGTGAAAAGTGCTGTATAAATACAATTTGATTTGATTTGACTTAAATAACTCTTTTCACATGTACATTAATAATATGACAAGAACTACGTTTTTTCACCTACACAATATTGCAAAGATCGTCCACAATATTGCAAAGATCGTTCTATTTGTCCATCTATCTGCTAGTGGTTTGTTACGTCTCACCTCGATTATTGTCACGCATTGCTCTCTGGTCTTCCCACGTATAGTATTAAAAGTCTGCGGTTAGTACAAAGTGCTGCAGCTCGACGCCTGACAAAGTTCAATTAACCCGAAACTAGCCATCTTATATTGGCTCCCGATCCACTTGAGATGCAATTTCAAGGATTTGCTACTTACTTATAAAATATAACATGGCTTAGTACCTTCCTATCTCGTTGGTTTTGATGTACGGTATGTTCTGTCCCAAAACCTTCGCTCTAGAATGTTTTCTATTCGGGCTCCAGTGCTCTGGAATGCCCAACTCACGAAAATTACAACTATACCTTAGTAGAAATGTTTACAACTCCACTAAAGTCTCCTTTATATACTCTTGCATTTAGTTGAACTACATGTTGGTCTGTTTGACTGCCGCTTCTTCTGTGGGCAAGTGAAGCCCTTTGAGACTCATCTGTAATTAAAGGCTACATAAATAAATTTGACTTGACTTCAATATGAGTTATAATTGTTAGTTTGTCGCTTAAAAAGGTGGAAGCCTTGTGAATCCTACACCGTTCACCTGATTTGGATATAAATACCTTCAAATTAAAGCACAGAGTCTGCACTTAAATAATATCTGTATTGTTTCATTTCAAATCCATTGTAGTGTTGTAAGGAGCTAGAATGCTAAAAATTGGGTCAATGTCCAAATATGTATGGACCTGACGTATATTAATATATATTTACACACACCCCCCCACACACACACACGCACACGCACACCCACACAGGGGTGCACAGGTACACATGCGTAACAGAAATCACTCACACGTACAGTCATTTGCGTCACGACGCGCATTTGCGTACCTGTACACACTAGTGGTGCACTGTAACGAATCATCTTTGGCCCGTGATCGGTAAGGATCAAGCATCACGGTTCAGAATAGGCACAATCCGCAGAATGGTTGGTGAAAAAAACTGTGCGCATTCACATTAAGGCAACGTGATTAGTCTGCATTCAGCAAAGGAAGTTGAAAAACATCAACATAATACGTAAGACCGCAAAGGCTAACTTCAAAATAAAGCTTACCAAATAGTACATTCAGTCATTGATGCCAATGCCTTAGTGGACTTTTACTTTGAAATTGGCCCGCGTGGTGGCGTAACGGCTAACGTGATTTCCATTTTCAATGTTACGGCAGTTTTAACGCTTGCCACCAACACTAACACAATGCCGTCCCGAAATCATATTCAGTGTCTAATTTAGGATGTGAACAAACCGCTGGTTAATTACACTGTCATTGTATGATACGGTACAAGTCTCTGGCATTAGTGGCTAGCAGCTGTTATCATTAGCTGGTAGTTGAACAGCTGTTCCTTGGCTTACAGTACTGTACTTTTTTTTTTTTACTTTTTCAATAGTTGACCAAGATTCCTTTGTAATGCATTGCTCATGTTGAAAGGAAGGTGCCTTAAATTGCACTTCAAGGTCTTTTTCATTTTGAAAAAAAAATAAAAATAAAACTTTGTCTTCATTTATTTTACAAAAACACTTTTGCTCAATAAATAATTCGAAGTAAACATTCAGCTCAAAATGTCTGGCAGGATACCTTTATTTATTTATACACTGTACCACTTACAAAATAAGAATGTATCCTGCCTTATACTGTATTGCGTTAAGTTGTGTTCTTATATCCAAATGGCCATTTTAGACATTAGGAGTTGATTTTTTTTTTTATGGGCAAAAATGTTTAATAAAATAAATGAAGACAAAGTTCTATATCTCTTTTTTTTTTCTTTTTTCTGATCCCAAAAAACGATCCGATACGTGACTCAAAATACATGACCGATCCGAACCGTGACTTATGTGATCCGTTGGACCACTATTGAGTGCCAAAGACAATCTCCTGGTACTCTTGTGAGTACCCCATGAAAAATAACATGTGCACCCCTGTGTGTGTGTGTGTGGGGGGGGGGGGGGGGTGTATATATATATATATATATATATATATATATATATATATATGCTTTTCTATTCCACACATTGTAATTAGTAGCATAATTTTTAACCTAGCGCGCAGAATCCAGATGAGACAAGCCCACAGCAGTAGCACGAATGTCAGCCAACTGTGGTATGTGATGCTCCAAACCTGAATAACCAGAAACAACAGATGTTTAATGTTTAAATAGCTGCATGATTTCATGTTACATTTGTTTATTGCAGTCACTGATGGTGTAGTGGCACATTCCCCTGACTTGTGGGCAAGCAGCATGCTTTCAATTCCCACTCAATAATGATATGAATGTGAGCGTGAATGGTTATCTACAGAGGTGGGCATTCCATCAGACTGACAGACCGGTCCACCAGTCCATCACTGACGAATGCCCGTTTTGCTGATGATTGACGAATGATGGGGCACTTTTAAAAAAGGACAGACTAAGCACTGATGGAAGTGGATTTTCGTCCGTCAAAGTATTCGTCACTAACCGCATCCGTCAGTGGATCGTCAGTGATGGACTCACCCTTTTTGCTGATGTTTTTTGGAGGGACCAACTGACAGACCAACGGACTAATTGACGGACTAAATGACGGACTGATCAACTGATGATTACAATTCAGTTTGTCATGAAACATGACCCAGTAGTAGTACCCAGTACCCAAAGTACCCAGGCTACTGATGGATGATGGACCAGCAAAATTTTGTAAAATACCCACCTCTGGTTACCTGTCTTCATTATTTGCCCTGACTGGGATAGGCTCTAGCTCACCCGTGACCCTGAAAAGGATAAGTGGTATCGAACATAGATGGATGGATTTGTCTTCTGCTTTTCGTTAGGTGAGTTGGGGTGAAAACCTCCAAAATAGGCTTTTTAAACTCTCTGTCACACAATGCATTCACATTTAGACATTACATTTCAAATTTAGGCTGTGGACATGAAATTGAAACACTGTGCTCTCAAAATATATAAAGTGTATATAAAAAGTCTAGTTACAAGTGTTTGTGATGAGAAAAAAACAGACCAAGATAAATCATTTCAAAACTTTTCCCATCATTGTATTGTATTGTATTGTATAGTATTATTCATCTATAACCTATACAAGTTAATAAAAAAAAAATCTATTAGAGAGGGAAATATAAAGGGAAAATAAAATAAACAACCAAGTTAATGTGTGTACACCCACTCACATCACATTTAAACCCATTAAATCAGAGTGAGGACATACACACCACCATTTAAAGTGCCTCTGCTGGCAAAGAGAGCAAGCTATTTTCAACACTTAATATTAGTCAATTTTCAACCCCAAATAAAAATGAAATGTTCTAGTCGTCTTTTCGTGACTTTTTTGTAGTCACATCTTACAGCACAAACCATGGTCTGTTAAGAGTTTCCACAGCGTCAGAGGGACCTCATCGATCAAAGATCTCTGTCAGGAGAAGGGTACAAAAGAAATTCTAAGGTATTAAATATAGTATAGAATATGCTGAAGACAGTCCTCATCAAGTGGAGAAAATATGGCACAACAGTGACACTACCAATAATTGGATGTCCCTGTAAAGTTGATGAAAAGAAAAAAAATGAATACTAGACAGCGGAAGGCCAACAGCTACATTGATGAAGCTGCAATTTTTGGCAAGGTCTGGCTGTTTAGGACAAGCAACAATAATCTCCCGTTTTTATCATACAATGTGTCTAGGCCAGGGGTGGACAACCCACGGCCCCGGAGCCGCATGCGGTTCTTTCATCCTTATGTTGCAGCTCTGCGTGGCTTTGGAAAATAAATTACAGGTGTCCGATTGAAGTGCCTCCATGAAATGAGATCGAAAAAGCCTCGCCTCATCATTTCTGCCAAGCACTGTACAGTATTTCTACCTCTTACCGAATCGCTCCACTGTCAAAATGCCCAACACGCTGCACCACATTTACTTCCATAAACACAACGTTGTGAGTGACGTCGATTGTCTCTTCTTTTGCGGGTCACTTTATGGGCGCAATAATGTTCACACAGGAAAAGAGACCGAGGTCACATTTATAATGTAATAGGAACGCTTAAACAAAAAAAATGATTTTTCTTAAAAAGACGGCAGCTTACAGTCCTGAGTAAAGAAATGAAAATGGCTTCCCAGCCCTGATTTGCAGATGCTGCATGTGCGCAAAGGTTGAGGAGTCCTATTAACCAGGTAAAATAAAGGCAGTTCTTTTGCAAATATTTCTTTTCATTGTTCAGTGAAATAGTGCTCTTTTTTCCACTGTATTTTAAAATTCAGGCATTTGCTAGATGAGTATGGTTTAAGTTCAGCTTTTTTACTCAATTGAAAGAGACCTTCTTCAGCTCTGCACTTTTTTTTTGTTCAAAATGTGTTCATTTAATCATCCATCCATTATCTATACCGCTTATCCTCACAAGGGTCGCGGGGCGTGCTGGAGCCTATCCCAGCTGTCTTCAGGCAGTAGGCAGGGTACACCCTGAATTGGTTGCCAGCCAATCGCAGGGCACACAAAGACAAACATCCGCACTCACAATCACACCTAGGGGCAATTTAGGGAGTCCAATCAACTTACCATGCATGTTTTTGGAATGTGGGAGGAAACCGGAGTACCCGGAGAAAACCCACGCAGGCACGGGGAGAACATGCAAACTCCACACAGGGAGGCCGGAGCCGGGTTCGAACCCACGACCTCTGAACTGTGAGGCGGACGTGCTAACCAGTCGACCACCAATTTAAAAAATACTTAACTTTAATAGAACATTTTGGTTGCTTTTAAATGTATGGTGAAAGATTTACATTGATTTTGTAGATTTTTTTCAAATTAGAAGATTTTATGTAAAAAAACCTGTCCCAACTTTTCATGTCACTACAGAAACACACAGAGTATTTGTCTGTAGGCAGGGCTTGGTTTTAGCCACATCCCCAGAAATTTCACCAGTAAGAAATGTTCATCATCGGGCACATGGCGAGTAATTAGTTGGCAGCATTATTAAATCAAATCAACATGTGGTTTTAAGGAACCGTCACTACTGAACACCTCATTTCGGCAATAAAATTAGCACTTTTGATTTTAATGCTAAATGTACTCTTTTCTATCTCTGTACACATGCTCAAAACTGTCTGTGGTAGCCACGTTGTTCCTAGCATTGTTGAGTATTGTCAACAACTATCATAAAACCGAAACGGTCACTACAGAAATGTTTCGGTAGTGACATAAAGCTTTCAGTAGTGACAATATGATGTTTACTTTTGAATAAAGCAAGTTTTAAATAATATAATACATAGATACATATGTAATACATAGATCTTTCTGATTTAACTATATTCGATTCCATATTTTACCTTAATTTGAAGGGAAAAATAAAACCAAAACAGGCACTACCAAAACATACAGAAAGGTTTCGGTTGTGACATAATGGTTTCGGTAATGACAATATGATGTTTCTTTTTGAATAAAGTAAGTTTTAAATAATATAATACATGGATACATATGTCATACATAGATCTCTCTAAATTTAACAATATTCTATTTCATATTTTATCTTCATTTGAAGGGAAAAACACCAAAATGCCAAAAAGCCTAGCAGAGACAGAGTGCAGGCGAACTGTTACTGTTGTATCGAACCAACGATCTCTGAACTGTGAGGCGGACGTGCTAACCAGTCGCCCTTCCATTCATTTAATCAATAAAATGTAATTTTCTGAAACATGGATAGACTACATGGATTTCATTAGCATTACACTATTTTACAAGTGTGTGTGTGTGTATATATATATATATATATATATATATATATATATATATATATATATATATATATATATATATATATATATATATAGGTCCTTATCAAAAAATTAGCATATTGTGATAAAGTTCATTATTTTCCATTATTTCAAAAAGGAATAAATACTTAAGCACAATATAAATAAATAAATATATACTCACAAAACAATATTGCAGCATTTTAGAACAATAATAAATACAAAATAATATGCCGTTTGCTGGGCGGCACGGTGGTCGACTGGTTAGCACATCCGCTTCAGAGGTTGTGGGTTCGATCTCTAAATTGCCCCGAGGTGTGATTGTGAGTGTGGATGTTTGTTTTTGTGTGCCCTGCGATTGGCTGGCAACCAATTCAGGGTGTCCCCCGACTACTGCCCGAAGACAGCTGGGATAGGCTCCAGCACGCCCCGCGACCCTTGTGAGGATAAGCGGTATCGATAATGGATGGATGCATGGCGTTTGCTCCAAAGCAGCTGTATTTCATAACAGCACGAGACACGCAGCGCGATCGAGAGCCGCACGGGACCATCTCAGCGGTCCATATCCGTAAAAATGACTGCTCTCATAGTTCGAAATCCAAGCGGCGCTTGAGCAACAAGTCTCCCTCAAGAAGAAATAAATATATCTGTTAGAACAACACTAATGTAAATGATTGTGTGTATGCGTGTGCGGACGCGTATGCGTGTCTATCCGTGCGTGCATGTGTGTGTGTTTGAAAGGGCTGAAGGGCTGTTTGTGTGAGTTGAATCCAATGCTTGTTTTTTCATTTTAAGTCAACCCAAACATATTTTTTTCAAGAATATGTTCTATGCAGGCCCCTTAGTTGAAACAAGATATTCTGATTGTAAGAATAATAATGTATTTTATTATTCATTTGTTGGATTTTTGTGGACAAGGCATGTTAGCTTTATTAGCTTGTGGGTTTAGCTTTAGCTTTTTCACACACACACAAACACACACACACACACCCCTACACGCACACACACACACACACACATAGACAAAAGAAGTTCATAGTGTTCCAGCTGCTATCGCTCCCCTTTTCCTTAGAGGTGGAACACCTTTGTAATCAGGGACTCCGAAGAAAATAAAAAGAGAGGAGGCGCAGGAGACGGGCAGAGGGTTTTAGGAACTGGAATCGTACATTTCCCTGCGCTCTCCTTGCAAGTAAAAAGACAATATTGTTGTAGAGTGTCTTCTCTCCTCATTGTGTTCATTGTTTACTAATGTCTCACTTGGTGTGAACCTGACACTGATTAATATTGTGTTTGTAGAATATGAGTCAAGCAGCAAAATATAGCCATCTCAGGGGTCATTTTATCACTTCTGTCGACTGAAAATAACATCATAGATGCCGTGAGGGCTCAAATAACGACCAATCATGGCTCAGTTTCAGAAAACAGGTGAGCTGTGATTGGTTGTTACCTGAGCCCTGAAGAACTGTGATGTCATTTTCAGTCGACAGACGTGACAAAATGGCTGGCCCCAGTGATGGTTAAAAACAGGTGGATTAATTTATTCCACAAACGCAATAATTATCAGAATGCCTTGTTTCAACGAGTGGGCTTGTATAGAACATATTCTTGAAAAAAATATGTTTGGGTTGACTTCCTTTAATAAAGTATTTGCATAATAAAAAAACTCAGCTTATTCATGTTAAGGTTATTAAAATTCAACAAAAATAATGGGACAGAAAAATCAAGGGATTTTTTTACAATAAATGAAATGTGCGATTAACTACGAGTTAATTATGAAAAATTTTATTAACCACGATTAATTATTTAAATCGACCTATATACCTATACCTATATATATACCTATATATGTATATATATTTATGTGTGTATATATGTATATATATATATATATATATATATATATATATATATATATATATATATATATATATATATATACATATATACATATATATATATATACATATATATATATACATATATACATGTGCCCAGAGGAGAGACACTTACCACTAACCCCTCATCTGCCTGACCCTCCCTCGGCTTCCTCATGCTTGGAAGTCTGCGATCACCGCATTGTTAAAATTTACATATATATACATACATATATATATATATATATATATACATATATATATATATATATATACATATATGTATATATGTATACATATATACATACATAAACAGTAAAATATTAGGGGTGTAATGGTACGCTAAATCATGCTTCGGTTCGTTTTTTTGGAAACTTTGGTGAGTTATATTTTCGGTCCAAAAAAACGTTTTTTTTTGTTTTTTTTTTAAATGGGTTTATATTGAAAAGAAAAAGTAATTTGGAAAAAGTAAACCATTCGGGTTATATTCTAAGAAATTACACCAGACTAAAAAATACACTAACACTAAAGATCTCTTAATTTTGTAAATTATTAAGACACTGAAATCTTTAAACCAGTAGCAACAGCCTATGACTATGACACATCTAAGTATTCAATTTAAAGACAATTCAATTTCAATGTCATTACATTACATAGAGTATATACACTTTTTGTGATGAAAAAAAATACATACAATAACAGTTACAATTATTGCTAACTATATTAAAACTTTTTATAATGAAAAAAATACAGTAACTTTAAAAAGTCTTTATGAAATTGTATACACTTTTTAGGCATTGAAATCTTTGAATGTTTAATAGCATATTGTAACGAATTGGGTTATCTGTGTTGTGGTCGGATTTGTGTGTTGCTGAGTTGTGATGTTTCTGCGAGCAGTTGTACTTGGGTTAATAAAAACATGATAACTAAACTACGTCTGACGGCGTGTTCCTGGAAGATGCTACAATATGATAAATCTGACCAGTCGACTGGTCATATATTTGAACGAAGTTACACTGCTCGCTCGCTTGACATGAGTATGGCCCACAGCCGCCTGGCCCGCACACAGGATCCGTTGGGTTAGCTGCTTCTTCTTTGTTGGTTTAAATGCTTCATTTCAGTTTGTTTCGCAGCTTCTTCTTCCTTGGTTTAACTTCTTCGTGTTTTCGTGTTTGCAGGCGGATGCGCGCTACTACATCATGCACCATGCCGCGATCGGGTTATTTTCTATCGAACGTTTTATCAAAGGCCCTAGCTCAATTAAATTAGTTCTACAAATATTCTGATGGTTCAGTGCAATGGTGTTGTCATATTGAAGAATGAAATACAATAACCACAAATAACCACGGAGCTCAGAATCTGTCTGCCTGCTCCTTGATCAAATCCACCAAAATCACATTACATCACCTGTGCCAAAATTTAGACCTGGCTCTTTTGGCAGCCATTTTATATTTAGTCTTAGTCTTTGCCTTTTGGGCAAAAATGCTAGTCAATAGTCAATTTTAGTTAAAAATAGTCATACAAAGTTTCCACCCAATAACAAAGACTTTCTGATCTTCTAAGTATTATGCATTACACACAGATAAAGTGAAAGGGCAAGCAAGAAAAATGTATACAGTCTGAGCAGTCTATGGAACCATGCTGTATGTGTATACCTGTATGTACAGTATATGGGCCATTCTACTGAATTGGTTCAAATTCAGAGTTGGAAAATGTGTGAAATTTGTATTTTATTTCAGAAAAACATTTATTGTATTCATGTTGCACCATATCTAAGGGGCACAAATATAGTAATAGTACAGTCAATTTTCAAATTGTATTTTCTAGCTTTTCCCAAATATCTTGCCTGTCCCTAAAATGTGTCACTACCGAAACACACAATTACAGAAGAAAATAATTCTACTAGCCTATTCATATTTGTTTCCATTCACCCCTCTACAGAGTATTTTTATAAATTAATATATGTGGTTTTGGCATCAAAACCAATCAAAATGAATTTTTAACAGAATTTGATATGACTTTTTCCGAAATAAATCAAAATTGATATGCTATTTTTTATTGTAAAATGTAGAAAGTTGATCACATTGACTTCAAAAGTCATCATTAATTAAAACAAACATACCCTCAAACAATCATTATCAAAAAATTTTGGTTGATATTTCAATACTTTTTATTTTTGTTAAAACATCAGTTTTCTCTGTAGTGACTGCAACATTTCATTAGTGACCATATTGTTGCGTCTGTTGTAGTAATACTTTGTGTGAGGATAGCATTGTAATCACTTAACTGGTTTTGCTATATTTGAACTTTTAACGAGTATTATAACTAATGAAACATTATTTTTCTCCATTTTCTATTGCTTTGTGCTGTACTCAGGGTTGCAGGCGGTTGGAGTTGATCGCAGCTGACTTAGGGCAAAAGGAGGGTACATGCTGGACCGGTCACCTGTCCACCACAGGGCTCTTCATCATTGAAAAACTGTGGTTTCACCTTCCAAATGAATATTTTATTGGAATGACAAACATTTTTGTAACATACATTTCCCTGAATGTCTCTCTCTGTTTTTTGAGAGACATCCGGTCTTGTCTTTTCCTCCATGCTCTTCTGACTTTCCTTTGCTCTCTGCTGGATAATTCATTGGTAGACTTCAGCTTTCCTTCTTCCTTCCATCTCTTATTTCTTTCTCTTTCCTTTACTAAATATTTTTTGGATTTCACTGGGTCATTGTAACAGTTCGCCTGCACTCTGTCTCTGCTAGGCTTTTTGGCATTGTGGTGTTTTTCCCTTCAAATTAAGATAAAATATGAAATAGAATAATTTTAATTCAGAGAGATCTATGTATGACATATGTATCCATGTATTATATTATTTAAAACTTACTTTATTCAAAAAGAAACATCATATTGTCATTACCGAAAGCTTTATGTCACTACCGAAACGTTTCGGTAGTGACCGTTTCGGTTTTATGATAGTTGTTGACAATACTCAACAATGCTAGGAACAACGTGGCTACCACAGACAGTTTTGAGCATGTGTACGGAGATAGAAAAGAGTACATTTAGCATTAAAATCAAAAGTGCTAATTTTATTGCCGAAATGAGGTGTTCAGTAGTGACGGTTTCTTAAAACCACATGTTGATTTGATTTAATAATGCTGCCAACTAATTACTCGCCATGTGCCCGATGATGAACATGAAGGTAATGTCCCTTACTGGTGAAATTTCTGGGGATGTGGCTAAAACCAAGCCCTGCCTACAGACAAATACTCTGTGTGTTTTGGTAGTGACATGAAAAGTTGGGACAGGTTTTTTTACATAAAATCTTCTAATTTGAAAAAAATCTACAAAATCAATGTAAATCTTTCACCATACATTTAAAAGCAACCAAAATGTTCTCTTGAAGTTAAGTATTTTTTAAATTGGTGGTCGACTGGTTAGCACATCCGCCTCACAGTTCAGAGGTCATGGGTTCGATCCCGGCTCCGGCCTCCCTGTGTGGAGTTTGCATGTTCTCCCCGTGCCTGCGTGGGTTTTCTCCGGGTACTCCGGTTTCCTCCCACATTCCAAAAACATGCATGGTAAGTTGATTGGACTCCCTAAATTGCCCCTAGGTGTGATTGTGAGTGCGGATGTTTGTCTTTGTGTGCCCTGCGATTGGCTGGCAACCAATTCAGGGTGTCCCCCGCCTACTGCCCGAAGACAGCTGGGATAGGCTCCAGCACGCCCCGCGACCCTTGTGAGGATAAGCGGTATAGATAATGGATGGATGGATGGATTTTTTAAATTGGCAAAAATCTCTACATTTTTTTTCAGGAATTGAAATTTTAGTTAGAGATTGGGACAACCATCTCCCAATAGGAAGTGACATATAAAAGATGACTTTTTATACATTCAGTTTAATAGTATCTCAATTAATGCCTTGTGTTAAAATAGATAGATCATAACAAGATATTAATAAGTATGCAAGGTCTGAACACTTCATTGTTTTTGAAAATTTGATTTTCATTGTGGGACAGCAATTTCAACCAATTTGGTAGAATGGGTCATATATGTGTACATACTGCAGCTGTGTATGCTATAGCTAAATATTAGTTGGATATGTGCATTTGTGTGTTAAACTTGTTGGCTCAATGTTGGTATTAGACATACTTAGCCAATTCTGGCATTGGGACGGACCAGTCAAAAGATTTAGCTCGACATGAAATAGTCTCCACTCTCAATGCACGCCGGGGGTCGAATAGGCGCTGTTAGTGAAAGTCCAACCGCAATCGTCAATGGACGCCCGTTTAAAATTAAAGATGGACCAGCCTATTGCATATATTATTTTTTTACCCCGGGAAAAAAAGAAAAAAATCTGAATGACAGACGACAGAAAGGTATCTACGCTGCAGACTGATGACAAATAACGGACACTCAATTTGTAGTAAAATGCTCAGCTCTGCCTAAATTATTGTTCTTCATTTCAATGCAATTGTTCCATATTATTGAGAATTAAAAGATAATTGCACTTAAAAAGGATGTACTTTAATTATTTTTGCTCTAACATCATCAGTATATCAGTGACAAAAAAAACAACAACAAACGATACTATCGTTTATAGTGATAGTTTCTGGGTAAATATATAATCCAGGAAAATATGATATAATGACAGGCCTTCCATTAAATAATGTGAATACAGTACACTGACTAAAATGAAATATCTATTATGAGGCCGGTCAGTCGGCCACTAGGCTTGGCAAGTTTTCTGGGGGAAACCCTGGAAGGCCCATGTCCATAATGTCATGTCATCTTCCAAACCGCTTATCCTATACAGGGTCACGGGGAGTTGCTGGAGCCTATCCCAGCCGTCAATGGGTGAAGGCAGACTACACCCCGAACTGGTCGCCAGCCAGTCACAGGGCACACACAGACACTGTCACTGAGTGGGAATCGATCCCATGCTGCCCGCACACAACTCAGGCGTGTGTACAACTACATTATCAGTGACCCTATGTCCATGATGTGGAAAGTACAATTACTGTTTTGCTACCAAACTCACCCAGTGTTGTAAAATTGCAACAAAGACATAACATTTTCAAATCACATTAAATAAATGTGATTAAAGAATGTGTCATGTCATGTCATCTTCCAAACCGCTTATCCTATATAGGGTCGCGGGGAGTTGCTGGAGCCTATCCCAGCCGTCAATGGGCGAAGGCAGACTACACCCTAAACTGGTCGCCAGCCAGTCGCAGGGCACACATAGACACTGTCACTGAGCGGGAATCGATCCCACGCTGCCCGCACACAACTCAGGCGTGTGTACCACTACACTATCAGCGGACTGATTAAAGAATGTATTTCACAATAAAAAAAATAAATAAATAAAAGGGGTTGCACATTGCTTGAGTTTGTGGCCCGAAGGCCGGACCTGTAAACACATGTACAATCCAAAAGCATTGCAGAGATAAACAAAAAGACCCACAGACCATGTAAATGTGGTCTTAAAAAATGTAAATAATATTATAAAAATAGAAACTGTGGAAAAAGGGGAAGTCAACCAAAACATTTATTTTTCCAGAATATGTTCTGGAACCCTAACAGCACTCCACAGCACCTTCAGTGACAGACTGTTACACCCTCGCTGTGCAAAGGAGAGATTCCGCCGTTCCTTCTTGCCTGCTGCTGTCAGACTCTTTAACAAGAACATTGTGTAGTCTCTACAAACTGGCGGTCATTAGTGCAATTGTGCAGTCCTGCACCTGAGCTCGTATCGTCCAATACCCAATATTCCCCACTACTGTAATACCGTGCAATACTCAACATTCCCCACTACTGTTAGTCTAGTTTTATTTTTATCCAATGCTGTTCCTTACATTTCACTACAGCACTGCAGCACTGTCACTTAGAGTATTTTTTCCTCTGTACTATGTACAGGCCGAAATGAGTGTTCCTCATATTTTTTATGTAGATGTAGGTTGGTGTGTATACACATGTGTATATACACATGTTACTGCGTATATCTACATAGGTTTGATTCTAAATGTTTGCCGTCAATGTTATACATTAATGGCCACATTATGCCGCCGCCCCTGTGTGACCTATATCTTTGCTACTGTAACAATGAAAATTTCCCCACTGTGGGATCAATAAAGACATTCTTATTCTTATTCTTATTCTTATTAATATGTACCCTTGCCCGGATGCTGGTCACCGGGGCCCCCCTCTGGAGCCAGGGCAGACTGTATCGGTCTGTCGTGGTGAAGAAGGAGCTGAACCCAAAGGCGAAGCTCTTGATTTACCGGTCGATCTACGTTCCTACCCTCACCTATGGTCATGAGCTGTGGGTCGTGACCGAACGAACAAGATCCCGGATACAAGCGGCCGAAATGGGTTTCCTCCGCAGGGTGTCCGGGCTCTCTCTTAGAGATAGGGTGAGAAGTTTGGTCATCCGTGAGGGACTCAGAGTTGAGCCGCTGCTCCTCCACGATGAGAGGAGCCAGCTGAGGTGGCTCGGGCATCTGATTAGGATGCCTCCTGGACGCATCCTTGGTGAGGTGTTCCGGGCATGTCCCACCAGCAGGAGGCCCCAAGGGGATACCTCTGGAAGAGCTGGAAGATGTGGCTGGGGAGCGGGAAGTCTGGGCTTCCCTGCTGAAGCTGCTGCCTCCGCAACCCAACCTCGGATAAGCGACAGATGATGGATGGATGGATGGAGAATATATTCTATGCGGGCCCACTAGATGAAACAAGGCATTCCAATAAATATTGCATATGTGGAATAAGAGTTAATCCACCCATTTTTAGCCCTCTCCCAATCACAGTTCACCTGTTTTCTGAAGCTGAGCCATGATTGGTGGTTATCTGAGCCCTGAGCAACTGTGATGTCATTTCATTTGACAGAAGTGACAAAATGGCAGTCCCCTGAGATGGCTAAAAACGGGTGGATTTTGCTGCTTAACTGATATTCCACAAATACAATATTAATCAGAATGCCATGTTTAGACTAGTGAAGGTGCATAAAACATATTATGGGGGGTTGACTGCCCTTTAAACATGATGTCGTACTTTTATATCGGTGGGTATTAAAGGATTAAACTTTCTGGCCAAAATTCAGATATGTATGTTCACTGTAACACTGCTCATCACCAAAATAACACCACCTTTCCATTGGCTGGAACTTAGGCCTTGGTCAAGATTGATTGAAGTATGAACTGTTCCAAATACCAGTTAGTATTAGCACAAAACCTTCATACTTTTGCTATTACGATGATGATGCTTGTGGATATTCCCATTTATCTAGGTCATCATCTCTTTTACAGGGCATAGAATTGATCGAAACTAGACTTCCACAGAAGATGTTTTGCCTCTCACCCGGAAAGGCTTCATCAGTTCAAGCAACAAGGCTTGGTTAGGACTAACCAAAATAACTTAATCTTTGAGAAAGACAATGACTCGAAGCACTCATCCAAATGAACAAAAGAACCTTAATCTACGTACACCAGAAGGTTCCGGTTTTGGAATGACCCAGCCAGAGCCAGCCTGAATCCCATAGAACATTTTGGGGTGATCGAAGAGGGGTGTGCACAGGATATGCCGTTGCAATCTGACAGATGTGGAGCACTTTTACAAAGAACAGTGGGCAAATTTCCGCATCAAGATGTGCCATACTGATAGGCTAGGTTCACACCATAGGTCTTAATGGTCAATTTGGATTTTTTTGAAAAAAATCTGATTTTTCTGTTTAATTAAGCGTTCATGTTACATTATAAATGCGACCTCGGTCTTGTCTGCTGTTTGAACAAATGCGTCACCAAAGTCACCCGTATGCGCAAAAGAAGAGACGATGTCACTCACGACGTATCGATTCGGTAGGAGGCAAGGCTTTTCTATCTCATTTCATGGCGACATTTCTAACAATGACGTCACATCATAACGCACGTAAAAAATGAATCAATGTGAACCGTGGCTGAATTCTACTATTATCATAAATGTCCACTTTATGCTTCAGGGGTTTCAGGTGGGAATCAAATTAAAGTAAAATACTGTTACTAAAAACAACTTTGCAGATTCGATCCCCCTGCTGCCAGCACTTTCCCTCTGCCCGTGCGGAGCGCATTTTGGCCTCGGATGACATCAATGTCGGATATATGCGACCTGGCCGTCGCAATACAAAAAATCGGATACGTATCTGATCTAGGAGCACATATGAAAGCGACCCAGGTCGGATTTGAAGAAATCGGAATTGAGCCCTTCTGACTGCCATAAAAAAAATCAGATACAAGTAGCATATGGGCAAAAAAATTAGATTTTGGTCGCATTTGCCTTTAGTGTGAACCTAGCCATAGACTTCTACCCAAAAATACTTAATTCTGTCATAAATGCCAAAGGTGCTGTAACAAAGATTTAGTTAGGGTGTGCAAATTGATGCAGGTGCATACATTTTTCCACTGAAAATATTTCAATATTTTTTCAATTGAGTCATAAAGCTTATAGGTCACATTAAAGGCAAATAGCCTTTGGAAATGATTTATCTTGGTCTCATTTTTAATACCGCAATAACCTGGCATTTGAACAAGAGTGTGTAGACTTTTTATTTCCATTATGGCTTTTTGTAATGGACTATTCTATTTCATAGGTTTATCACATTGGTTTATGTAAATATTTACCATCATTGCTGTCAGAGCACAGACATAACTCTGCTGCATGATCATCTTTCCCAGCATTAAAAATGGGCTTTCAGTCTGTTGGCCACCAGTTGTGTCACCAAAACCTGTCAAAGAAAAAATACCTGTCATTTTTGATTACCATAAAACATCAGAATACAATCATGCATCTATAAGGCCTTCTACATCTATCAAACACCTACCCACCAAGCTAACCATTATCACAAAAGATCCCAATATCATCCTTCTCCCTCCACTTACCTCATGTTTTTATATTCTCTTAGCTTTCTGGAGTTACCGTAATTATTTGTGATCTCCCTATGTTATTACAGAGGGTCTTCAGGTTACAAGGTTCCCGACAAATATTTTGAGGTTACAAATGGCACTGGAGGAAATAATTTGCATAACATTATGGGACAAGAAAACATCCCAGTTAACACTGTAGTGTAAATGTTTTTCATTTCATTGCTTTATATACCGTATTTTCTGGACTATAAGCTGTGCCTTTATATAAGACGCACATACTCTATTTTTAAAAACAGAGACAAAAAACATATATAAGCCGCACAGTATATAAGCCGCACCTATATATATTGAAAAATTAGATATTTACTGTATTTACAGAACGATATTGAACTGTAAATGTACATGCATGTACCTGAACAGATTCTTTCCTAACAGTGCCTTTTTACACGGCAGCAACTTTGCTGATTAAACGGAACAGAACCAAGAGAAAATAACATATTTATCTTCATTTCACTGCCTGCTGCCACTCCAGTTTGTCAGTTAATTTCCGCATACCACCTAATTTCTAACCTAGTACATAGTGCCCTCACCTGTTGAACTCCACCTGCAGTCACATCCTGTTAATGACAATTGTATTGTATTGTATTGTAATTACGGTCAGAGCGCCTCAAGCGGTGGAAGAAAAATCTACAGAATAGCCGCACCTTTATATAAACCGCGTGGTTCAAAACCTAGGAAAAAAGTAGCAGCGTATAGTCCGGAAAATACAGTAATTATGCCCTAGAAATGTTTTTTTTAATATAAATAATGACTGTATATATATGTTTTTACTACTGTGTACGTGTAGGTAAGTGGTAGAGTTTGGCACGTGCCAACCTCAGGTTACATCGCATAAGGATCTCCATTTTTTTCCCATGTTTACAACGTCTTTCAAGACATAGCACGTAACATACTCTATAATGCAAAAAATATATATATACCAAGTTGTGGTAGACCTTCCTCAGCCCCAGTTTCTTCACGACTGTGCTCTGTTCCCACACATAAGAGCATGATCTGAGACATGGAGAAAAAAAATACCATATTACCTTATTCACTCTCCTCCAAAAGTACTTGATCCATTATCCATCCATTATCCAAAAGGCTTATCCTCACAGTGGTCACAGGCATGCTGGAGCCTATCCCAGCTGTCTATGGGCAGTAGGCGGGGTACACCGTGAACTGGTTGCCAGCCAATCGCAGGGCACACAAAGACAAACAACCATTCATACTCACAATTACACCTAGGGACAATTTAGAGTGTCCAATTAACCTACCATGCAATGATTTTTGGAATGTGGGATGAAACTGGAGTACCTCTGGGTATGGGAGTACATGCAAACTCCACAAAGGAAGGCCGGGGCTGGATTCGAACCCACGACCTCTGCACTGTGAGGCGGACATGCTAACCAGTTGTCAACTGTGCTGCAGTATTAGATCACTGAAGCCAATACCTTTACTTTTTCAACTGTGGCTACTGTGGGAGTGGAAATGGCACAATCCAGTGACAAATTATGAACTATATAAAACTTTTGAAGCAGGTTTTATTTTAAGCAGGAAATAGGGAGATTCCAACCTGCAGTGTGTGTTATGTGAAACTAACATCTCAAATAAAACACACAGCACTTATGCACATACCAGCAGAATTTACTTTTAGAAAAACACGATGAACTGGAACAATCAAAGTACTAAATATACACTGAAAAAAAATTATTTTGTTTTGGTTGCACATGATTAAAATGTGTTAAACTGACCCAATTTTCCCCTCTTTTCCTCAAAAATATCCATCCATCCATTATCCAAACCACTTGCGGGTTGCGGGCATGCTGGAGCCTATCCCAGCTGTCTTCGGGCAGTAGGTGAGGTACACCCTAAACTGGTTGCCAGCCAATCGCAGGGCAAACAGACACAAACAAACATTCACACTCACAATCAAACCTAGGGACAATTTAGAGCATCCAATCAACGTACCATGCATGTTTTCAGAATATGGGAGGAAACTGGAGTACTCAGAGAAAACCGACGCAGACACGGGGAAAACATGCAAATCCCACACAGGTAGGCCAGGGCCGGCGGATGTGCTAAATCCATCACCTCTTCAAAAAAATAATCAAAACTAGAGCTGCAAGCAGCTATAAAGGGCCCTCGCAGCCCTGGCAACGTTGGGATAACGGCACGTTGGGATGCTCGCACATCGGAATTGAAAACTCGACATTATCACGTGGATCAAGTTACAGCAGCTTTTGTAGTCAAGGTGAGTCCAAACTTTAAAGTAAATTCAAAATGGCAGACTTCCTCTTCGGTTTAGCATATGCCACCAAGAGGCTTTTTTGTTGGTCTCTTTCTGTTTTATATACAAATTTATGTACATGTTGGTGAAGCGTGCAACCGGGGACACTTTTTAAACATTTTTTAGGGGGCGGTAGTGAGCCATCCTTTGAAAGATTCCACAATTGAATAATTAATTATTGATTAATTTACCAGGCCTTCTATGTGTGCAGTTTCATGAGTTTTCGCGCATGTTTACATTCTCAAAATTAGCATTGTGTTATTGGCAAAATGCGTTACCATGGCACCACCTTTTTGCGAAAAATCTCAAACTTTGTGTTTTAACATCATGAAGGCCCAAACACTTTTCTGTGCAAATATGAGGGAGATCTGGCTAGCCTGCCAGGAGAGAAACATGAAAGAATAAAACATGTACTTCATTTAGCCAGTAGGTGGCGCTCCCACTACGATGAAAAGTTAGTTCGTAGATGTCTTCAGGTGTAGACTCTCATCAAATGTGTGAAATTTTGACACGATATTATTATGTGGATCACATTACAGCTGCTTTTAAAGTCAAAAGTCAATGTTATTCCGAATTGTAAAGTAAATTAAAAATGGCAGACTTCCTGTTAGGTGTAGCACATAGCTCCAAGAGACTTTTTTTTAGGTATTGATCTGTTAGATATACCACCAAATTTTCGTAGATATAGGTGAAACGTAAAACCGGGCTGATTTTTTTTTTAATTCTAGGGGGCGCTAGCGAGCCATTTTTTAAACAATTGCGACTTAAAACAACAAAAAAGATTATTTCACCAGGCCTGATGTGTGTGCAAAGTTTCGTGAGATTTCATGCATGTTTAGATCGTCAAAATCAGCGTAGTTTTATTTGCGAACTGCCCATTGCCATGGCGACAGCTTTTTACGAAAAATCACAAATATCGTATTTTAACATCAGGAAGGTCTACAGAGTCTTACGAGCAATTCTGAGTTCAGTCTGGTTAAGCTGCGAGGAGGAATAGATCAAAGAAAAAAAACCATGTATTTCCTTCAGCCAGTAGGTGGCGCTACCGCTACGGTGAAAAATAAATTTGTAGATGTCTTCAGCTCTTGGCTATCATCAAATATGAAACACTTCGAGAAATTTAGATGATCTGAGTCAAGTTAAGATAAGAAGATAAGAATGCCTTTATTTGATCCCACAGTGGGGAAATTTTCATTGTTACCACAGCAAAGATATAGGTCACACAGGGACGGCGGCATAATGTAGCCATTAATGTATAACATTGACAGCAAAAATTTAGGATCAAACCTATGTAAATATAAGCAGTAACACGTGTATATACACATGTATATACACACCAACATACATCTACATAAAAAGTATGAGGAACACTCATTTTGGCCTGTACATAGTACAGAAGAAAAATACTCTAAGTAAGTGACAGTGCTGCAGTGCTGTAGTGAAATGTAAGGAACAGCATTGGATAAAAATAAAACTAGACTAACAGTTGTGGGGAATGTTAAGTATTAAACGGTATTACAGTAGTGGGGAATATTGGGTATTGCACGATATGAGCTCAGGTGCAGGAATGCACAATTGCGCTAATGTCCGCCAGTTTGTAGAGACTACACAATGTTCTTGTTAAAGGGTCTGACAGCAGCAGGCAAGAAGGAACGGCGGAATCTCTCCTTTGCACAGCGATGGTGTAACAGTCTGTCACTGAAGATGTTGTGGAATGCTGTTAGAGTGCCCTGGAGGGGGTGGTCCGGGTTGCCCAGCATTGATGACAGCTTGGCCAACATCCTCCTGTCCCCCACCGAGTCCACAGAGTCCAGGGAGCAGCCCAGGACAGAGCCCGCCCTCGTGACCAGGTTGTTCAGCCGCTTCTTGTCCCGGGCCGAGACGCCGCCTGCCCAGGTGACCACTCCCTGGAAGATGACCGATGCAACCACAGAGTCATAAAAGTTCCTGAGGAGTGTCCCCTGAACCCCAAAAGACCTCAGTCTCCTGAGTAGGAAGAGTCTGCTCTGACTCTTCCTATAGAGGGCGTCTGTGTTGTCGCACCAGTCCAGTTTATTTTTCAGATGAACACCCAGGTACTTGTAAGTTGAGACTCTCTCAACATCTGTTCCCCGGATATTCACTGGTGCAGGTGAAGAGTGCTGGCGCCTACCAAAATCCACCACCATTTCTTTGGCTTTCCCCGCATTGATCAGGAAGCGGTTCTGCTGGCACCAGTCCACAAAACCCTGAGTAAGTTCTCTGTACTCCCGATCATCTCCACCTGTGATGAGGCCGACAATCGCAGAGTCGTCAGAGAACTTCTGCAGATGACAGGTAGGGGTGTTGTAGTTGAAGTCCGAGGTGTAGAGGGTGAACAGGAAGGGAGCCAAGACAGTTCCCTGTAGGGCCCCCGTGCTGCAGAGGAGCACGTCAGACACACAGTCCTGTGTCCTCACACACTGTGGCCGGTTTGTGAGGTAGTCCTGGATCCATGTGGTGAGGTGGTGGGCCACCCCCGCCCGCTCCAGCTTGTCTCCCAGTAGGGTGGGCTGGATGGTGTTGAAAGCACTGGAGAAATCAAAGAACATGATCCTCACAGTGCTCCCCGCCTTCTCCAGGTGGGAGAGTGAAGTGTGGAGGAGGTAGATGATGGCATCATCCACAATGATGCCAGGCTGATATGCGAACTGGAGAGGGTCCATTGAGGAGCTCACCAGGGGGCACAGCTGGACAAGGACCAGTCTCTCCAGGGTCTTCATTAGGTGAGACATCAGCGCCACTGGTCTGAAGCTGTTGAGCTCCTTCGGGTGGGGGGTCTTTGGCACCGGGACCAGGCAGGATGTTTTCCATAGCTGGGGGACCCTGCCCAGCTTCAGGCTCAGGTTGAACATGTGCTGGACAATTCCACACAGCTGGTCTGCGCAGGATTTGAGGAGCTGGGGGCTGATGCCATCTGGACCCGCTGCCTTCCTCGCCTTCATCTTCTTCAGCTGGTTCCTCACCTGAGATGTTGTGAAGGCCAAGGCCGGGCAGGAGGGAGTGGTGGCTATCTGGTGTAGCTGGGAGCTGGAGACTGGAGAAAAGGGGGGAGGGGGTGGCACGCCCAGCAGGAGGAGTAAGTGGAGGCTGCAGCAGGAGAGACTGAGTGGAGGCAGGCATCTGATCGAACCTATTGAAAAAGAGGTTCAGCTCATTTGCCCACTGCAGGTCCCCCCCAGTCCGGGTCTTGGGTTGTCCGTGGCCTGAGATGGTCTTCAGGCCCCTCCAGACTCCCCTGGCGTTGTTCTGCAGCAGCTGCTCCTCCATCCTCTTCCTGTAGGACCTTTTCCCCTCTCTGATCCTCCTCCTCAGCTGGCGCTGCACAGTCTTCCGCTCCTCTATGTTTCCTGATGCAAAAGCCCTCCTCTTCTCCTTCAGGAGAGCTTTTATGTCTGGTGTAAACCAGGGTTTGTTGTTGGAGAAACACCTTACTGTCCTGGTGGGTATGGTGTTCTCCATGCAGAAATGTATATAGTCTGTAACAGTGTCCGTTAGACTACTAATGTCTTGCCCGTGAGCATCGCTGAATACTTCCCACACAGTTGTGCTGAAGCAGTCCTTTAAGGCCTCCTCGGCCTCTCCAGACCATCTCTGAACCGTGCGGGTCACAGCTGGCTGCCTGCGGACCAGAGGTTTGTACACAGACTGGAGAGCCACCAGGTTGTGATCAGCTTTGCCTAGCAGGGGGAGGGGCAGTGATGTGTATGCCTCCTTGGTGTTGGCATAGAAAAGGTCCAGTGTTTTATTGTCTCTGGTGTGGCAGGTGACATACTGTGTGAATGAAGGCAGAGAGGAGGAAGGGGAGGCATGATTGAAGTCACCAGAGATGAGTATCAGGGCATTTGGGTGCTGTGTTTGTAGCCTGCTCACTGCTGCAGTCAAGACATCACAGGCTGTGTCGCTGCTGGCAGCTGGTGGGACGTAGACGGTCACCGCGATCACATGACTAAACTCTCGCGGGATGTAGAATGGCCTCATGCCAACAGCTAGCAGCTCAATATCCCTGCTGCAAAGCTGCTCCTTAATCGTGATGTGCCCAGGATTACACCATCTATCGTTCACAAACACAGCCAGCCCTCCTCCTTTCCTCTTTCCACTCTCCAGCGTCCTGTCCGCGCGTGTGATTTGGAAGCCGTCCAATTCTACAACCGCGTTCAGCGTTAGCGCTGTTAGCCACGACTCCGTGAATAGCATCAGGCTAGCCTCCCGGAAGTCCCTCTCATGCCGGGTAAGCGCCGCTAGCTCGTCCATCTTGTTGGGGAGCGATCTAACATTCCCCATGATAACAGACGGGAGGACGGGATGGTATCGTCTCCTCCTTTCCCGGCGTTTAACCCCCGCACGAGATCCCCGTCTCTTCCTCCTCAGCTCACGGGGGATATCGGGTCTCGCCCCGGGAGCCGGCGCAGGGTTAGCACGGAGTGCTAACAGCTGATTCCGGCTGTAAACAATGGGGGCGCGGCTCTGAGCCAAGTCGCCGGACACGATCGCGCAAAAAATAGCAATCAGCAGCAGCAAGAATACCGCAGTTTGGGTGTCCATTGCTACGCAAGTTACGACTATCACCTATATGAAAAAGGTATGAGGTAGAGTAATATTAAGGAACAAAAACACACGAAAAGGCTCACCGATGCGCTGGAGCTACTGTAGCAGGCTGCCACTCGCGCGGCGCCGGAACCGGAAGTTAAGTTAAGTTAAAACTGTATTTATTGTCACGTTGAATAATCAGATTCTGCGGCACCATCAAGGCCACGCCCTTCACCGAAAAGCCACAATATTCGACGTAGAGCAAGATCAATGTCTTTCTGACAAATTTTCAGTCGGATTCATTCAACGGGCTCCGTGTAGTAAATAGAAATGTAAAAAATGACAATTTTTGTCGCCACTAGGTGGCGCTATATGTATAATGGAATATCATTATATAGATGTCTGCAGGTCGCGACTTTTTACATACAGGTGAAGTTTGGGATTTTTTTGAGCATGTGCAGGGGAGTTAAGGTTTTTCTTCTGTATGGCAAAGGAAAAAAATTTACGCCAAATTCCTCCGTCATATAGTTTATCGAAAACTCCCCAAAAAATTCCCAATGTTTGCCCCAGTTCTTAAGATGATATATTCGAAGTTTGAAGTCAATTGGAATAATCTTCCGGGACATGGGTGCAAAAGTATGCACCCTGTAAACGTGCAAAAATGGTCCAAAATTGGACATTCAAAAATTCATAACTCACTTCCAGTACACTTTAGACTATGGCTGTAACGGACTTTTTGTACGTCTAAGGGTGCTACACGTGTCTCCCAATTTTCGTAGGAATAGGTCAAACAGGCTGAAATTCTATTTTGTTTTCCTACTCTAGGTGGCGCAATAGAGCCATTTCTTTTGGGTCGTTTACGGCGACTTTAAAATATCAAATTTTTCGCCAGGCCCGATGAGACTGCAAAGTTTGGTGAGTTTTCGTGCATGTTTAGGGGTTCAAAAATGCGATCATTTGGTCAGAAAAATAACAAATAATAATAATAGTTTCTACAAAAACAATAGGGTCCTTGCAGCTTTCGCTGCTCGGTTCCTAATAATAATTTCTACAGAAACAATAGGGACCTCTTCTACAGAAACAATAGGGACCTCGCAGCAATCGCTGCTCGGGCCCTAAATATTTATTTTAACACATTTTAATCATGTGCAACCAATGGCATGACTACATATTCAAACAAAGTAAATTCAAAGGACTTGTTTGTTTTCAGAGTATTTGTTTTAGAAAGGCTTCTCTTCACTTATCTGTGTTTCTTTTTCAGAAATCAGGCATTGAAGTTTAAGGATACAATAAGAATTTTACTTGCTGTAGCTATGTATGTACAGCCTGTTAAATGTTAAACAAAATATGCATATAGAATAATGGATTATTATTAAGTATGGTTATTTTATATTCTTGGAAAATGTTTGAGGTGCATAGTGTGGAGGTTGACGCCCCATTTTGCAGCAACAATCTTTCAGAGCAGGTTGTTTCTGATCTTAACTTTAGCCACCGTCCCTTAAATACTGTACTGTATGTTTCTTGAAGTAAAGGGTCCTGTCAAAGGTCACTCCAGAATAGGTTAGATTAGGGGTATTCTTAAATTTGAGCCCACTCAGGGAGATGGCGTACCCCCTGAGTGGCCTTGATAAAAAATAAAAAAAAAAAGGAAGTCAAGCCAACGCTTATGGATTAAAATGTAATATATAATGACCTGCGAACAATTAATCTTATGAAAAGCTTCTCGGAATGCATTGTGTTAATCTTGGTGATTTACTAAAGAAAACAGACAAGACATGACAGAAACTGCACGTTCTGTAAGATGCTCATTTGCGCATTATATTTTAATCATTATGTGATGTTTTCAAGAGGTTAAAGTGGGCCTAAATAAAGATGTCCACATACATTTTGGGGCCGGTTGGTCCCCGTTATTTTGACATTATTAGAAACGTATTTACAATGACTTTGAATGGACAAATTGTGATCGGTCCCCATCATGACTCCCTTCAAGACATGGAGGGGAGTGGGCGCGGCCATATTGCTCGTTACCAGGAGGTGTTTTTCAAGGCATTAGTTTTGTATTGAACAAATTGATAAAACTGAAAATGCAAGCTAATACAATTTTACTGATAAAAAAAAATACATAAGCTCAGCTTGTTATTGAAAATGGACCATCATGGCAGTAATCATACTGCCATGATGGTCCCTTTAAATGACTTTTCAAGATGATAATTCATGTAGTCATAGAGCAAAAACTGTAAAAACATTCCTTGAAGAAAAACATATAAGGTCATCCATAGCCTGTAAATAGTCCGGATCTAAATCCAACTGAAATATTTTGGTAGAAGTTGAATAAATGGTCACTGACAAGGCTCCAACCTGCAAGGCTGATTTGGCAAAATCAATCAGAGAAAGTTAGAGCCAGATTGTTGAAAATTACTGGTTATCATTCATTAAACCCATGCCTCTGCCAAAAAAGTATTAGAGAAAACCCCCGGTAATGGTGGCTTGCTGAGAAGACGTGCTCGCTTTTACTCAGCTACCTTTCTACAGACTCCGGATAAAAACTTGCTGAATGAGACTCTGAACGATGTGTTATGTATCAGCTGTGATGCCTCTTTCACAAAGGAAACTCAGTAAAACCTCCAGTAAGACGTCGCAGTCGCAGTCAAAGTTGTCAGACTTCACTTCAAAAGTTAGCTACGTGGTTAGCGGCAAAGATAATACGGTTACGCACGAACTAATGGAGGAGGTGAATATTGAGCAGCCCAAAAGGGGAAATATGGCAGGAAACGCAAACGCATTTCTGGCTGCAATTGCGAATTTGAAGTCTGATTTCTCCTCCAAACTGGATGGCATTTTGGCCACCATTGTTGACTGGACATAAGTGACTTGGAAAGAAAAAGTGAAGCGGAGGTCCAGACATCAACAGCAGAGGATAGCATGACCATGCTACAAACAAAGGTGCACACTTTGGAAAGTAAAAACAAAGGTCTTGAGGAAAAACTACTGGATTTGGAGACGAGATCGCGACGCTCTAACCTGACACTGGTTATCCCGCCTGAAGGTTCAGAGGGAGAGGATGAGTGCGCCTTCATGGAGGTTTGGTTACCTGAAACTCTGAACTTGGTACCACTTCGCACCGCTTTGACGCTGGAAAGAGAGCATCGGATCGGCCAGAAGAAAACCTCATGGAGACTTGGAGGGCCTGATAAGACCTGCTGCGAGCAAACTGTCAATATATTCTTTCAAGGCTTGCTGTTCGGGCTGAGATATAAGCGGGTTGTAGGAAGTGGTGAGTTGGGTATTAAATCAATTGCAGAGTCATAGGGTCGGTGGGGAGGCAAAGATAGTCCGCGCTCCTTGCTAAAAACCCAACGTAGGTGATGATATATCCTGGGAATGTTGTCGAGACAAATATCCTCCACTGTAATTTCCCGGGAAGGTTTACTGCCCTCGACAGCCGACCTCAGGCAGTGAGCATAACAAAAGGAACTCCAACTTTCTATGGCAGGGCGGTCCCATGAGATGACCGGGTTGTGGGTCTTAAGCCAGGGTAATCCTAAAACTACCGGTGTGGCTCGTATGGGCATGATGAAAAAAAACACCTATTTTCTACGTGATTGCCGTACATTTTCAAGATCAAAGGCCACGTGATTTGCTCTACTTCCGCCAGGAGTCGCCCATGGAGATTGCTCACCCGCTTGACCTTCTTTAATGACTCGACCGGACAATGTAATTCCTTAACCAAAGAAGGGTCAATTAAGCAATCATCGGCCCCAGACTCAACTAGCGCACGGATAACAAGGCCTTGGTTCAGGCCGACAATTTCTTCCTCGAGTTGGAATCTGTTCCTTCGGAGAGTACCGACCTCAGTCTCTCCCCCCATAGTCGGCATTGAGTCGATCTCACCCTGATCCCAGCGGCCCATGCTGGGAGGAGTGGCTGACTCACAGTTGCTCATACATGTAGATGTATTGGCCCGGCGTGGAGGTCTGGTCGGGCACATAGAGACATGATGACCTTGCTGACCACAGTAGAAGCACGTGTGTGCGTGGACCCGTTACTGTGTCTCCACCTGTCCCAGACGTCCTCCTCCCAGCTGCATTGGTTCGTCGACCGATGCGGCTGCCCCTGGGATTATGCGGTGCTCCAGATGGCGGGGTCGCGCAGCCTTGTGGTTAGGAGGCATCTGGTCGACATGGAAGGACCTCAGCTGAGCATGGAGCTGCTCCCCTCCACGCACCCGGCGTCTCTCTCGAAGGCGGTTGTCCAGTCTAATGGCAAGACCGATAAGTTCCTCCAAAGTCGTGGTATCATTATGGACGGCCAGTTCATCCTTTAGGGAGGAACTCAAGCCGTGGCGGAAGATGGTACATAACGCGCAGTCACCAAAACCACTCTCCACCGCCAAGATGCAGAAGGCAATGGAGTTGTCAGCAACAAACTGATTACCCTGATGATAGTCCAATAACTGACCTCCGGTCTCCTTCTCGCGGCCCGGATGGTCGGTAAGGAAGTCCGGGAAGGAAGACCAAAGTTCAGGTCGGGAAATGCTCATGGCCATGGCCCAAGAAGTTGCCTGGCCACTGACGCCAGTCAATAAACTAATCATGAATTCAACCTTGGTGCTATGCTAGGCGTAAGGATAGGGCTGCTGATCAAAGATTAGACTGCACTGATGGATAAACTAACCGCATAACCCAAGTTCCCCACCGTAACGAGATGGGTGAGGTAGGGAGGGTTTGCGGCATAAAACAGTGCACCCCAGTAGGAGGTGTGGGTGACGTGAATGTAGGCGCAGTTTAGGGGCTTGACTGCTGTACCCGCGTCCCTAACTCCTCAAGTCAGTGGGTTAGCAGGGTGACTGTGCCGCGGAGCTCCGAGAGCGCAGACTCCTGCCGTCCCACCAGCTGTACACCGCTGGCCACTGGTTTCATAAAGCGATTCGAGTCCACAGAGTCCATGGTCGGATTATTCTGTCAAGGTTCCGGAAGGACCTGGAACCTAAGCGGACTCTAACAAAGTAGACTCAGATGGTGTTTGAACAAAAAGGATTTATTACCAAAAATACACAAGACTGACAAAGTGCAACTAAAGACGCTGGTATGAAGAAAAACAGGAAAACGAGAATAACCAAAAAGAAACAAACAGCAGTTAGACACAACAAAGACAATGAACCAACAAAGACGGAAAGAAAACAATAAACCAAATACAGACGAGAAACGAGCAACACTGGACAAGGCACAAAGTGTATAGAGGGGGATGACGGGGTAACACAAGGGATCAGGTAAACGAGCATAGGTGGTGTGGACAAAACTCTCTTGACTTGGACTAAGAGCAAACAAACGTCACAAAAACAATGAACCAACAAAAAATGAAGGAAAATAAAGAACTAAATACCAACTGAGGTTGCTTCGCCGGACCAGAGTCAGAGGGCAGCCGATGGCTTTGCGCCGCCGTAGTAGGATTGCAAGGAGGCCGCAGCGCTTGCACCGCCGTAGCAGAGTTTGAGGGTAGCCGAAGGCCTTGAACCGCTGTAGCATAATCAGAGGCCAGCCGAAGGCCTTGTGCCACCGTAGCAGAATCCAAGGGCAGCCGCAGAGGTTGCACTGCCGGAGCAGAGTCAGAGTGCAGCTGATGGCATTGCGCCGCCGTAGCAGGATTGGAAGGAGGGCGCAGAGCTTGCGCCGCCGTAGCAGAGTTAGAGGGTAACCGAAGGCCTTGCGCCGCCGTAGCAGAATCGAATGGAGGCTGCAAAGCTTGCACCGCTGAAGCAGAATCCAAAAGCAGCCGCAGGGGTTGCTCCGCCGGACCAGAGTCAGAAGGCAGCCGAAGGCCTTGCGCCGCCGTAGCAGGATCTGAAGGAGGCCGCAGAGCTTGCACCGCCGTAGCAGATTTAGAGGGTAACCGAAGGCCTTGCGCCGCCGAAGCATAATCAGAGGGCAGCCGATGGCCTAGCGCCACAGTAGCAGAATCCAAGGGCAGCCGCAGAGGTTGCACTGCCGGAGCAGAGTCAGAGTGCAGCTGAAGGCCTTGCGCCGCCATAGCAGGATCGGAAGGAGGCCGCAGAGCTTGCACCACCATAGCAGAGTCAGAGGGCAGTCGAACGCCTTGTGCCACCGAAGCACAACCCAAGGGCAGCCGCAGAGGTTGCGCTGCCGGAGCAGAGTCAGAGTGTAGCTGAAAGCCTTGCACCACCGTAGCAGGATCGGAAGGAGGCCTCAGAGCTTGTGCCGCTGTAGCAGAATCCGAGTGAAGCCGCAGAGCTTGCGCCGCCGGGTCAGAGTCAGAGCCTGGTGGTTCTGAGAAGCTACGACGGGGGCCTGCATTTGCTGAGGCGCCGGGAAGGGGTCTAGTACTGCAAAGTAGCCGGAATGGGAGCCTGTAGTTGCCGAGGTGCCGGGAAAGGGGCCTGGCACTGCCAAAGAGCTGGCATGGGAGCCTGTAAGGGAGTGCCAGGAAGGGGGCCTGGCACTGCCAAGGCATCAGGTCAGGGGCCTGCATTTGCTGAGGCACCGGGAAGGGGGCCTGGCACTGCCGGGGACCCGAGGGGTTGGGAGTACAGATAGTGAGGAAGGTAAACTAGAAGAAACGGGATGAATGGGACTAGGTGAAGAGGCACGCAGTAACGAGGTGCCGAAAAAGGCGGGGAGTGTTGTGGCCTGGATATAGGTTCAGAATGACGTGACTTGGAAAAGGCTGAATTATGGAAAGATCCAGAATCTCTACTCAGGCGCCTGCGGGGGTCACATGTAAATGGCCAACCAGGCACCAAAAGAAGGGTTTGAAGGGAAGGGTTCAGCAGTGGACACTAAGGGAACGGGTTCGGAATGACGTGACTTGGAAAAGGCTGAATTACGGGAGGAACCAGAACCTCTCCTCGGGCGCCTACGTTGGCCACCCCGTGGGGGTTCCGTGTAAATAGCCAACTGGGCGCCCAAGCCAGGGTCTGATGGGAAGTGATGTTTCAATACTAAAAAACGTGACTAAAACTGACAATGGCTTGAATAATGACTGGTGAAGGGACCAGAAAAACCAAAATCAGTGTCAAAATCTCAATTGGAAACTAAGGGATCATCATCGGAAAAAAGTGACAAAAACTGACAAGGGCTTGAAAAAAGAGGAAGCCCAAAATCAATGTCAAAATAAGAATCAGAAAGGAGATTAACCAACTCATGGCCATCTTCACAGTCAGAAAAATCTGAGTCTAAAAACTAAACATCGGGTGTTAAACTAGAAGGGGAATGTGCAAAACTAGGACAAGTAGATGGCAAAGATGAGAGAGACGTGGAAGAAAAGATAGAGCTTACATGAAGAGTGTGGGGGTGGTCAGCAGGCTGAGGGCGGTTGGAGGCAGACCGGGACTTGCGATGGCCAGAGCGACCCATCGTGGAGGAGCGACAAAAGAGGTTCCCAGTGAAAAGGCAAAGCAGCAGCCGCTGAGACAATCACTCCCTGATTGGAGGTGGAGGAACGGTTCGGAGCAGGTGGTGACATCTTCAGCTTGATGGATTGTGTCTAAATCGGCTGGATCCATGACTGGTCAGTACATTCTGTCACGCGAGAATCGGGATTTGGACTCATACGCAGACATGACACGGAAGTTGAAGAGTAAAAAGTCTTTATCAACATAAATTCAAAGTAACAACAATGTTCAGGACTGGAAGAGAGTTTGCATCCTCACTCAAAAAAAGTTTGACATACTGACATGTCACTGAGTAACTCAAGCTTTTAAACTGTAAGACTTCATACCTATATGACATCATAAAGGACAAAGATGAAAGGACCATAGCAACTGCATACCAACTGATACATCATGTAACAACCTGTCATAACAAAGCCCCGTCTTCCGATGCTTTGGCATTGCTTGTGGTGTAGGTCCAGACTGTTCCACAGTTTTACCCCACAGACAGACGCACAAAAACTCTTCCTGGTAGTACGAAACTTTGGTATCCTTGCATGCCATAAGTACTCTTTCTAAATCCCAGAAAAACTTTGTATATTAATTGGTAGTGATTTGTTAAAGACTTGAAGTAAGAATAATGAGGTCACAAGGCCATGAATATTCAATAAATTTGATTGAATAAACCAGTAGTGGTGTGTGCTAGGAATTGTGCCTCCTGATGAAAAGCATGTAAGTCTTCACTATACTATAAATATTCAAAATATTAATATATTCTGTGTTATAAAATAGTAAATATTGAAGCCATAATGCATTAAATAATCATCCATCCATCTATTATCTGAACCGCTTTATGATTATTGTCTTAAAAAAATACCCATTTACTTACACTGATTTCTGGATAATGCAAGTCAATTTGGGCCGATCCATAATATAAAAAGTGGCAAAAATTCCTTCACCCTGAAACAATTAATACAAAGTTAGTTTTATTTGCGGTACAAATCACTATCCGATGATATACTCTTTTTATTTATAGGTGTTTTATATTTTTTAACATACTTACATCGTGTAATTTATTATGATCTAATGTTTTGGGTCCAGCTGTTATACTGGTTTGGCCACCATGTGAATGTCTGATGTTGCTCACCGTGGTCCAATATATGCTCAGGGAGTTGGTGTGAATGCTCAGACGCATGGAAAATTTGAGGGAACACTGGCTCTCTCATACATACATGGTAACAGAAAACCAGTCTTTAAAGCTTCACAGATTAGAATAGCCCAATTAAAACAAAATATATATATTTTTAAATCATATATGCAAATACAATTGTGAATTTACCTGTGTGTTATCTTCACAGTCATCCCTCTTTTGATTATATGACATCAACTCTACCATCTCCTCTTTTGGTTCATTTTCATTTTTGAGCTGCTGTTGCTTGTCCTCATCCTAAGGAAAGGAGAAAAACACTATGACAAACTACAATGCTGTCTGCAAATGTTTCAATTACAATTTGGAGTACAACAAAAATTTGGGGAAAATTTTACCAAAAGACAAGGTGGAGTTTAAACCAGGCAAGATGTCTGAAAATCTTGGTCAAGGTCAAGGTCTCCCACACGAGATCTGACTTGCCATATCTGTTTATGTGCCCAGTGAAAAACTGGGAATAATACCCATTGAGCCATATGTGGATTTATCTACATGGCAATTATCGGTATACATTCATTATAGAGCTCTCTCTCTCTCTCTCTATATATATATATATATATATATATAATATATATATATATATTAGGGCTGTCAATTTAGCTCGTTATTCTCAGTGTTAATCCAACCCTCTTTTGACGCCGTCAATTTTTGGATCGTGATCAACGTATCCATAGCAACCAGCGGCTGCATTGATAAAGGCTGCTGCTCACCATGATCTATACATGTATATTTAAAAAAAACAGCTTTAGCGTACATGTATATTTAAAAAAAGCTTTAGAGTAGAGGAGACGTTACATCTGCTTCAAAATATTGACGCGCGGTGATAGTCGCGACGGTATTGTAATGCTTAAAAGTTGTTCTTATCTTCGGAGGCCGTGGTATGGCGGGTTACAATATAGGTTTGACTTTATGTTTTTCTTCTGGCGTCTTCCTTGCTAAAGAGAACCGACACGGCAGGAAAGTGTTTTGTTCCGTCTTCGTATTCAGACGTGAACAGCCCTGCTCTAATTCACCTCTCTCTCGTTTCTTCTTCGGCGCCGTACCAAACCAAATAAAAAAGATAACAAATATATAAATAAATACTTAAGCGCAATGTACATAAAAAATATATATACTCACAAAACAATATTTCAGCATTTAAAAAAAATAATAAATAAAAATTATATGCCGTTTGCTCCAAACCAGCTGTATTTTATAACAGCAGGATCCATGCAGCGCGATCAAGAGCCGCACGGGACAATCTCAGCTGTACACCACCTATTTCTCATTCATTTTTC
>NC_141227.1:1195000-1232500 GCF_054856515.1 Filicampus tigris | reverse complement strand
GGAGTTCGGCAGTGGCTGGAGAGAGGGAAATCTAGGCTTGCCTGCTAAATCTCCACAACCCGACCTCAGATAAGATAATGGATGGATAAATGAGGAAAAGAGGGGGTAATTACTCAGCTTACCAGCTTATCATCTTACCACATTTTAATCATGTGCAAAGAGAAAAAGAAACAGGTTTTTTTTTTTGGGGGGGGGGGGGGGTTAGTACAGGCCATGGTTGTGCAACTTCGGTCCTCGAGGACCCCTATCCAGCAAGTTATCAGGCTCGTTATCAGGATTCTCAGAGCTTGTTGATGAGCTGATCATTTGATTCAGGTGTGTTGGAGGAGGGAGACATCTAAAACATGCTGGATGGGGGACCAGAGTTGGACACCCCTAGTGTAGCTGTAGGAATTTTTGTTGTTTCAGTTCATTACATTTGTGGAAAGAAAATTCTGCCAGTTCGGGCTGTATGTTTTGTTAGGGGATGGCGTTTGACGTGATAGTTTCATGCAGCAATTGCTCATCACTTGGCCACATTACCACACATTGCTTGTTCACACACACCTGTTTCAAATAGTTAGTCATAATTTGTTACTAGCTTGAATTCTATTTTCTTCATGAATTCTCTATGCCAGAGTTGTCAAACGGGTAAATCATGTGTGACAACTTCATGAATCTTGCAAATTGTCTTCACTTTTAACAACACTGAGGTAAGAGATATTGCAAGCATTTTTGTTACCAATTCCTCCTTAAAATGAATTGAAAAATAGTTGAAAAATTATTTATTGGATTCTGATTTCAAAACTAGTTATCCATCTATGTGTTGTTCTTTTATGTGATAAAACAAGGAAATCATACATTTATATGGGTTCAATCATAACGGCCCTCCGATAAACATAACTACAAGGTGGTCTGCGACAAAAATTAGTTTGACATCGATACACTATATAACATGTTTTTATTTTTGCAAGCATTCTGCAATCCCTATAACAAGAATGATTATCTTTATACTTCCGCTGACTACTATATTGTTTGAGCAATTAATTCATTTGTAATTTGGTGGCATGGTGATGAACCATTAGGGCAAATGTGTATAGGCATGCGTGTTTCGCAGTAGATAATTACTTTTTTAGATTTGGGGTTTAAAGTGCAGTCACCATTAGGTCCACCACCAGTCATCATGGTAATGGAATTGATAAATGAGTTTGAGTGCTGCTTCATGTGCATAAGACACGGCCACCCTCTAAAAACTAATTTCAGCAAGGGTCGGTAAAATGTGTAATAATTAGTATCATTATAATTAAACCTGGATTTGCTTCAAGTGGACTGTGTTGACAATGGGCTTATCTCATTTCTGTAATTGCCAGTTCCTGGGTCCTCGCTCCCCTGTTGACGTTAGCACCACCCACCAGAAATTCCATGAAGAAGGGAGTAGGTAGAAATGTTTTGGGGAAATGAGAAGGATCCCATATAGCAAAGGCATTTGTCCCAGATTTTGTCATGAAACTGGCATAGGTGGCAGTCAGTCAGCACTGGCATACAGCATGTGAACCGAACATGGCCCAGGACCGGTAAAGGAGGCATTGTCTTGACTCTGGCAAACAAGATGTGGGCCAGTTGTTGAGTGAAGTATCTGGCCCAGAAATCAATTTAGAACTCCAATTCAACAATTTAGAATTTAGGGCCATATATGTATAGCCCACCCTTAAAAGCAGTTTACATTTTTTTTCTCCACACAGTCTTATTTTACATCACAGATATAAGAATTGTATTACATCACACACACACGCACACACACCCACATACCCCCACGCACGCACCCCCCCCCCCACACACACACACGCACACACACACAAACCCGGACACATACGCACTCACACATGCGCACACCACACCATTACGGCGCGTCACATTTGTTACATCTAAGGTTGACTGACACCAGCTGAAGAAGCCCAGATAGCACAATAAATAGCAAAACCCACTTGCCCTTGTCCCACATACCTCAATGAATTATGGTCCTTTAGTGGTCCACATCTGGTATCGACAATGTGGGCCACATAAAGCCCATATCTCAGCCAAATCGTATAACCATAGCTGGCCGCACTCTTCTGTTACCTAGGTAACTGTACAAATATTTATTTCAAAAAAGGTATTTATTCATTTATTTATTTATTTAAAGCCACACTGTGTAACCTTAAGTTTTCATTGATTATGGCAGCGCCATGTGGACAAAAGTGGTAGTGTTTTCAGTGAAGTTAACCACATTTCCCATGAACGCCAGCTCTCGCTCGCCTGCAGTAGACTGAATTGCATTTCTGTTTCCAGTGGCTATGTTTAGAATGAATGGTGATGATATAGCGAATCTAATTGTGTCCAAACAATCTAATATAAGGATGTTTTGTCTTTGTAACGAATAGGGAAAGAGGGGAAGTAACATATGCCGAAGAGCAGTCAGGATATTTGTAGTTTTTTTTTGTGTGGCGGGGTTTGTGGTTTCATTTTCAAAATTGCCCAGTGCCAGTAAAAGCGATACAGTTCCCCTCGGGCCATGACAAAGGTACCATTCAACCAGTGGTACGTTGATGTTTCATCAGAAGCGTTATGAAAATATTTTACTAAGGTTGAATACTCACGCAGTGTTGCTTTAAAATGCTTTTTTCAAGAACACAGATCAACACGTCAAAATAACAGCCAGGGGGAGAAAAAAAGGAAAATAAATTTACTCTACAAAAAAATATTATAACGCTCTTATAACGCTCTCATAACGCTCTCCACAGCTCCTTCAGTGACAGACTGTTACACCCTCGCTGTGCAAAGGAGAGATTCCGCCGCTCCTTCTTGCTTGCTGCTGTCAGACTCTATAACAAGCACATTGTGTAGTCTCTACAAACTGGCGGACATTAGTGCAATCGTGCAGTCCTGCACCTGAGCTTATATCGTGCAATACTCAACATTGCCCACTACTGTTATCTCGTGCAATAATCAACATTCCCCACTACTGTTAGTTTAGTTTTATTTTTATCCAATGCTGTTCCTTATATTTCACTGCAGCACTGTCACTTACTTATAGAGTATTTTTCCTCTGTACTATGTACAGGCTAAAATGAGTGTTTCTTCATACTTTATATGTAGATGTATGTTGCGGTGTATATACATGTGTATATACACATAGTTACTCCGTATATTTACATAGGTTTGATTCTGAATGTTTGGCATTAATGTTATACATTAATGGCTACATTATGCCGCCGTCTCTGTGTGACAATAAAGACCTTCTTATCTCATCTCTTAAATACAAAGTCTTGAATGCTTTTTTACATTCACATTCATTACATTCACGAGCTGGAGGAAGTGAATGTAATGCATTTTAAGAATAAGAGGACGAGGGGATTCTTCATCACTTGGACGGGGCTGGAGCGCCCTGTGGAGCGCCCTATTGTGGACTTTGAACCAGTAGAACCAGTCGAACGTGATATATGGTTAAGATATATGTTTGTAGATAATGACAATATCGACGTCTTTGTAACAGAAAAGTGGATGGTAATTACCACTCGATTATTTTTTTTTTAACTAAAAGTAGTGCTTCTCTTGCACTGACACTATTTTTACCACTTTGATTGAAACAGTAAAGCTGAATAAACTTGGGTCTGTGTGAAAGCCACGGCTAAACTCTCGAATTCTTTTGGAACTATGTTTCTGTCTACTGCAGGGGCTGAGATATTAATTATTTCGTAGGTGTTGAATTTCTGGGAAAGCAGGTTTTAAAGCTTAATTCCAAAGACAACCTTAGGTTTTGGGGAGCTGTTGACCCAGGCACTTTAGGCCTTAATGGATTAATATACAGTCAATACGTGGCAGCTCGCTCTCAATTGTATTCATGTAGACATCGATAAGGAGCACGCAGGCGACAGCAGCTCCCGTGTAAACTCAGTGGAAAATGCTGCAATGGCTGTTTCAACGTGAAATGTTTCCTGACATCAACAAACAGCAATGTAAATGTCAGTATGTGATCCGTTAAATTGGGCAAAGAGGAAGCGAAATCTCATTTCTCTATTTTAAACCGACTCTGTCCTTGATCCTCGCTCCTTTTTTGACGTTAACGCCTCCAGAGATCCAGTTGAGGAGAGTAACAAGACGAACTACTCAAGAATTTCATTGGGTAGCATCCTTGTGCCAGTGTAATTAAGTCAATTCCGCATTAAATAAAACAGACACTCGACAAAATACTGTATGTATATTTCACCTAAAATAATCAAGAAATGACCAAAATGATAGATTAGCTATTTCATTTCCTCCTTAGAACCTCTTTGTCGCTCCATCCTTGCCGCTCGATGCATGTTTAAGATCATTTAGGTGCTCCTTAAGCCATTAAGGACGGGAGCGCATAACCGCGTTTCTAGCACCATGGGAGAGCTGTTGCGTCTTTCTACCTAGAGCGGATACGTCTGTGTCTTTTTTAAATCCAATTCTCTGTCTCTTAGCCAATTTAATTCTTAGCGTTAATTTAATGCATCAGAATACACACGTGACGGTGTCGTTAGACCGCGGAGGATGTCGCAGAATTTTTTCGAGCCGTAGGCTAATGGCGGATGCCGTCGATTGCCGGAGCTCTGAAATAAGTAACGGCAGTGATATATAGATGACACGCTTGTGGACTTTGAACCAGTGGAACCAGTTGAACGTGATATGCTATGGTTTGTAGACAATGACGATATCGACATCTTTGTAACAGAATAGTGGATAGTAATTACCACTCGATTTTTTAAAACATTTATATAATGCTTCTCTTGCACTGAAACGTTATTTTTACATCGTCGATTGAAACAGTAAATAATAATAAACTCTGCCTGTGTGAAATCCACATGTCTAAGCTCTCTAATTCTTTTGTAATAATGTTTCTGTCTGCTACAGGGTCTGAGATATTAATTATTTTGTAAGTGTTGAATTTTTGGGAAAACTTCAGGTTTTCAAGGGCCAAAGTCCAAAGGCGTCCTTAGGTTTTGGGGAACTGTTGAGCTGTAGAGTTAGAGGAACGACTCCATCTTCTTGATAAAGAGAACGCAAGACATCCCTCACTGCATACATATAGACAAGATCTTAGAGTTAAGGCTCCAGTATAACCAGATTACTTCTGCAAGGATTTCAAAATCTTTTCTCTATTTGAAACAGAGGCATTTCGAATTTGGAGGGAAACCTCAAAAATTGCTGGCTAGGCAACTGCTTAAGTTGGAAGGGGACCGCACGATCCACAGTCAAATCTAGACATGGAACTTCTATTACATTGGTGAAGGATATTAATGAACACTTTAAAGAATACTATGAATCTCTTCATTCCTCCAAATCAATTGCAGGTCCACATGTTATGGATGATTTTTCTAGGCAGTGTCGCTCTTCCCGCTCTTTCACAAGAGGGTCGCACCTTCTTAAATAGTGATATCACTCTCCAGGAACTAAAGGTGGTAATTAAATCCCCGAAAAGTGCCAAAACTCTGGGCCCTGACGGAATCCCCTCAGATCTATATAAAAAAATTACTGACACATTTGCTCCATACATGCTTACAATGTACTTGTGGGCTTTTGAAAGGGGTTCCCTGCCAAAGACTCTTAATGATGCTATCATAACACTTATTCCTAAAAAAGGCAAGGATCCGGAGGATCTCCCTTCTCAATGTGGATCAGAAAATAATGGCTAAAATCTTGGCAAATGGACTTAATAAATATATTGCCACCTTGGTACACCCGACCAATCTGGATTTATAGCTGGAAGGAACTCTTCCTCTAATCCAAGACGCCTTTTTAACATACTGTATCACACTCATCCTAGCACAGACAATATGTTTTTGTTTTAGTGTTGGCAAGTGTAGTTATTTTTGTACCATGTGCTCATATTTTTAACAAAGGCCTTGTAAGTGATTTGTCTCCTAACCTCCTCAGGTATTCTGTTCCATTCCTTGGCACCTCTTACTGACCATGCTGACATGCTAAAAGCACTCTTGCACAAAGGATTTGCGCAGTCACCGCTGAGAGAGGCGCAAGTGAAGCGCTCATTGCTGTCTCTGCGGCAAATAAATTTGGCAAGGGGAACTGGGGCTAGGCCATTGAGTACCTTAAAAATGACCTTAAAATCTGCAACATTATGAAAATTGTCCCAGTTCAGGAAATTGTACTTTTTAAGTATTGCACAATGATGATAGTGCCGCGGTTTCTTGTCCATGATTTTTATAGCTTGTTTGTACAGTACTTCCAAAAATCTTTTTGCACTCCGAGTAGCCTGAGACCAACTTGTTATACAATAATTTACATGACTGAAAATCATTGAATGCAAGAAACAGTTTGCAGCGTCTGTTGACATTTCATTCCGGATCGACGGAAAGGTTGCAAGATAATTTTTTACATTTTTGCATATTTAGTCAATATGGGACTTAAAGGAAAGTTTTGAATCAATCACAAGCCCAAGATATTCGTATTGAGATCCAAATAGACAACTTTGTTTTACAAATCTAACTAAAAGTGTCGGGAGCTCGCAGGCTCAGATGCATGTCTTATACTTCAATGAAAACAAACTATCTCCTTAAAGTTTACTACGGTAAATAATTTTCTAAAAATCCACTATAACAGAAATGTTTATCTTTCACACGTCTTTGTTTTAAAGTTCAAAAACAGAAAAGTGCATCCTCAACGCAACTACTAGCCAGAAAAATAATCTCATCAACACGGCTGTGTCTTCTCTCCATTGCTTTTTGTGGGTGTTCTGACTTTCTGTGGAAGCAGAAAAAGTGACACCTTTTGCTCTAAATGCGTGTGACCGGACTTTCACTTTCAGTACTTGGCCGTCAATTTTTGCACCTTGTACAACACTACTTTGTATGGAGCGGTGGTTGTTATAAATAAAGTTGAGTCGAGTTTAGCTTTTCATGATGTGTGTTACACACAGACACGCACTCACTCACTTCTTACTTTTATCAACATTTCCCTATCAGAAACTTCACTGCTGTCCGGAGCCAAAGCATTCTACTCTGCATTGTGACAATGACAGAGCGGGTAACTTCAAGGCAAGACATCTTACAGTGGCAAGCAGAACTGCCCCTTCGGCCCGGCCGATAATCGGTCTCTCTCTAAAATTAACCTTTTTGGAACCTTTTCTGGTTACAGGATTAATTGGACCAAAACCGAACTGAATGCCCAGGGGTTTCGATGACTTGTCCCTCATTCAACATCTACCATTCAAAATCTCCAGTCAATCATTTACCTACTTGGGGATTCAAATAACTAAGACATTCTCATCTTTATTCAAAGCTAATTACCTCCCTCTTGTGGCCAAATTACAGTCGAACATTCAGTTTTGGAGATCGCTCCCTATTTCTTTGACTGGCAAGATCAACACTATCAAAATGATGTTTCTCCCACAATTATTGTATCTCATTCAGTGCATACCATTTTCTTGCCGAAATCCTTCAATAAAAAGCTAGATTCGATCAATCTTCCTTTTGTCTAGGATTATAGGGCTCATAGGATCAGGAAAGCCCATTTGTGTAATCCAAAACCCGCTGGTGGGTTTTGGATTACACAAATGTAAGAGAGAGTCGGTCTCCCCGACTTTTGTCTCTATTATTGGGCCTTTAATCTTAAAGTAATTTCAATGTTGATGACCGACTTCACAGTAACCCCTCGCTGGTTGCAGTTGGAGAGGGAGCAGTGCAGCCCTCATGGTTTGGATGCAGTGGTTTTGTCGCCAACTCCTTTGGATAGATCTGTCTATGGCGGCAGCGTAATCATACATTCTATGGTCAAAATTTGGAAACAAATTAAGACACACTTGGAGAATGACTCGCTGTCTTTTCTACTTCCAGTGACTGGGAATCCCTCCTTTCGACCGTCAGAACTCGATAAGGGTTTTCTGAAATGCTTGGCATTGGCAGAAAAGATTATCTTTTTTGGGCGGCAGTTTCGCTTCTTTTGCACAGTTGCAAGATACTTACAGTCTCCCCAAAAATAACTTCTTCAGGTTCTTACAAATCAGAAATTACGTGCGCACCCATGTTCCCTCTTTTGAAAGAGCATCCCCAACCGTCTTAGACAGGTGCCTTCTGCAACTAATGGATTCTGATAGAATACTGTCACGTTATTATGACTTTCTGATGTCTATTAACCCACCTTCTATGACCGTAATCAAAACCGCGTGGGAGGCTGAGATGGGGATGCAGATCCCTGATATGATTTGGGACAAAAGCCTAAATGAAGTTAATGATGTGGTTGAGCTGGGATGTGCCGAGGAAATTCGGCTGTGCCGCCGATCATGCATTGTTGGACACAGCGTGGATCGCCAGCTTCTCAAGGAGCTTCCCAGGGCCCGCCAATCGTAGGTGACACGCGCACTTGATGCTGCTGCTGCTTCCACAAGGACAGCGTTGTTGAACGCCCGGTCGTTGACCGCCCGGTCGTTGTCGAACAAATCGTTTATCCTGTGGGAACTATTCCTTTCCGATGACTTGGATTTCCTCTGCCTGACGGAGACTTGGACCGGCGCTGGTGAGTGCAGTGCGATGCTTGAACTATTACCGCCTGCATGTTCTTACTTGGATGCTCCGAGAACTTCAGGCCATGGTGGTGGAACGGCCACTGCTTTTAAAAAGAAATTTAAAGGGATGGTTGGGCCGGGTTGGCCATGTTTTCACTAACAAGTTCATTTTATATATTTTTTGATCGGGAAAATGAAAAGAGTTGTCATTTTCTATTTTATCAACAAATTTGGGAGAAATTAGGAAATAAGTGACTCCATGAATAATGCCTCTAATTAATGAGGAAAATGGCCGCGCCCCCTACCGTTCTATCCTTGTTCGGTCGGAGTCACTGGAGGTACTGATTACAAACTCTCCATTGGAAATCATTGTACGTTCATTGCTTATAACGTCCAAAAACTGTGATCAATTGGACCAAAATTTATGTGGACATCCTTACTAATGCCCACTTCAACATATCAAAAGGATTAACCTCTCTGTGGCTGATTTATATAAGGATGAGGAAATGTGAAGTGAGCAGAGCTACACAGATTTATGCTGGAACGAGCGCACACTGCTTCTTTGCTGATCACGGTTAAGACGGCGAGGCATTAAACGTCAGGATTTACAGAGACTGAAGTGGGAATGAGTAGTCGGGGTGTAACAAAATCACATTTCGGTTCGGTTTTTTTTGGGGAAACTTCGGTTCGGTATATTTTTGGTACAAAAAAAGATTTTTATTTTTTTGAATATGTTTATTTTGAAAAGATGACAAGTAAATGGATCTTTTAAAAAAAATAAATAAATAAAAGCGAACCATTGAGTTGATATTCTAAGAAATTACACCAGAATAAAAAATACACTAACAATAAAAATCCCTTAATTTTGTAAATTATTAAGACACTGAAATCTTTAAACACTCAGCAGCAACAGCCTATGACACATCTAAGTATTCAAGTTACAGACAAGTTGTCATTACAGTACATATATACACTTTTTGTGATGAAAAAAATACATACAACAGTTGCAATTATTGCTAACTATATTAAAACTATGAAAGCACATGCCGCTCCGCGATGATGCGCACGTTCAAGACAGCCCCGGTGTTCGATGAGGTCTTTGTTTTTTGTTTTTTTTTAAATGTCTAGTTACTCTTTTTTTCCTTGTACAGTAGTGCTTTCTTCTGAAAATGAAAATGTGTCGTTCTTCTGTTCCATGTGGTTCAAATCCCTTTAATAAAAACATATTTGCCAAAAAATAAATTAGATTAATGCAATTCAATTAAATTAAATTAACGTTTTAACTCTGACTATAATGAATTGATCGCAATTAACGCACTAATTTGACACCCCTAGTTATAATCCGTGTTTGTGTAATTTTGTCTTGATCATTTTAGTTTGAATATACAGTGTTCCCTCGTTTTTCACAGCTGACATGTTCCAAGCCTCTCCCACAATGAGTGAATTTCTGCAAAGTAAAAGTTGACTTTATTTTATTTTATATTTTTTTGGTGGGGGGCATTTATGTCTCTATGACATTACAAACGCCCCCAGGCCCTGCAGACACATGGTTCCCACCCTTCCAAACACTTGCTACATTTACCAAATGTAACTTTTAAAATGCAAAATGTAGAATAAATACCAAGCTGGTAATGAGCTGTCTAATTTTAATTGTCTCAGTTTTTGTAAAACAAATTTCCCCTGAAAAATAGCAAGAAAATGTGTCAAAATAGCTAGGTAAAATTGTAATACATGAAGTCATGGTCACAAATCAAAATCTGCGATAGAGGCAATCTTCAATAAACAAACCAAAAAGTAGCGAGGTAACACTGTACATACTTTGCTGAGTATCTGTTCTATTTGGGGCAGTACTTGATACCAAAAAGACTTGATTACACTGGCTTGTGGTTACTACACTGAACCAACTTCCTTTTTTTGTTTGCACTGAAGTAGGCGGCTATTCTCATTTGCATTTGGCCACATAAGGGAAAAATTAAAAACATTTCTATGGTTCTTCATTGTTTTTCACATTCAATGTAATGCATAGCAATATATCTACTGTACATGTTTTACATTTTTACGCATCATTCCAAATATGCGCTGCACGCACTGGGGTTTGAGGGGAGGGAGACGTGCCGGAGGGAGACGTGCCGGGGGCAGACCAATCGCTCTCATCTTTGCGTAAAAGTGAGCATTATGATTATAAATTAATCAAATTTGAAACATGAAGCATAAAATGGACATTTGTGGTGATAGTAATCATTGTGATTGTGACACGCAGATGGTGCATTTGTGACACCTGTAAATGACGTGACGCCATCTTTAGTAGATGCCCCATTCCGCCCCCCAACCCAAAAATTAACCAAAAAACAAAGGTCCGTGATTGACGTCGCTGCAGGAGAGACGCTAACGGCAGAGGTTTTTTAAGGATCATTAGCTGGCTAATTTACTATTCGAACCCGCTGTGGACACGCTTCAAATGCGCCAGTAGTATTTACCCAACTGCATGCTTCCTTGCATTGCGAACCCCGGGGTTGGATTTGTCGTACTGTATAATTATTTGGGTCCAAGAATTATAAAGAGTCGTAGAAGAAGTCGCAGTCAAGTTACTTATTTATTTTGCAAACTTCCCCTCCTTCCCGGCCTTCAAAATAAAAGCATACCGGCAAACCACTATACACTGCAGGTTTGCTATGGCGTATTTCCGGAAGTAGTGAACGCCAGAAAAAGTGCATGAATCCACCTTGATGTGCTAGCGTCTGAATATACCCATGGACACAAATTTTTTTAAACAAGTCGGGGGGCGTCGCTTCAAAAAGACAGCGACAACAATGCATATCGTGCCTGCTACAACCATAAAGGGATGACTAGACGATGCATTTAATTTTACTGCGAAAACGATCTGAAAGGTGGCGGCTAAGGGGGAACGTGGGTGAATAGCTTGTTTACTTTGAGTGATGGACTGCGCTGCGTGGCTCATCAGTCTCCGTGTGGGAAACTGTATGTCATCGCAAAATGTGAGACAGCAACGTGCGCTCAAGCATGTTTGTATTTCCTCATTGTGACATCACGTAACCCGCGCCTCCCACCTGCAACTGGGCCATACCATTACAAGAGGGGGCGGAGGGGTAATACCATAATCCCTATAACAGCAGTTGTCGCTCGCGCAAACGCGGGAGTAGAAAGAAGCCTAAAAAGAAGCCTTTCACCGAGTAGACTGAGATGATTTTCGGCCACCTCGCGAGCACGTCACATGCATGAGGGCCGATTAGTGGGCCAGACTAAAATCAACTTCCATGCTTAGTCCAGCCATTTTTTAAAATTTGTCACCCCCCATCCCTCCGCCCCAAAAATGGACATCCGGCCGGGCCTGAGGGTCCGACCGGTCCGGCCCAGGGACGGACTCCCCAGCTCTGGGAATGACATTAGCCAATCCAAATCCGGTGTATATTCCATCAGTCGTCAGCGAAACGGGCGTCTGTTAGTGACGGACTTTGAGGTCCGTCGGTACCTGACCCGGTTAGTGACGGACACTGACAAACGAAAACCCGCTTTCATCAATGCTTGGACATTTTTCCGAAGTTTGCAGTCATCCGTCATTTGTCAGAAAAACGTGTGTCCATCAGTGACGGACTGGCGGACCTCCCGTGAGTACTGACGGAATGCCCACCTCTGGTAAGTAGTACGTTCTCGATGCTGATTGGCTGTCGTCGCCGCACCGCCACCAAAGAACAATAAGAAGAAAAAGAATAACATCTGACGGTCCGAAAATAGTTGTGACAAACTGCAATTTAACAAAAACGCGAAAGCCCGCTTAAAATAACAATGACGGACGGACGGACTGGCTGACAGTCCTAAAATAGTGGTGATGAACTGTAATCATCTGCTGATGTTCCATGGGGGCGTGACCTATCTGTCAAAATTGACAGGCAAGTCACACCCCCAACATTACATGAACGCACCACAATAATCACGGACCCGGAGGACAGAACACAGGAGGAAAAGCACATACAACATGCACTAAAAAGGTGTCAGTACCCACAGTGGGCAATAACAAAAGGCACAGGGCAGGTTAAGAACAAAAATAACACAACACAGGGGGGAAAGAAAAAACAAACAAACAAGAACACAGGAATGGTGACAATGCCGTATGTGAGAGGGACGACGGAACGGATCGAAAGGGCAATGAAAAGATACAACATCAACACACCCGTCAAACCACACACAACTCTCCGCCAGATTTTAGTTAGACAAAACAAGACAAAATACACCCGGAAAACAAACACAATTCCATATACGAAATACCGTGCAAATCATGCAATAAATCATACATTGGGGAGACAGGAAGGAGTTTTATTACAAGGAAAACAGAACACAAGAAGGAGTGTGAGAAGGAGACAGCAACATGACAAACAAGAGCAATAAAAGTACAAGCACAACAGCACCAGCGCTGACAGCGGGGGGCATGACTTGCCTGTCAATTTTGACAGATAGGTCATGCCCCCATGGAACATCAGCTGATAAAGACGCGTCAAAACCACACCAGTGACACTCTAATGAAGGCGGAAGTACACGCCGAAACATGTCAGGTAATTAAATGATCTAAATCACGATTGTCTGTTATATGTGAATCAACCAAAATATAGATTACAGTTTTGGTTTGGCTTAAAATAACGACGGACTGCTGATGACGGACGGGTGGCCCGGCCACTGGCTAATGGCGAACGACAGACTGACAAAATTGACTTACGCGCCCACATCTGGTTATTAGTTTTTCTCCGTTAGTTTGACTAATTTCTTGAAACAGAATTAAAATTCTCAAAAAAACCCAGAGAGAAATCCCCAAACCACCTGGCAATCATTCACAACAGAATGTCATTGATTTCATCAAACTGCAAATGTCTTAATACATGTCTCAGTACATCTTTATACACATAGCCTAAAGGTAGCACAATGAGCCCACATTCAACAGATTTTCCAAATGAATACATCTTTGCTGATCTAAACTTATTAATTGGTTTCCAGTCTAAAGGTTGTTATCTCCAAAACATATAAGAATGATTTCACTGTATAAGTCATCATATGCTGTTTTTTGGAATGTGGGAGGACACTAGAGTACCACACCATCACACAGGCACAGTGAAGGCCAGAGCCCAGAATTTAACCTGCAGCCTCAGAACTGTGAGGCAGACATGCTAACCAGTCATCCACTGTGCAACCGTAATTTAATGTGTTTATGTAAAAAGCATAATATGTCTCCTTTAATACTGAAAAACATCCACAAAGACGCACACGACTGTATTCTGTGGTTAGGTGTTGAATTGGCTTAACAGAAGATCAGTGGATAACCTTCTTGAAAATGATGATTGTACAACATGTGTGTAATCTTACCTTGCCCAGAGACTATGTGGTGGGAAAAGAACCTGGGCCAGGAGACACTGGTACAGGTACAGACAAATGATGTGTCCAGCAGTGAAGAAGCCCACCATCACATACAGAGTGTTGAAACCCAGGTGACTAATTGGAAGGTGAAGTGCCCACCATGTGCTGACACCAATGAAAAGTAGGAAGTAGACGGCTGAGAAAGCAGATGGCAATGTGATTCCTAGAGAGAACCAAGGGACTGCTGTTAAAAAAAGCAGATCCATATAATGCTACATAAACATTTGGATCCACCTTGTCTATAGCTACCATATACGATATTGGGGGGGGGGGGGGGGTCTGAACGTGAATGGAGAGTCTAAGCCCTCACATTTCACCTTACTATTCCTGTCAGCAGTCACATCATTAACAAACAACAGTCATGTTTACATAAATTTATTAATTGTGTTACTGTACATGGTCCTCCTCATTTTTGTTCCGCATTTCTCTGACTATTGTTAGCCTCTTCTGCAATGCTAGTAGGTGATGAACTGGTCATTTTTGGGCTTCCAATTATTTTGTACTAGTTGCTTTGTAAAGGGATACCTTTAGAGTCTTGTACCCCTCATTTTAATTATTGCCCGAAAGAGATCTGATAGAGCAGAATGCTCCTTGAGTATTTCAACACAATATTTTCAAAAGTCAGAGAGGAAAACATGAATTTGTGATGGTTTTCTACATTTTCACATAAAAAAAAAAAAAAGAATTCTTCTACGAAGCAATATTGTTTTAAACAGAACTTTCAATCTTAGTAACTATGAGATATTTTTTGGCTTACAAATGTATACCGTATTTTCAGGACTATAAGTCGCGGGTTTTTTTCATAGTTTGGCCGTAGGTAGGCTTTATACTCTGGAGCGATTTATGTGTGAAATTATTAACACATTATTATCGGTACATCATTTCACATGTTATTTTCACACTATACCGCAAGAGGGCGCTCCAGGCCTGTGTTGATAATTTAAACTCCATACCCACCATAATCCCTGGAGGCTTAACCAAAATACTCCAGCCACTTGATATCTCCGTGAACTGGAGCTTTAAGGCAGTCTTGCGTAACCTGTGGGAGCAGTGGATGATGGATGGAGAGCACAACTTCACGGCAACCTGGAGAATGCGCCGTGAAACTTTCCTGGAAGTCACTGGATGGATCGACAAAGCATGGGCTTCGGTGACAACCAAAACCACTCTGTCAGGATTCAGAAAGGCTGGAATAATTGGAACTGCAACTGACTATGAGTTTGACGTAAGGGACGTAGAAGAGGAGGCGCCGCATCTTCTACCTCCGGAGTTAGCGGAGTTGATGAAAAGTCACACCGAGGATGACGATTTCACTGGATTTTAGTTACCGGGTATTTGGAGTGACACGGATGGTTTTGGTAAACTTCTTAGCATGTTATTTATGCTATAGTTATAAAAGTAACTCTTAATATGTTATGTTAACATACCAGGGACGTTCTCAGTTGTGTCATGTAGCGTAAGCATACCGTTCAGCCTGTTGTTGCCTCTATTCTATTTTTATTTTAAATTGTTCATCATTTAAATTTCAAATGACATGTCTGTTCTGTTTTTGGTGTTGGATTTTATCAAATAAATTTCCCCCCAAAATGCGACTTATACTCCAGTGCGACTTATATATGTTTTTTCCTTCTTTATTTTGCATTCTATGACTGGTACGACTTGTACTCCGTTGCGACTTATAGTCCAGAAAATACGGTAATAGATGAGCTGCTATGTCATTTGTGTAATTTTTTAAAATAATTAACAAGGAATAGTTTAACTAAGAATGAACATGTATATCCTGTTTCATTAATGTTTTGTACATGTCATCAATTATTTCTCGCGTCCACTGAGTTTAGGCTTTTTGCTATGGGTTATAGCTCAAGATGCCCACGTTTTATCCTCCCAGGGTCAGACTGTGTACATGCAACCCCTAACACCCTCTAATGTCATAAGAGTTGTGATCTTTTTTTTAAAAATGAAATCTAAAAAAGAAGGGACTTGTTGCATGTTGTACTTTAACATGTAGTATACGGATCGTCAATCCTATTCCTTTTGAGGGCCGCTATCCTGCCTGTTATTCATCTCTCCCTGCTGCAAGGCACCTGAATCAAATGACCAGGATCATCATACAGCTTCTGAAGACCTTGCTGATAATCTTATCATTTGCATCAGATGCGTTGCAGCAGGGAGAGATAGAAAACAGGTTGGACAGCAGCCCTCGAGGAACAGAAATGAAGACCACTGATGTAGCATCTTCAATGGCTGCTAGACGCTTCCAAATGGATTGTATGGTATACAAGGGTCTCGCTCACTCCTCTCTTATAAGCTTCTTCTATCACGCTATCTTTCAGATACTTAACATTCAGTTCATGCAGTAGTGCAGAAATAGGTCTATGGCCACAACTGAGTTAGCATTAACTAATTCTAACATAGTTCCTTCTCTTAGCATCTGGTGGTATGTGTGCATGAAATGGCTATTGCAGGACCTACCAGCCAAAGCAAGTAGGCTAATGGCAAAGATTCTCCAAAGGTCCAGCAGTACTTTATGGACTACAGCCTTGAGACGCTCAGCCAGCTGCTTGGCTAAGGTTGCAGTAGAAAACTCCTGAGTGGTGTCACCAGAAAATGATCCTTCATCATCCTCATCCTCTGAATCTTGCTCAATTTCATCCTCAACATTTGTTTCTTCTTCTTGCATCTATGTTCAGTGGGGGAAAGAAGAAGAGTGTTTAATAATTGCATTTTTAAAAAATAGAACAAAGCCGGGGGACTTTAGACCGGTCCGCCTCTACTTTTAAAAGGCTATTCGTCAGCGGATCCGACTAAACTTTCACTCAAACGGGCTTCCATCAATCAGTGTTTCTAAACTTAAAAAAAACAAAAAAACGACCCCCCCCAACCACATGGTGGATGGGGGGGTTCCTTGTCGCCTGCTGAAGTGTGTCTTCAATGACCGCTCCACTTGTCTGACTGCGCTCCATTTGAATGTCCTGGGAATGTAGAACTCTTTCTGCTTTTGAGCCACTAGTGTGACTACGACCCTCTCAGGAAAAAAACGGCTGCTTTTATAGCTAGCCGCTTCTTTCTGATTGGTGGCCCGTGGAATGAGGAATGTGATCTTTCTGCCTTCTAGCCACTTCTGTGACTACAGGAGCCTCTTTGTCACATTACTAATATAGAGAGCTCCGCTGTGTCAGCGCTTCTTTCTGATTGGTGGCCTGCGGTGGGGAAATGGTCATCCACTCACAGTGCTTGATGGGAGGGCTCCTGTACACAGCGCGAAGTGCTTGTTTCTGATTGGATGACCATTTCCCTGCCACGGGCAATGAGAAAGAAGCAGCTGTCTATGAAAGCAGCCTTTGCCTGAGAGGGTCTCAGTCACACTCGTTGCTCAAATACAGAAAAAGTTCTACATTCCCAGGACACTCAAGTGGAGGCAGTCATTGAAGACATACTACAACGGAACAAGGACCTGACACACTACAACAGATGACGACGATGACCCCAATGATGAGGTTTGAGGAGAAATAGTGATTCACTGCACCATGAAAGCCTCTTCCCAGCCTCTTCTCAGGCTGGCACTACACTTTAGTCTGTCTCCCAAGCAACAACAACTCACTATTTTCCACCCCACGCTTGTGTGGCTGTCAACAGACTCTTGATGGATGACGGACTAAATAAAAGGGGTTTCCGTCTATGCTTTATCCGTCTATTTAATAATTTGCCCTGTCGTTCATCGACCATCAGCAAAATGAGAAAGTGACGGACAATGACGGAATGCCCAGCTCTGCTAACAAGTGACGCTGACCGGATTGCCAGGTTGCGTGAATGAACAAAATACCCCTTTTTTCTTTCTTTGTTGCTTTCCTTCCCAAAAAGGCTAACTGTGTTCAAATGCAAATTTAAAACTGTAAACAGGATGACTTGTCAAGTCATGAGGTCCAAGTCTAAGGCAAGTCAAGTCACTTAGATACCAAGTCCCAAGTCAGGTCATTCCTGTGTTTTTGGCAAGCAAGTTGCAAGTCCTATAAATAGCATCGCGAGTCTGACTCAAGTCACATGACTTGACTATGAGTCCCCCATCTCTGGCGACCATACAGTACTTGCTGAAACAGTTAACTATTTATAGAATGCATTTAATGCTGTTTGTGATCGTTTTTCGGAATTGAAACAGTGCCTTAACCAAAACGAGGGTGATGTTGTTTTCTAATAGTAAAGTGAAGCAGCAGAATATTCCTTCCATTGTTAATCCTGTTGGGTCAGTTATTGAAGTTGTTCATGCTTTCAAATTTCTGGGCATCTTTACTGATGACTCTGTCTTCTAAACCTCATCTAGATGCCCTTGTCAACAAGCTATGACTTAAGACTTTTATACAACTACAGTATGCCCCAATCCAGGCACTACATATGCTGGACTGTCTTTTATGCCTCGCTATGCTTCATAACAACCTGTAGTTTACAAACTCCTCATTGTGAAGTGTACTCCAGGGTTGAGAGTCACTGATGGTGTAGTGGTACACACGGCTGAGTTGAGTTGAGGGATCAGTTCCCGCTCAGTGACGGTGTCTGTGTGTCCCCTGCGACTGGCTGGCGACCAGTTCAGGGTGTAGTCTGCCTTTTGCCCATTGTCAGATGGGATAGGCTCCAGCACCTCCCTGCGACCCTGTACAGGATAAGCGGTTTGGAAGATGACACATGACTCCAGGATTGGTTGGCCTGCTTTGTCGACCCGCCGGCTGACACACTGGTACAGACTTATATATAAATGACTGGTAGGGTTTCTCCCCGCATACTTAAGTGTGTATCTTCAGCGTCAGTCCGATGGACTTTATACCCTTTGTTCCCAGTATGTATACACACAAAGTGCCGCGAGGGTCAGGACAGAGAAAGGAAAGTGTTACAAGCCATCATTATAATAGTTTGGGATTTTTCTTAATAGCTAGTTTTAAGTTGTTTTTGCCTTTTCTTTTAATTCAGTTAGTTTTAATTAGTTTTAAGAGCAGGTTTGTTAGTTTTAATTAGTTTTTATTTTTTGGAAAAATCATTCTTTTGGTTCATTTCTTATCAGTTTTAGTATTGTTTTTTTATATATGGTGTATTAGTGGAGTGCTAATAAATAAATAAATAAATCCATTTAAGAAAAAAAAGGTCACTAAACTATGTGTTATACACAACTGTTTGACCTTCCTTCCTCTGTATGGGCCAACAAAGAATAAACCCTGAATTCTAATGTATAAATTTAATTTACATTTTTTTCGCGAAATTATAATTAGATTATTTTTTAGTTCTATAAATTTAAAATGCAGTTTAAATTAGAACTACAAACACTAATTTCATTGCATTTCATTAATGAAAATGTGTTTGTCAAATTTAGTTTTAGTTTCATTTTTCATTTCATCAGTTTTCGTTAACTATAATAACCTTGGTACAAGCGCACGTTACAACATTGATACTTCCTGTGGAAGGAAGAGGGGGATTTGCTGATTATGATTTTAGAGACCCTAGTAGTGTCATGATTCTGGTCTGTTGCAGGCAACGGCGGAATTCGAGGGCATGTCTTCCAATGCATGTTGTGCATGAGCAATCAAGGATTTACCTCTGGTCTCGCCCCATGAACCTAATCTACCCCACCCGTCGTGTTATGGTTGAGAAACTGATAGTTGCGGTCCATTTCTTCATCAGTGCTCATTAATTTTTGCCCAGCAACCCTCTAGCTATTCCCAGGCTAGCTCGAGGGTCGTGTTCATCATGAGTCTCTTGACTAAAGAAACTTTTACTGTATACACTGATCACAAGAACCGAGCATACATCCGTGCCGCTAAGAGGTTCGACAAGACAGGTGGGCGCTCGTTTACCCGGTATAATTTAATTTTAACATAATGCAAGGGTTCCAGAAATCAGACGCCAGACGCCCTCTCACGACTCCATGATCCCGCTGATGATACCACAAAGACGGAACCCATTCTTCCTGATCATTGCATTGTGGAAGTTCTACAGTGGGGGGGGTTGAGAAAAAGGTGATTGAAAAGCAAGAAGACGACCTGACTCCGGAGGACTGCCCCACTGGAAAATTGTTCGTGCCGGCGAGGCTTCGCACTGAGGTACTGCAGTGGGGGCATGCGTCCAGGATTGCCTGCCATCCTGGCGTTAATCGCACTTGCTTACTCATTGCCCAGAGATTTTGGTGACCGGGGCTTAAGAAAGACATTTTAAACTTTGTCTGGGCCTGCTCGGCCTGCGCATGTGGCAAGTCCTCTCACCAACCACCTGCCGGATTGCTTCTCCCGTTACCATCACTTCATCACTGTCCTACCCCTGTCAAGGGGACACTCCTATCATACTTACCATGGTTGATTGTTTTTCGAAGTTGGCTCACTTTGTGGTGTGACCCAAGCTCCCCTCAGCACTTGAGACAGCGCAGCTACTGGTCAAACACGTCTTCCAACTCCACGGCATTCCTGTAGAAGTGGTCACTGACCAGGGTCCCCCGTTTGTGTGCCAGGTGTGGAGGAAGATTTGCCGGATAATGGGGGCCACAGCGAGACTGTCCTCGGGTTACCACCCTCAAACCAATGGACAGACAGAACGAATGAACCAGTACCTGGAAGCGGCTCTCCAGTGCGTGTGCCTACATTGACCAACGTCATGGGCCAACCATCTCCCCTGGGTGGAATATGCACACAACACCCTCGTCCCGTCTGCCACAGGTTGGTCCCCATTCATCTCTGATATGGTTATCAGCCTCCCTTGTTTCCTTCCCGAGAGGGTCAGGTCGAGCTACTGTCGATCCAACTACAATTATTTTACATGACTGCAGTCTATCACGTCTACAATTCTGGACAGGCCAACAACTGCATAAAAGCCATGTTTTGTTTGGTTAAATTGTCAAGTGTGTTGGGATTGGAAAAAAAATGAAAAATTGAAAAAGAAAAATATTGCATAGTCTGGTTTAAAGATGGTGGTTTTTCAGGAGTCTGGCACGTGTGTAGAAGTTGTTTTTTTGTTTTGTTGTTCTGGATGTGATGCTTGTGTAGGCTGTGCCAGAGGGGAGAAGATTGAAAAGTGTGTGACGTGGATGTGTGCTGTCTCTGACATTGTTCTGTGCCCTCTTTGGGGCAGGGCTGTCATGTTATGTGGCATAGTGGTGTGAAGGCTACTTCATAGATGTGTTGTGCAGCAAAATTACACACACGTCCTATATGGTACAGTTTCCATAACAGACTGTGATGGAGTTGGTCAGGATGCTCTTCACTGTGCATCTGTAGAAGTTGCTGAGCAGTTTGTAGGCAATTCCAAATGTTCTTAGCTTCATCAAAAAGTGCAGTCTCTGTTGAGCCTATGTGATGATGTGCTGTGTGTTGTGGATCCATGTGAGGTCATCTCTGATGTGAGTACTGAGGAGTCGCTACCTGAGTCCCATCGATGACAGGGGTGCAAGCTGATATTTCTTCCGCCTTGGGATAGTCATCTCTTTTGTCTTTACAGGATTTAAAGAGAGATTATTTTCATAACACTCGGACATCAGATGAGCCACCTTATTACTGTAGGCCAGTGTTTCAGTGTTTAGTGAGCAGGGACTGAAGTTTGTAGATAATTGGCCTTCTTTCTGGGGCCGACCCGACCTGCTTAAGGTGGATGGCCTTCACCCTAACTCTCTTTCTCGAAATATAGATTACTGTTTGAGCCTTCCATGACAGTTCACATCAGAGCAGGTCGGGTTACAGGTGATTAGCGAGCCTGCAAGAACGGGTATGGTGTCTGTAAGGCTAGAGTTAACTAGCGCTATGCTAGACTCTGACAACACACATCGTTTTTTATTTAGATTGGAGTCGTACACACCACATATTCCTGCATCACATAGTGATATTGTTTCTACTGAGGTGGTGCAATATGATAATAATAGTACTCGAGAGCCGATAAATAACTACCATATTCTGACAGTCTTACCCTCCCGTCACGCTTATAGTTGTTCGAGGTACGATACAGGACCCAGGGAACGCGATCTTATCAATACAGTATTATGATTAGGAATCCTGTTATGGGCAATTATCCGGATAAACCTATTTTACTGAAACTCGGTCTGTTTAATATCAGATCATTCTCTTCGAAAACCTTGTTAGTTAATGACCTAATTTTACGGTATAATAATGTCCCACACAAGGACATATTTCTCAAGCAAAGGGATAAGGTACTAAATCTGAACAGTTAGTTAACAAAACTATCCCAAGGCTGGTCGTGTTTCTGTCAGTGAGATGAAATGGCGTCGTGTTGCATTATCCATGGTATTACATGTGTCGAACCACAAGAGGCAGAATATGCATGTGCAATGTGATTACTGGTAACCACATGAAAAGCATTGTGCAGGCAATTAATGAAGGCGGTTCCGTAGAAGAGAACATACAGTGACTGAATATTTATTTGCATTAGGTTTAGCACAACTAAAGCTACGTACTCCTGCAGCAGCGGACAGTCAAGCGACATGCCGATGTCACTCGCCAGTGTGCTGGCTCTGCCGCTGCTCGTGCTACTGGGTGTCATCACTTGCCGTACTAGTAGAACTTGCGCTGTATCTCCTGTTGAAAAATCTCCTACTCAGTTGGGTAACAAGTGGCACGTTTGAAGTGTTCTGAGGCAATTTTTGTCGTTTGCCCATTTTGCAGAGTCGGTTGAGATGAACTCTGGCTGCCCCGTGACCACGTCACACGCATGAGGGACGATTAGTGGGCCAGACTAAAATCCAACTCCGCTCTTGCTTAGTCCGACCCTTTTTTAAAACCTGTCGCTTCCCGTCCTCCGTACCAAAATTGGGCATACGTCCGGGACGGAGGGACGGTTCTGTCCCCGAGACGGACTGCCCAGATCTGTTAATTCAAAGTACTTACCAGATTCAATCTTGGAGCTAAGTTTCTGTCACTTGTCGGGATCCTCTACCAAAACCCTACAGCACAAATGCTAACTAACCAAGTAATTTCATCTTTATTTAACCCATTAAAGCCTAAAGCTCAACAGCTCCCCAAAACCTGAGGTCATCTTAGGAATTACCCTCGAAAACCTGAGGTTTTCCCAGAAATTCAACACCTACAAAATAATTAATATCTCATCCCCTGTAGCAGACAGAAACATAATTCCAAAAGAATTTGAGAGTTTAGACATGTGGCTTTCACACAGTCCCAAGTTTATTATTCTTGTTTCAATCGAAGACATAAAAATAAAGTGTCAGTGCAAGAGGAGCACTACTTTTAATTTAAAAAAAAAATCAAATGGTGATTACCATCATTACACAGACATCGGTATTTTCATTGTCTACAAATATATATCTTAACCATATATCACGTTCAACTGATTGTACTGGTTAAAAATCCACAAGCACGTCGTCTATTTCACTGCCGATACTCATTTCAGAGCTCCCACGACCGCGGCGTCCGGCATTATGACTCGAAACGTTTCCGGAACATCCTCCGCAGGCTTTCGACATCAGAAGCACACCAGAAGCTCATTGCATTTGCCAAGTATAAAAGGACTGCCAAATTGTTTGTCTCTTGTTGGATTATTCCTATGGTTGCTCATGACCTCTTGCTCAAGTATTGAATGTTCTAGACATCACACCTTGTTCTCGCAAAGTATTTTTTACGCTATTGTGTTTTTGTTTGGTAGAGTACAATACTCTCGGTTTATAGTATACGGATTTGGCTTTTCTCTTGTCTTTCCACGACGAGTTATTTTCGTTATTTGCCTCCATGCCTTTTGCGTGACTTTTGTTAGTCACATTTTCCTGGTTTTTGTATACCAGCGCACTTGTTTGTACTTTGTCGGTCTTGCAAATTTCTGTTTTCGGTAAAACACTTTTTGTCAAATTCCATTTTGAGTTCCTGATTCTAGAGTCATTTTTTGATTCCGGAATTTCCGGAATCGTATCAAACTTTCTTTTGTTATATGTTCGAAATAAAGTAAGGAAATTAAATGAAAAAACTTACCATTGTAATATTAGCTGCAGCCAGTATTTCTCGGTTTGTGACCAATCTTCTGCAAAGGATGATGGTTAACAAAGAAATCCCACAAAGCACCAAGTCAGGACATAGAAGGCGCAATACAGTCCAAGGATCCTCCAGTGGAAGCCTGAAGAAAATTCATTCATTTGTTCATATTGTATATTCAAATATTTGATTTTAAGATACAGTACATGCAACATACAAAATCAATAATATTCTCATTTATCCAACACAAAAAAATATTTTCAACAATTATCTAACGTCCTTTCATCGGGCTGCTCCTACTACATGCCATGTAACAAAACAAAGCATGCCATGCTATACTATTCATATTCTATGTACAGACAGTGGGTCCCCACTATTTGCAGGGGATAGGGCCTGCAAATAGTAAAAATCTGCATTTAATTTTTAGCCATTATTATTAGAATTTTTTTAACCGCCCCAAAATCTTGAAAAATACGTGGACGTGGATAAACCTCCAATAAGTGTTTTGCATGAGGAAAAAAAATGTTTTTCAAAATATTTTGTTAAAAATATTGGGAAAAATATTTAGGAACAGGTGAATTGAGAGGTGGTGAACCGCAGGTGCGGACCAAGTCTGTGGGGGTCCACTGTATACTGCATTTGTGTTCTGTGGAACTAAGTGACACTCACACCCTTTAGCAATCAGACAACTTGTAAAAAACATAATATAGATAATGCTGACATACCTGGACAGTCCTATATGTCCGGTTATGATATCCACATGCGAACAGTTGTCAGCAATAGCAATGTTTAGAGGAGGATAGGTATATAGTACTGTCTGGAAGCAGACATGAGCAAGTATAAAAAGTAGACTGGTACAAAATATTGCTCTGATGAAATGGCCTGTATGTCCTGAAAGATAAAGACAAAACAGAATGAGTGTGTAAATATTAAATTGAAAAATAAGGACACTATCAGGCGTTTGCATTATCCTTTTTCGGAGGTGACCCTATCGGGCCACCATGAGACATGCTGTGTTGGTCCTACCAGAACCGGCACTAGCGTTTTCATATTTAGTTTCTTTATACTGTATTATTATTAAAGCCCTTAAGAAATTATTAATTCTGCATAATTACTTTTTAGCATATTGTGTGGTTATGAATATTCATTACGGAAGGATTCAACCCAACGTGCAAAAAGATGTGTGCAGCGAGTAAGAGACCAATGATGATTGATAAATTGAGTGTACTACATAGTATATTTAAAATATATATATATATATATATATATATATATATATATATATATATATATATATATACCCGGAGAAAACCCACGCAGGCACAGGGAGAACATGCAAACTCCACACAGGGAGGCCAGAGCTAGGATCGAACCCACGACCTCTGAACTGTGAGGCGGACGTGCTAACCAGTCGACCACCGTACCGCCGTCAATTATTATCATTATTTCATATTTATTTTCTTCTCTCAATTCAACATTAATATTACTTATGGATATTAGGGGGCGGCACGGTGGTCGACTTTATTCAACGCAGTGAGCCTCGTAAACTCACCATAGTCTCCCAATTGCTTGTTCTTCAAATGTCGGATTAAGTTGGTTGTGTTGAAACTTTTGGCCATGCTACCCGCGCGGGGTACCTTTTCATGGCATATACAGTATTACAAGACGCAAATTCCACACACACAGCAGACAATGCTATGTTCACACCAACTGCGGTGGTCGGAATATTCGATCAAAGCCTTTTATTGCCGATCAAAACATCCGATCACCCGCAACTCATGCTTCGCAGCCTTGTGTTGTGTCCCTCCCCTCTGCTCGCAGCGGAGACGCGGCTGCGTTAGGGACCCTTTCTGGCGGCGCGTTTGAATTGGAGTCAATGTAGCACACGTGGGCAGGCGCGGTTGAAAGCAGGGCAGCGCGAGTGATGCTTTTGGACGGAGGGATATCGTCGCGTATTAAACAAATCAACTTTTTTGCCATTGCGTCTCACAGCAGCCAAGCATGAGCTGCGGGAGATCGGATGTTTTGACCGTCAATAAAAGGCTTTGATCAAATATTCCGATCACGTAATTTTTCACGAAAATCGGCCGATCATGATTGGTGCCCGATCGATCGGAGCATCCCTACAGATTATGTTTTCTTTTTCAGGGTCGCGGCAGGACCTCCAAAAAAGGGTCAAGTGCCCAGCTCTATAGATGATGAATGACGGACCAGCAAAATTTTGTAAAATGCCCACCTCTGTCTATTTATCTCTATGCAGTGGTTAGTATACAGCCCAGTCCATTCCTGCCACATGCAATTTTGTTTATATAGTATGTAGATTGGTGGCCCAGTGCTTGCAGAGGCTGTGGAGGAAGTTAGTAGTTAGTGTAGTTTTTGGTGCCCTTATTTTGTAACACGTTAACAGATGTACGAAGTGGTGAGTGGGAGGCGGCGACTTGACTATATGAAGCTAGCAAAGCAGACACCGGTGAGGGATGTGTGATTTTGCATAAATTTGATTGATTTGGGATTTTTTTTTAAATGTTCAAGTTAAAGCGATTAAGCGAAAAAGTCTCTAACGCAGAAATGCCACTCACGTCTAAATAAGAAAATTGAAAAAAATAAGTGTTTTTCACGGGACAGCGACGATGTGCAGGCTCAGTCAGGTGGTCTTACCTCTGATGGTATGTTTGTTGGGACACAGAAACCACGGCAGCAACAAGAGGTACACAAAGTACACCAGGGACAGTACGTTGTAGCGAAGAAGACAAGCTGCAAAAATAAATTAGTTGAGTTACCTAACAACCTCATTGCAATCAATACAGCACAAGGATAAAATGTATTTGTATGTACAGTGGATCTCCACTATTCGCAGGGGACAAGGACCAGGCCAGCCGCGAAGAGCGATAATATGTGTCATTGATTTACCATCATAAATGCATTGAAAAAATACATACATATTTTTCTTAACACAAAAAAATAATCTTGAAAAGGGCAGGAATAAACAGCCAATATGATTTTACCATAAAAAACGAGGCTCTCCAAGAATATATGTGTGTATATATATATATATATTTTTTTTTTTAAATATTGAAAAAAAAATGTGCGAATAGGTTAATCTGCGGGTGCTGAACCACGAGAATGTAATGGTCACTGTACACGCTTACTTATTTATCAGGATAATCAGAGCTGACTACCTCCAGAAATTCACTTCCATAAGAATTTTTCTGAATTTCCATGTTTTTCACATTTTGTCACGAAAATTCCCTTGGCATATTATCGCAGCATATTATGTAATAAGTATATTGTTCAACTGCACAACACAATCATTACTCTATAATTGTGGATAAATTATGGCTTGAATATTTGTTGTTATAATGTATTTATTGCATCAACCTTGTCATCGTGCACACTGGTTCCTGGAGAATGCCTAGGATCAGGCATACCAGACAGAATCATCATGAATGATTAATAATAATTAATGATACTTTATAAGATTAAAGCTAATTTGAGCAAACTTGTTATTTCAGAAGTGTGTATCAAACCAGTAGGCCTTCACATTAATCAGGACTCAAGAAGTAGCTGTCAGTTTCAAAAAGGTTAGTAATCCCTGATCTCAAGTCAAATACAGCATGAAGACGCAAAATATGAAATAATCACTTAAATTTAACCTGTCATGAATATACACAGACAGTACGTTCCAGTCCTGGCCCGGCCACCGCAACTTGGCCGAAAAGGCTTAATGTTGAACCCTGGTCGCGGGACGTTTTAATCTATCAAGCTGCTTTGCAAGTTAACATTTATTTTGTGTGTCCTGATATACACAAATAACTGTTGATTTATTCAAATAGTCTGCAATAATTCAGATGATCAATGTTAACATTGATTTTGTGGCTTAATTATTGGTGTCAGATACAATAAAATACAATACAATTAGGGGTGGGCGATATGACGATATTAGATCATTAAGGGGTTTAACGTGTTGACGATCTCATAAAGCTGAAAGATCGTTTGATCGTCTACAGGGCACATTCTATACAGTTTTGCTCTATGGCGTCGCAAAGCCACTGACGCATATCCGACCAACCAAACGCAGTACGCACAGTGCACCGTACGTGACACTCCCTGCCTCCCTGTTTGTTTGTATAGCGGGAAGCTATAGCGGAAAGTCACCACGAAGCAGAGTTGGTCCCGAAAAGAAACTCCACATTCACAGTGTAGATTTGGTTTGGCTTTTCCTCGGAGGGGAAAGCGCAAACCAGTTATTTGCAAAGTTTGCAGAGACTCGGTTCGGACGTCAGATGGCAACACGACAAACATGTTTAATCACTTGCGGACACAGCACCCAAAAAATTACACTGACAGCCAAAGCAAACGGAGATCAGACACATGGTAGCCACAGGCAGCTGCTAGCTCCAAGCTAACACAACCCACGGTAACACAGTCATTTAACAAGGGCACTCCATATGAAAAAACAAGCAAGTGGTGTAAAGAAGTAACTGAAACAATGACTTACTACCTTGCTGAAGACATGATTCCCATTAAAACAGTGGAAAACGAGGGGTTTAAAAGACTCTTCAAAGTACTAGACCCGCTAGATTCCACGAGCTGTGTTTTTATGTTTTACGTTGTTACCTTTTATGTTTACATTCACTGCACATTTTGATAAAAAATATCACTATTTAAATTAAAACCTGTTCAGAAAGCTTTGCTGGCTTGAAATGTCTTCTTTTCTTTTACTGTTTTATATCATCCCTGTCATGTGAAAAACACTTATCTCAATTTTTTAATTTTTTAATTTTTACATGAATCATGTTTCCGCGTTACAGACATCGCATTAAAGTGAAAATGTAAAAAGTTTCCAAAATTGGAGATAAGTGCTTTTCACAGGACAGTGACTATATGCATTTTGAATGTGTTTTATGTTTAACATGAGGAAAATAGTAAAAATGTGCAAATTAGTCTAAAAATAACTGTAAAAAAAAGAATCATTATAAAATCATGATCGTGAATTTATTTTTAAAAAATTGTGATATGATATTTTTGCCATCTCGCCCACCACTAAATACAATACAATTTTACTGTGGAAAAGATCATACTGAGACCCTCACAACTACTGATACGTGTGCTTCCTCTAGTGGGATACAAAATAATTGCTACCTTCATATAGTTAAAGGGACACTGGGATTATAATGTTCCGGTGTGCACCGGAATGAGGTGGATTCTATAAACGCCAACACCAAAAAGAATTTGAATAAAAACAAGAATCTATTTTAACAAAGGATATCGCCAGACCGACAAAGTACAACATAGGACGCTGGTACCAAACTAGGAAAAATACAGGAAACAAAAAGCGCTTGCAAAAAAGGGCAAGGAAACGAGAACCGAAATTGCTTGTTACTAAAGAACAAGATGAACCCAAAACGCGTATGATATTAACCGAGCAAAGCCTTAATACAACAAACTACTTACATGAACCATGTGCAAGTACAACGGAGCAAAACAGGAAATAACCAAATTTACAGCCCCCACCTCTTCCACCCACCACAGTTCCCAAAGAATCCCAACCAACTCAGCCGTGAAAACAGAAACACCATCAGGAAGCCGCTGACCTTGTCGAAACGCCACCTGTGGTACATAGATCCCAAAACCGACTCGACAGCTAGCCGGAACCCTCGACCCATCAGTGTAAATTTGTACAGCAGATTCCCATCGATCCCTAAGATGCATATTTACATAACTAACCAAATCACCCTTAAAACCCTGACGCACCACCTCACACACCGAAAAATCTACATCAGGGTCGGACCACAACCAAGGGGGAATGGCAGTCCAAACCACGGGTTCCACAACATCCCTACCCCGAAAATACGGATGTGTAAGATGGCCTTTGACCAACTGCAGAAAGGTCGTCCTAGCTGGCGCGCTACCATCCTCCCAGCTATCTCCCAACACCGACGTAGAAAGAAGGGCCAAAGCCTTTCAGTTTTACAAAATAATTGAGGGCCAATTTCTTGCGGCACAAATACAAGGGGCACTCTCAGGTCTCCACAAGCAGCGCAGGGATCGAGGTTGTGCGAACTGCATCCACACACAGTCTAAGTGCCCTCGCCTGTACAACGTCAAGTAAAGCCATGGTGGGTGGACTTGGCTGCAGAGCCATAGACCACACAGCAATAGTCAAAAACCGAACAAACTAGTGCTCTATAAATTGACAACAGTACATCCCTCCCCACACCCCAAGTGGAACCAGACAAACACCTCATCACATTTAAAACTTTATGGCACTTGACAATCATTCTCCAAACATGTTCCCCATACGTAAGCCTCTCATCCATCCACACTCCAAAAAAATTATAAACACGAACCCTCTCAACAGGCACACCATAAAGTGTCAAAGTATGATTCCCAACTTTACGTTTCCTGCCAAACAACATCAATTTAGATTTACTCACTTACAACCTAAATCCCCACTTTTCAGACCAAGCCTGCACCTTGTCTAGGGCCGACTGCAGTTGCCCAAAGACATATTGAACATTCTTGCTTCTCTTCCAAAGTGCACCATCATCAGCAAACAAGGACTGACCAATTCCAGTACCCACCTCTTGGAATATATCATTAATCATGATACAACACTGGGCTAATGACACTCCCCTGAGGTGTCCCATTGTCCGTACTATAAATTCCAGAGAGGGAATGCCCCACTCTCACCTGAAAGATGCGCAAACTTAAAAACTGTTTAATCCAACTGAACATTCGGCCTCAAACTCCTGCCTCATAAAGTTTTAAAAGCAGCCCGTCCCTTAGTCTAAAAAAACATTTTGCACACGTGTGAAATACTGTTTCCGTTCCAGCCTATAAACTAATCTGTCCATAATCATCCTCTCCGTTATTTGCACAGCACAGAAGTCAGGGCGATAGGCCTGTAAGACGAAGGGACATCTGCCTCCTTCCCATGCTTTAAAATGGGAACAACAATGGCATGCCTCGAGTCATCAGGAAGAACACCCACTTCCCACACCTCATTCACCAAACAAAGAAGCTCACCTAACATCTGATCGTCCAACCGCTGGAACAACTCATACCCGAGGCCATATCTTTGCCAGGTGCTGTGTGGCAACCCGTCTTAATAGCTCTCACAAGCTCCTCCATAGAAATAAACAAATTAATTGCATCACTGCTGTCACGACTTTTCAATAGTTTATACCCCTCCAGCTCGATCATCATCCCCCTTCTCATCCTATCTTCACAGCCTACATTATCGTCATTGTGTACCCTCTGAAACGTCTGCGCCAAAACCTCAGCCTTTGCCCCATCATCAACTGCCTCCGAATCCCCCTGTCTCAAGACAGGAAGTAACAAGCCCCTATTAATACCAGACATCCGTCAAATCATATTCTACACCTGTTTAATAGAAGTGTAAACCCCCAACGTGCAACAATAAGCTCTGCAACTCTCCCTTTTGGCCTCCTTTATAACCCTCCTAGCCATTGCTCTACATTTCTTGTATTCAATCACACGACTCAACAGGGAATTTCCTCAGCAATTTATAGGCCCTGTTACACGCACGAACAGCATCACTACAAGCCGCATTCCACCAAGGCACCAGTTTCCTTCCTGTCCTCCCGGTTTACAAGGAATCGCTTGCTCTGCTGCTTTTTCAATAACCCATACCATTCTTCCACACTGCCCTCATTAACAATCTCATCAAAAAACAGACTAGACCGAAACAGTTCCCAATTAGCCCTCTGAAAACTAAACCCCCTTGGCACGCACTCCTTTGCCACCCTAAGAACCCTTCCAAACCCACACAGAACAGGAAAATGGTCACTGCCCATGTTGCAGTTTTCCAACACACTCCATACACTACTTCCGGCCAATACAGCTGACGCAAACGTCAGGTCAATGCACGACAGCCGTCTGGAACACATATCAAACCTAGTAGGCCTCCCATCATTCAGTATCACCAATCCATACTTGTCAATAAAGTCTTCTAGCACAACCCCATTTCTATCCCTTCTAACACTGCCCCACAAAGGGTTGTGAGCATTAAAATCCCCCAGCCATACCACAGGGGGTCTCAATTGATCAATGACCCTACCTAAATTCTCGCCATCTAACAAAAGGCATGGGTTATAAAAATTAACCACACAAATTTTACCCCCTGCACTCCATAACTCAACCACCACACATTCCATTTCCGAAACAATCCGAGCTTCACGATACTGAACACCCTGCAAGACAAAAGTGGCACAACCCCCACCCTGAGAAGACCTATCATTCCGTACACACACATATCCCGGAACCACAAAGCTTGAAGGCGGCTTCAACCATGTCTCCTGTACACATATAACGTCAGGTCTGATACCACAATTTTCAATGAAGTGTTTCAGTTCTTGGCCATTAGCAACCAAACTACGTGCATTCCATTGGAGGATATAACACATACGTGCTCTAGCCAACCCCACCATCTACAGTGCGCTTTTCCACCGCTTCATGTTCACCATCTTTGGAAAAGAACACACTATGTAGGTAGGCAGTATCAAAGCCTGCTATCCCTAGTACCCTCTCAGCTGCCAAAACCACCACCCTGACCACATCGGAATTGTTTTTAGCTTGCTTCGCACCACACATAACATCCACCGAAAATGCTAGAAACTTTACTCACCACAGCACTATCGTCCGACACAGCACCTGCTGGCCCTTCACCGCTCCCTCCCCAATTCCCTAACAGTCCTGAGCCTCACCCATGTCCATCCTGTCGAGCAACCCGCCTTACAGCTTCCGCACAAGTCAGCCCCTGATTAGCCTCCCTATAAATTTGAACCTCCATTGCGTGCTTATAGAGACCACACACACGGCTGCCAGCAATATGCCCACCACCACAGGACCCACACTTTAACTCAGTCACCTACAACCAACAAACTCATGATCACCCCCACATTTACCACAACGACGAACCCTGCGACACACTGCAGCAACATGGCCATAACGCTGACATTTATAACACCTCAATGGAGGCCTCCTACTCCTATAAGGGTGCATCGTAAACGCAAGACACCCCAGAAAAACACCCCAGAAGAAACACCATGCACCACACCTTTTAGGCCACCATTCCTATCACCGACAGCAAGCCCTTCAACAGCCTTCCCATCTAGAGACTTCAACGCCAAAGCTCTGCTCACTTGAGCAGCAGAACCACATAACAGCATCAGCTTGCCGTCCGCCAGTATCTAGGCGCCTATCACCTCCCCCACAGTGTCCTTCACCATTTTGGCGAGGCGAATAGGATTAAAAGAGCTAAATCTCTCCTGTCCATTTTTAATCCTGAGAATAACTTTACGTTCAACAACACCGCCCACTCTAAGGATCTTAGGACCCCCCTCTCCGTCTTCTTCTCCAGGATCCACAGTCGATGGCCGCTTATTACTCCCTTTTCCTTTACTACCAGCTTTCACCCGCTAGGAACCCCCCGCTTTATCATCAGACTCCATGACAAACACACACCGAGGAAGTACGTATAGTACGACGCCAGACAACAAGCTGGGCGGCACCAATTTGTCCCACTAACTGCCTAACACCCTCTAGCTTACTCCCTCCCTAATCTCCAGGCGAGTACTTACGAGGGGTTCTTATGCACTATAGCCCGTAAGCCCGGAAAAGCAACCGCAAAGCGACGACTCACCTGCAGCTTCGGTGTGCTCCCAAGACAACTGCTTTACCCGCTTTCCTCACCGCACTAACCACCAAACACCAAGCGGAGTCCAAAGGGACAGCGCTCTGCCACCTACCAGGGACAAAACGGTCTCCACCCAGCGTCTGTCCGGCGACCGCATCTCAGGTGTCCGACCACCGTCACCAGTCTCCCTTCTCCATGCAACGAGAACAAGTCTGACATTTTTCGACAGTGAGTTGTCCTTAAATAGTCACTGATTAGGATTCCAAACAGGTGCGCTGTAGATAAAACTACCTACTGCCCCTACGGAGCAACCAGGAACTACAAAGCGTGACACAAGAACAGATCATGACAGGGATGATCTTAACATTGGCACTTATATAATAGGTTTGCATGTAAAAATGACATCAGTGCCAAAGTGTCCCCGCCAAAAGACTCTGTAGTGATTTAAGGTCTTTTTTTGTGATTAGATTTATGACAAATTTCCCCGTCCCCTTTTGGGGCATGGCTTATGTTATATTTTCGGTCTCAGCGGTCTACATCACGCGAGGAAGGCATGCGTGGTAATATTGCTTGCTTTGCTTTTCTAAAACGGCGACCGATCGCCACCAAAATGCAAATGCACATTACTACTCTTGTCCACTTCAACCTGTGAAAGTATAAAAGTGTTCTTCACAATAGTTTGGATTGATTGACATAAAACGTGATCTCATCATGATCACCTCCACAAAATCAAAAATACTGTGGCGACCTCCACAAGAGCATGCACACACAAACCCCGACTGGTTATATTTAGGACATTTAGCTACGCTAAACTACTGTCAGCTTTCAGGAGGGAGACCGCGGCTTGCATCAGCAGCAGGCAGATTGGAGCACTCCTCTTCCCTCCCCGGCTAAAGGTAAGATTGGGACGGCTAATAGCAACAACTAGCTTCAGGTCGTTAAAATAAAAGGTGTGAGCACACAACATTAGCTCCTTACTGTCCGCCCAGTGTGTGGAGGTGAAGATGAGCCTGTGTCGCCTCGCAAGCAGTCGCGTGCGGTGTCCTTGCTTGCTTTGTTTGCAGCCACCACCTTCTGCCTGAGTGAAGCGGCGTGAGAGTGACGAAAGCCCTCATCGAACAGCGAACAAAAAGTTGCAGCGAGGCTGGCTGCACAGCCGAGTTTGGCCGCATTGGAGCGTGCCATTTTGGCTGTCACTTTCCAAATTGGACGGCGCATTGTAAGTCGAAAAACTGGGGCCATTCCTCATCCAAATAAAAGTGCACATCTACTCATTCCCACTTCAGTCTCTGTAAATATCCTATAAATGTCCTGACTAGTGTTTAATGCCTGGCCTGTCCTAAGCGTGATCAGCAAGGAAGCATTTTTTTTAAAGCAAAGAAGCAGTGTTTGTTTTTTTTTGTTTTTTTTAAGCAAATAAGCAGTGTGCGCTCGTGCCAGCCTAAACCTATGTAGCTCTGATGACTTCCACATTTCCTCATTCTCATATAAATCAGCCACAGAGAGAGGTTAATCCTTTTGATATGTTGAAGTGGGCATTATTAGAGATGTCCACATAAATTTTTGTTGCCAATTGATCGCCGTTTTTTGACGTTATAAGCAATAAAAGTACAATGATTTCCAATAAGATAAGATAAGAATGCCTTTATTGATCCCACAGTGGGGAAATTTTCATTGTTACAGCAGCAAAGATATAGGTCACACAGGGGCGGCGGCATAATGTGGTCATTAATGTATAACATTGACGGCAAACATTTAGGATCAAACCTATGTAAATATACGCAGTAACATGTGTATATACACATGTATATACACACCAACCTACATCTACATAAAAAGTATGAGGAACACTCATTTCGGCCTGTACATAGTACAGAGGAAAAAATACTCTAAGTGACAGTGCTGCAGTGCTGTAGTGAAATGTAAGGAACAGCATTGGATAAAAATAAAACTAGATTAACAGTAGTGGGGAATGTTGAGTATTGCACGGTATTACAGTAGTGGGGAATATTGGGTATTGCACGATATGAGCTCAGGTGCAGGACTGCACAATTGCACTAACCTTTGCAATAGCCTGCCAGAGGATGTCAGGTCTGCAGAGACTGTTGATATTTTTAAGAGGAAGCTCAAGACACACCTTTTTAGTTTGGCTTTCAACAACTTTTAAATAATTTATCTTTTCTTTTGATTGAAGATAATTCTATGTTTTGCTTTGAATGTTTTAAAGCACTTTGAGTTGCATTTTTATGTATGAAAAGTGCTATATAAATAAAATGTGATTGATTGATTGATTGATAATGTCTGCCAGTTTGTAGAGACTACACAATGTTCTTGTTAAAGAGTCTGACAGCAGCAGGCAAGAAGGAACGGCGGAATCTCTCCTTTGCACAGCGAGGGTGTAACAGTCTGTCACTGAAGGTGCTGTGGAGTGCTGTTAGGGTGCCCTGTAGGGGGTGGTCCAGGTTGCCCAGCATTGATGACAGCTTGGCCAACATCCTCCTGTCCCCCACCGAGTCCACAGAGTCCAGGGAGCAGCCCAGGACAGAGCCTCCTGACCAGTTTGTCCAGCCGCTTCTTGTCCCGGGCCGAGACGCCGCCTGCCCAGGTGACCACTCCCTGGAAGATGACCGATGCAACCACCGAGTCATAAAAGTTCCTGAGGAGTGTCCCCTGAACCCCAAAAGACCTCAGTCTCCTGAGTAGGAAGAGTCTGCTCTGACTCTTCCTATAGAGGGCGTCTGTGTTGTCGCACCAGTCCAGTTTATTGTTCAGATGAACACCCAGGTACTTGTAAATTGAGACTCTCTCAACATCTGTTCCCCGGATATTCACTGGTGCAGGTGAAGAGTGCTGGCGCCTACCGAAATCCACCACCATTTCTTTGGATTTCCCCGCATTGATCAGGAGGCGGTTCTGCTGGCACCAGTCCACAAAACCCTGAGTAAGTTCTCTGTACTCCCGATCATCTCCGCCTGTGATGAGGCCGACAATCGCAGAGTCGTCAGAGAACTTCTGCAGGTGACAGGTAGGGGTGTTGTAGTTGAAGTCCGAGGTGTAGAGGGTGAACAGGAAGGGAGCCAAGACAGTTCCCTGTGGGGCCTCCGTGCTGCAGAGGAGCACGTCAGACACACAGTCCTGTGTCCTCACATACTGTGGCCGGTTTGTGAGGTAGTCCTGGATCCATGTGGTGAGGTGGTGGGCCACCCCCGCCCGCTCCAGCTTGTCTCCCAGTAGGGTGGGCTGGATGGTGTTGAAAGCACTGGAGAAATCAAAGAACATGATCCTCACAGTGCTCCCCGCCTTCTCCAGGTGGGAGAGTGAAGTGTGGAGGAGGTAGATGATGGCATCACCCACACTGATGCCAGGCTGATATGCGAATTGGAGTGGGTCCATTGAGGAGCTCACCAGGGGGCGCAGGTGGACAAGGACCAGTCTCTCCAGGGTCTTCATCAGGTGAGACGTCAGCGCCACTGGTCTGAAGCTGTTGAGCTCCTTCGGGTGGGGGGTCTTTGGCACCGGGACCAGGCAGGATGTTTTCCATAGCTGGGGCACCCTGCCCATCTTCAGGCTCAGGTTGAACATGTGCTGGACAATTCCACACAGCTGGTCTGCGCAGGATTTGAGGAGCTGGGGGCTGATGCCATCTGGACCCGCTGCCTTCCTCGCCTTCATCTTCTACAGCTGGTTCCTCACCTGAGATGTTGTGAAGGCCAAGGCCGGGCAGGAGGGAGTGGTGGCTATCTGGTGTAGCTGGGAGCTGGAGACTGTGGAGAAAAGGGGGGAGGGGGTGACACGCCCAGCAGGAGGAGTAGGTGGAGGCTGCAGCAGGAGAGACTGAGTGGAGGCAGGCATCTGATCGAACCTATTGAAAAAGAGATTCAGCTCATTTGCCCACTGCAGGTCCCCCCCAGTCCGGGTCTTGGGTTGTCCGTGGCCTGAGATGGTCTTCAGGCCCCTCCAGA
>NC_141227.1:1135000-1190000 GCF_054856515.1 Filicampus tigris | reverse complement strand
ATAATAAAGGATGACGAAGGCCTGTGTACACTTGAATTCTGCGTGTGTGTATGTTTGGGCAAATCGGTTGTGAAACCCTGTGTGAAGTGTGTAAGTGAACAGAGTGATTGCAAATTAAAATACCACTAGGTATTCTATTCCATATAATTAGTATAGTATAATTAGTAGTATATGTAGTAGGATAATGAACAGCAGACTGGTGTGGATGGAGAAGCAAGAATTCTCCATCTGAAAAGGTTGTAGTGAGAATGACCACAACAGGAAATTTGAATTGCTGTCCTACTGATAAAAATCCAGTTTTTAGAACACCCTAGGTGTTAGCAAGCTGGACCAAATTCCTATACAATTGGGGAAAATAGGTAGTAAATTTAAATCATAAAAGCAGTGTAAGGATTGGAAGTTTGTTGAAAAACAGGATCCTGATAAGATCCAATATTTAGACGCATCGATAGCTGAACACGTTTTTAATGGTTAAGTTAATTACACATAAAGTAGCCATGTTACAGGAATCAATCATATAGCAGAAGCGCTTAATGGGCAAAAAGTAAGAAACGAAGATAATGTGACTTGAGCGGCGGCGCAGACATCAGGGAGGGGCACCTGGGCCCTCTGCTCCTTTCTTGTCTGACCCTGCGACAAGGCGGAACAATTCTTGTTCATTATTATAACATTTGGCTGAAGAAGAGCACAAAGTAAGCAAAAATAAACAACAAGTCAAATATTTGGGACGCAATCTTAGTGTTGGAAGTATAATTGTAGTGGGGAATAGAAAAACAAAAACAAAGTGCAATTCGCCAGGCTCCAAAACATCAAACGAAGGGGTGGATGATGTCATTTTTTAGGTCTAACAAATTGTTGCTGAATCTGGGTTCCAAATTATGCAGGAATCATTGGTGAAAAAATGTAATAGTGAAGACCTCAAATGACATCACCTTTAAGGTAGACCAATGAAGCAGGAAAGTTTTTTGTGAAATAAAGCAAATTTTAGTGTTAAGCACAGCATTATCTTAAATTATTCAGTTGATCGATTGTAAAGGTCATTTTTCGACCTCAGTTTTGGTGCGGCAAATTCAGACAAAATGAAACTAATTATTTCGAATTGGACGGTGCATTGCCGCACTCTGGAAGAGCAGTTATTGCAGCATCCATTGCTGTACAAACAAATGCAGCAATGGCTGGGTGCCTCAGTTTCCAATTGTTGTTTTTTTAAGTGCAACCATAGTTTTTGTTCTATCCCCTGATTTTGAGAGTGCCACGTGCAGTCTCTGCATTGTTTTAACAAAGGACCATGATCTTTTTATCACTAGCGAAACATTTACCTTGTATGTATTGAGACAACGTCTAACTAAAGAGACGCACGTTAAACACAGCCACATTGTTACTACTTCCTGAGGATGGAGGAAGACATGATTGCCTCACTGTAAACACAAACATTCATATTACTCAGAAGTATTGTGTTGAACTAACTCACATTTTGATAATTTGTTCTAAACATTCATTTTAATTAAGTTGTTAGTAATTCCTGACGATTAAATTAATTTACTCAGTTGTTTTGAGTTTACATGTCTTAAACAAATTAAATATTTAGAACTTCTGGATTTTTTTAAAGGTGAAATGCTATCTATCCCTTTGAAACTTCACATTTTTATTGTTTTCCTGTTACAAAAACATTTATTGCAAGCAATAGCTGATATATCCTTGTTGGCACACTGTTTTTTAAATATAAAAGGGAGATGCGCGCTATACAAGTGTTGACCCTTGTAACCATTTAGCACTACAAACTCAAAATAATTAAGTTGGTGGTAGTACTGTGCACTCAGAATTGATAGCTTGTTACACATAAAGAGTTCAACTTACGTTTACTTATCATTTCTAAGGCAACGAGTTTCCATATTTTTTATTGATTTTATTTTTTTTATAAACTGAACTCCTTGATTTTTAAAAAAAATAATAAATAAATAAGCTAAAATAAAACACTGGTGCGACATTACCAGGTGACATCTGTGTATGGCCAAACAGATTACTTATTTTACCGAAATATCCATACGAATGGGCTGCTGAATTGAATGGAAAACTATTGTTTCGTCATCATAGATGCTTTTTCAAAATGGCTAGAAATATTCCCTATACCAAACATTCAGACGCGTTGACGGTGGCAAAAGCACTTTGCAGGGATATCATCCCCAGATATGGCATTTCTAAAAAACGTACAATGATGGTGGTACCCGTTTTGTTGACCAAATTGTGGAGAAAATAGTAGTGATGGTTCACATTGATCTGAGAATCTTGGTGCTTACCACCCTCAAAGTGTTGGATTGGTGGGAATAATTAATGGAACAGCAGAAAATAGACAGAGATAATGCATTAATATAACGGGAAGTACTTTTCATAATGAGATAACGCTTAGACAATGTGCACACGTGAAAGACATGGCAAGTACTTTTCATGATGGAATAACGCTTAGATAACATGTAGACAAACGGGGTAGCAAGAGAAAGTTACATTTTTCTCAAACAGTAATGAGACAAAACACACACACACACACATACACGGAAGGAACATCTGTTGGCATTTATGGTGTACTTTCAGTAGACCAAATACCAGATAATAACACGCCACTCGACGACGCAATATTGACAGACATGCAAAATAGTGAGTGAAGCTTTTGGGAAAATAACGGGGTAATAGGAAATGTTGAATCATATGTAGTAAAGAAGATGTCCCATCCTCCCATAAGGCCTGTTTACGTGGGTAGCAATTAAGAGTCGTGGGCCTTGTCACGTCTATTTGTCACGTCTCTTCAGGGGGGAAGGATGGTATACATTGTGGAACATCGCTTTGCTGCATATCGATGCCGAGCATGTGACTTGTATAAACCGTAATTCAGTCAGTCAGTTTCCAGCTTAACACACAAAAATTAGTGAACCTGCAGTATGAAATACGGACTAAACGTAAAAACAATGAAGCAAAAATGAGAAAGGATGGGTATGAGGACGTAGATTTTTGGAGAGTGTTGGCGCAGAAGCGTGAGAAAGGGCCAAGTAAGTTGGATAAGGTGTTGTTTCATAGAAAAGAGGACGATGAGACGGGAGCCGGTGGCAGTGAGGAGGCAGGTTGGGGGTGACATGGAAATGGCTGAAAAAAAATCAACGAAATGTAGAATTAATTTAAAGGATTTGCCATTAGGGACGGGATTCACGCTATTTGTCGATGGGTCAAATAAAAAGGATGTTTTTGGGAAAACACGACTGGCTACTCTGTTACGACTGGCTACGAAAGATGAAATTCTAAAAGCAGAATCACTGCCGTCGCATTATTCTGCTCAAGCTGCTGAATTAGTTGCACTAACAGAGGCATGTAAATTATGCCAGAATAAAGATGTTACAATTTACACTGATAGCCAATACGCATTTGCAACAGTACACATCTTTGCACAATACTGGCGCAATAGAGGCATGATTACATCGACGGGAAGAGCAGTGACACATGCTCAATTACTCCAACATTTGTTAGATGCCGTACAGTTACCACGCAACATTGTAATATGTAAGTGTGCTGCACATAAATCGGGGACAGACAGTGCGTCATTGGGGAATGCTTTCGCAGACAAAACAGCTAGAGAAGCGGCTTTAAAGCTCTTCATGGGGTTATCAGATCATATTCCTGACACACAAATATTGAATACCCAAACCTTGATAGATATGCAACAGCAGAGTCCACAGACAGAACAAAAACTCTGGGCTGATAAGGGGCAACCAACCTTGAGGGAAAATATTTATGTCAGCACAGAGGGAAAACCCATACTACCAAAAATTTGTTCAGATGGGCAGCAATATTAAGCCATGGGGTGTCTCATGTTTCGAATGGGGGAACGGTGGCTCTTGTAAACAGACATTACACGACTTATGGGTTTAACCTCTTCTAAAAAAAACAATTTTTGTAGGGCTTGTTTGACCTGAGCCAGGCACAATTCACAAGGTAACTTGCGTCTAATGCGGGGTCAGTTTCCTCTGGCAACCTATCCTTTTCAGAGAATCCATATGGACTTTGTTAAATTTATTGAAAAAAAGCAATCACGTGTTGCTGACAACTCCGACTGCTGTGAAGCTTGCAGAGAGGAGCACGTGGATACACTTATCACATTGTAAGAAGGTCATTTCTGCTGATTTCTCCTCCGGGGAAGGTGAGCAAAAGTCTGGCAAGAAGGTGGGTGCAGATTTATAGTATCTGAAAATACTTGACGGTCAGTGAAGAATTTGACAGACACCAACCCCTTCTTAGTGGAGTTACAGCAGAAATGGTGATGCCAAAATAGCACGACAGAACTGAAGCTTCCAATAGCAACCCTGAGGGGGTTCAAGAAAAGGTGCGGTAGTATAATTCAAACAGCGGGGAAGGGGTACCAACAGTACTGGTGGTACCTCACTGGACATGTGTTAGATTCGAGTTGGGATTCTTTGATCACTACACAACAGGGTGATTATTGGGCTCCAGGACAGGGCCGTGAGGCTAGATATTTTCCTAACAAAATACTTCTTTCAAAGACGGGGTCGACACTGAATCTCAGGGTCACTGTGGGGGTTGGGCCTTTCAGGCCTCCTACTGTAGCTATTTTTAATTCATCTTGTTGGGGGTTTCTTTTGTGGGCTTATTCATCAGGTTTTGATCCTTATTTTCCTGTTGTGATTTGTGAAGACAGTACCCTGTCTCCTTCTGAGATTCCTAGAGTAGGTTCATATGTTAACAATTGTATGACACATTGAAAAATGCTTCAGGAGTTTGTGCACTTGTGTCATTGCTCTTAACTGTTACTATTTTTCCATCTAATGTAGAGGATATCCAGAGGGCAGCTCTGACACACATTCCGTGAGACAAGTTCTTTAGGAGTCGGCGTAGTGCTTCCTGGAGAGATGGAGATCCGACCTATATTGATGCTATTGGCGTACCTCGAGGTGTAGCAGATGAGTATAAACTGGTTGATCAGATTGCAGCTGGTTGGGAGTCCATTTTTATTTGGATCACGCCGAATAAAAATGTTGACAGGATCAACTGCCTCCACTACAATGTGCAGAAACTGGGTAACTATACTGAAGCAGGATTTCTTGCTATCAAAGAACAATTGGCAGCCACCTCTCTCATGACGTTCCAGAACCGCATAGCGGTTGACATGCTCCTCGCGGAAAAGGGTGGGGTGTGCGCCATGTTTGGCGACCGGTGTTGTACATTCATACCTAACAACACGGCCCCGGAGGGGTCCCTCACCAGGGCCATCGATGGCCTCCGCGTTCTCAACCACAAGATGAAGGAGCATTCTGGAGTGGACACGTCTCTTTGGACGGAGTGGTAGGAAAGAACATTTGGTAGATTACAAGGACTTGGTTTCCTCTGTCCTGGTTTCTGTTGCTGTGTTTGCAGCTATCCTCACGTTGTGTGTGTGTTGTTGTATTCCTTGTCTTAGAGCACTGCTCAACTGGTTGATCACTACAGCTATTGCACCTACGACGTCCAAATTAAACGATGTTTATCCGTTATTGCTTTATCGTACAGTTGAGAGTAATGATGACACTGATGACACTTGTTTTGATTCTCCTGTTGACATTTCGCTTTCTTTTCCAGATCTCTTTCCGGGTCTTGGAGATCATGAGATTCGGTAGATTAAAGCCTTTGTGGAGGGTCTATTCGATGATATGAGGATTGTGCAAATGTAAGAGAAACAGGGGGGAAAGTGATTAATGTTGTATATAATGATTCGGGTGTTGGATTTTTCAATCAGATTTTTCTTTATATTATAGTTAATTTTATATTATAATAAACAGGGGGAAATGTAAGAATAATAATGCATTTTATTATTTATGTGTTTGATTTTTATCATTAGGCCAACTTGCTTGGTGTGATTTGCTTTCACATATGTATGTTAATTGAACACACACACACACACACACGCACACGCACACACACACCCCCACACGCACACCCCCCCCCCCCCCCCACACACACACACACACCCCCACACACACACACACGCACACACATAGACAAAACAAGTTCATAGTGTTCCAGCTGCTTTCGCTCCCCTTTCCCTTAGAGCTGGAACACCTTTGTTATCAGGGACACCGAAGAATAATAAAAAGAAAGGGGGCGCAGGAGCCGGGCAGAGGGTTTTAGGAACTGTAATCGTACACTTCCCTGCGCTCTCCTTGCAAGTAAAAAGACAATATTGTTGTAGAGTGTCTTCTCTCCTCATTGTGTGCATTGTTTATGAATGTCTCACTTGGTGTGAATCTGACATTAAAAGTTACAAGCTGGTGCTGCTTAGCTGTTAATTAACACAAAATATTTGTATGTAGAATTCAGGCCGTAGCCTACATTGAATTGTATTGAAACTTCTGTTCAGAAATGTGTAAGTGCACAGTGACTTTCCGAGCACTGACAAAAGGTGTGCTCGTGTAGAGCGCACACATAATCTCATATGGTTTCTGTCCATCGCAAGGTAAATACCTGACATTTCATTGCACAACCACATTCCACGTCGAGCTGAGTGGCTTCTGTGGATTGTCCCACACATACTAAATATAAAAATCTAAACATTTTTCCAAACCAATGATTGCGACCAGAACTTCACATATGTGACCGTAAGCAACTTCATCGATGTTATTTTTCCTGAAGTACTTGCCCTCCTGGCTTGTTTTCCACGGGGGCGGGTGTGGTATATTCCGATCGGTTTGTTACTTGGAAATAACACGAGCTCTTAAGCAAACGTTACACCTTAAAACATAAGGTCGATATCACTTTAAGTTACGTGTCCATCTAGAAAAGAGACGAGAAGTATGTTTTTGTTTGATTACTTCGCCACACGACATTGCGTCAGTTTCGGTTAGACTACTGTAGCTTACGTAGAACAATGCCACACTTGTCTTGACTCGAATTGTGAAGAGTTAAAGGTCGATGTCTTACCTGTTAACAAGACGACTGGTAGAAAAAAGCAGTAAATGAGCCAAACAATCAATTGAAGATCCATGTCCAAGCGCGGTCAGAACAAACTCTGATGGCAGCGATGGCAACGAAATAGTCCGATGAATGTTACCGGTGTACTTTCGGAGAATACTTCAGCATAGTCCTCTAGTTTAAAAATGATTCGTGCTGAGTCTGAGCAGAGGAAAGCGACTAATTCCACTGGTTCTGACGGCAAGGAAAAGGTTGAGTTGCATGTCTTCCGTTGGAAGGGAGCCCATTCGAAGTAATGAGGATGGAAAAAGTGATTCATGGGCAAGTGAGTGTATGAGGGACGTTCATAGAGGAATAATTCATAGTTGCTGGTCACCTCCCTTTCTTGAAAATTATTGTCCGGTAAGTCCGCGGTGAATAGAGCGTATACTTTGTAAAACAAATTATCCTGACGGTTACTGTAACTTCTGTCTTTGAACTTTGTATGGTTCGTTTTAAAGACGACTTGAATAAAAACAACAATTTTGAGCACATAGTACTATTACTATTGACTGTCTCAACAAACTTAATATTGAATGGATTCCCCACCTGTTGCAAATCATTTTCAGTTTGCCAGTTAATATCACCCTCTAGTGGCTCAAACCCTTTGGTTCATTTACGGGGCAATAAGAAGACCAATGCCAAACATAGCTCCCATGTGCACCTCCTAAAATGCCATGGGATTTAAAAAAAATATATATAACACCCAATTATTTACGATCTGTTCAATAAAAAGGAACATAACCAAATTCACTTACAATAAATTTGATAGTGATTCATGCTTGCCACCTGGCGTGCACTACTTCCACGAACAACAAGGATGTTAACAGAGAGGAGGTAGTTTCCAAAAGCACAGTCATTGTTGCTGACTTGGTGATTTGTTCGCTACTGCCACTTTTCTCAATGCCCTAGTGGCTATTTTAAACACCAAAAAAAATAAATAAATAAAAGCATATAGTTATTTTAATTCATGCTATGAAACAGACAACAGGAGATAAATTATTTTCACAATATGTTCCAAATCATCGGCGACATTGCATAATTGCCAAAGTCATTTTGCAATATTTTTGGAAAACAAGAAAGAACAAATTTTAACCTGACGGTGAACACGTAAGCAAAAGGAAAAAGACCCAATAAAACTACCAATGTGTGTTCTAAAAATGTTTTTTTCTTGTTTTCCAAAAAATATTGCAAAATTACTTATGCAGTAGTGTTATGTGGTCAGAAATGCAATCACGTTAATGATTGCCCAAGACATAGTGGCGATTTATACATTGTAAAAGTAGTAGTCTATTGACATTTGAGAGAGGCAGAAGCCCCCGACTACAGTCCGCAACCACCGGGGACACCTTGAATTGGTTGCCAGCCAATCGCAGGGCACACAGAGACAAACATCCGCAGTCACAATTACACCTAGGGGCAATTTAGAGTGTCCAATCAACTTACCATGAATGTTTTTGGAATGTGGGAGGAAACCGGAATACCCGGAGGAAACCCACGCAGGCACGGGGAGAACATGCAAACTCCACACAGGGAGGCCGGAGCCGGGATCGAACCCACGACCTCTGAACTGTGAGGCGGTAATTTTCAGTCGACAGAAGTGAAATGGCCACCTCCTGAGACGGCTAAAAATTGGTGGGGTTTGCTGCTTAATTAACTCATATTCTACCAACACAATATTAATCAGATTGTTGCCATGTTTATACTAGTGAAGGCACATAGAACATATTATTGCAAAGAATTTTGGGGGGTTGACTTCCACTTTAAGCCAAGTCCGCAATGAGTAAATGCGAATTATTGATGTAGCAGCGAGTTCACCTAAAGGAAAGTCTGATTCTTCCAAGAAGCCCAAAGATAATTCCCCCACTGCCCGGATACCACAGCGGACCTCTCCAAACACAAAACTTGGGACGGACACTGTTTTGGCTTCCACAGTACACACCACAGCAAAGAAGAGGCATCGAGTTGTTTTGAATGTGTTCACTCACATTTGAATGTGTTCACTCACATTCAAAACAACAGGTAAGGTTTTGGTTCTCAGCCAATGTCTAATACATTTGTCAGGACTTTTGAAGCAAAATGTATCATCCGCTAACATTGTGCACATCCATCCATCAGGCAAATCACGATTTGCAGCATTGAGTTAAAAAGTATCTATCTATCTATCTATCTATCTGTCTGTCTGTCTGTCTGTCTGTCTGTCTGTCTATCTATCTATCTATCTATCTATCTATCTATCTATCTATCTATCTGTCTATCTATTAGTGATGCTCAATATGAACAATTTCAATGGAAACGGATAACCGATAATTTCCTGCCATATGTCCAATACCGATCACCAAAAACTTTATTTTTGTATACTACAAATACATCTTGTGTTGAAGTTTATAAGAAAAAAACACTTAAATCACACTTCTTAATGTAGTGAGGTCAGAAGATAATATAACAAACAAGTGGTCAGTGACAACATGCAGTCGCATGTTTTCACTTTCTGAGCTCTTGTCACTTAAGACAGTGAGGTGATGAGCAAACTAAGAAGATCTGATGCGTATAGTACCTATTAATAAAGTTGGTTGTGTTTCATTATCACCCTCACTGGTATTTTATATCTATCCATCCATTATCTATACCGCTTTATCCTCACGAGGGCCGCTGGAGTCTACCCCAGCTGTCTTCGGGCAGTAGGCGGGGTACACCCTGATCTGGTTGCCAGTCAATCGCAGGGCACACAGAGACAAACGAACATACACACTCTCAATCACACCTAGGGGCAATTTAGAGTGTTCAATTAAGCTGCCATGCATGTTTTTGGAATGTGGTAGGAAACCGGAGTACCCGGAGAAAACCCACGCAGGCATGAGGATAACATGCAAACTCCACACAGAAAGGCTGGAATCGAACCCACAACCTCTGCACTGTGAGGTGGACGTGCTAACCAATTGACCACTGTGCCGCCCGGTATTTTATAGATATTTTATATATATAAACAAAAGCAATGAAATAGTACAAACGTGTGCGTGTGTGTGTGCATGCTTGAGAGTGCCGACTCCCACAGAAGCGAAAACGTTGCAAATGGCCATTTGTAGAGTCCCGAAAAAATGACAAACCATAGCTGCACTTAAATAAGCCTTCGCCATTTGTGTTCAGTAGTGCAGTGACATCCATCCATCAATCCATTTGCTGAACCACTTCACTTCACTGTTAAAATTTAGCTGAGCCATATTTTCTTCGGCGCCTGCCAGACCGGACAACAATTCACGGAGGTCCCGCTGATCTCATCAGCGATGTTGAAAGGGCGATGAAAAGTAACTAGTCAATTTGTACCGTAATCCAATGTCAATTAAGTCCACACAATTATAGTATCCAGCAACAAAGTTAAAAAAAATTGTTTAAAAGGAAAAGGCATCAGTCGTTTAACTACTCATAGGCCCCGGGGCTAACTATCAAATATAGGTTCCCCTCCCCGACTCTAAAACCCCCTATCCCAAGTTAGGGGCGAACATTTCCGACTGTTGGCAAAGGTAGAAAAATGCACGTTCATGTCAGGGTTCGTTCAAGGTCGTAAATGTTCACCAAACTGTCGTCAGACATTCCTCAGATGTTCACTTGTACTTTTCTTGTTGCAATGGAATTTTGAACATTTCCTTGCGGCAAGAAAAATCCGTACAACTTTGAATGTCTGGCAAATGTTTGGCGAACATTTCCAACATCGAACAAACCCTGTTGAACTCTGACGTGAACTGGTTTGTTGCCTTTGAAAATACTGCAACTGTTCGCTGCTCGGTGGCACAAAGGGCTTTTCTGAGACACTCAACTCATTTTTTAACATTGACAAACAGATCAGCATGCATGCATATTTAGCATTTTATAAATTTTAACAAATAGAATAGCCAATAAATCAAAACTACAGTTTTTATCAACAAATAGTGGATTTCCCTATCACTTCTATAAATTAAAAAATTATAGATTTTAATAGGATTGTACTGATAGAACACAACTACACTTAACCAAATTAGCACACGTGGCGCACTCAATACTTGCTCGGATCACAATAGTATGTAAAAAGTAATAAAGTACAAAAACGTTCAAAACACGACATGGCATCACGCATCCCTGATGCCAATGCCCTGCGCCACATACAAAAACGGCCATCTTGGCAGGGTAGAAAACTTGCCACTAATTTAAGGAAACATCACACTTTGGCAACGGTACAGCATCTTTTTATTTTTTAAATTCTGATAGGCCCCCGACTTAAAAGCCCAGATAAACTCGTTGGTAAGGGTGGCCCTGCTTGTCATCATTCTCCAGTATCCGAGCACTCCAGCAGCCCCAGAAGTAGGTTGCCCCTGAGGCAGTACCATGGCTCTCGGGTCGGACTTTAAAATATCAATTTTTTTCGCCAGGCGGGTGTGGGTGCAAAGTTTGGTGAGTTTTCGTTCACGTTTAGTTCCTCAAAAATGCGCGTCTTTACGGAGAGTAATAGGAATGAGTATTTCTATGAAACCAATTGGGTCCTTGCAGCGTTCCCTGCCAGGGCCCTAATAAAAATAATAATAATAATAATTTTGACTTAATTTTATAAATTTCTACAAAAGCGGTCACTGCTCGGGCCCTAATAAACCACAGCTCCTACTTTGCAGCCTGCAGCCCAAAAAATACTAACCTGTCTGCAGTCAACTTATATGCACTTATTTGCACCCTGCAACACACGCCACGAAAATTTACTTTGTGAGGAAAGCATGTTGCAAACTTCAAAACATCGACTTTAATACAAATTTGAAGAACATAACACATGGTGAGTTTTCGAGATCCCACGGTAGACAAAAAAAAAGAAGGCAGACTGAGCGGCAACCGTCAAACAGCAGTTTAAGCAGCCTCACTGGGAAACTCCTGTAGGAGCATGACATTTAGAAGGCTAAAAAAATCACCCCAAAAAATCATTTCATTCACAAGACTACATGACCAGCCTTTCTCAGCGGTGGAAGACACCAGTTTCCGTCTGCTCTCTCTTCCTCTCACCTCCTACATGCTACCTGGTTGCAAATATTTCACATAGCCCTGCCAGGAGACAGCATAAGAAGGCATCCCATCCTCTGTAAATGTACTCCTCTTTATTGCAAAGAGTCTTACACACACCTCTCCACAGTAAATATTCTCAGTTTTCTGTAGTCCTAATGAAAGCATACCCAGAGCTTGCAACAGTTACAGATTGTCCGTATTTTGTTACGGAAATCACTGAATACTACATTGTAACGCCCGTAACAATGATTGTTCGAAATATATTTTTTTTAAATCCACAAATAGGCTGAAAATGAGCAAAGAAATATTTGGTAGATTGGTAGACTTGACAAGATGCCGTCGTCGTTCTGCTGTTGACTCCAGTGAAGTAGTGCGTCCAGACTTTGAACTTTGTTGCCAGTGCCGTCATATACCGGCACCATCCTCCCAATACAACAAAGAGTTTCTGAGTGACTTTTCGAATCTTCTTGCCGAAATCATGCTGCTGTATGATCTGTTTATGGGGGGCTTTAATATTCATGTGTGCTGTCCTGAAAAAAATACTGGCAAGGACTTCTTAAAGTGGAAGTCAACCCAAACATATTTTTTTCAAGAATATGTTCCCAACAGGCCCACTAGTTGAAATTCTGATTAATTTTGCGTTTGTGGAATGTAAGTTAAGCAGCAAAATGTACTCGTTTTTAGCCATCTCTGGGGGCGGCCATTTTGTCTTCTGTCGACTGAAAATTACATCACAACTGCTCACAACGACCAATCACGGCTCAGATTCAGAAAACAGGTCAGCTGTGATTGGTCGTTGTGCGCAGTTGTGATGTCAAGCTTCACTTAGCTCTTTTTACACATAAAAATGTAACTCAAAGTGCTCTACAGTAAAAACATCAAAATACATAAATGTGATGTCAATGTGCAGAAACAACCTTGTGCTAATGACAACTTCATTAGAATAACAAACTTCATGACACTGCACTGTGTCGTGACTATCATAATCCATCCATTCATCCATTCGTTGGAAGATGCCAAATACAGCTCATTGACGCGTAGCTAACAATGAGTGATGTTTTTTATTTATTTTTATTTTGGTTCTTAAAAATGTCTTTATATAAAAATGGCCAGCGGCACTAAGAGGTCTGGTTTGTTTTTCCTTTCTTTAAGACCGCATCTCACTTAGCAGCGAAGGTTTGCAGGTGTTTGCGAACGTATTGATGTTTGATTTTTTTGTCACTGTTCATTCAAGATTGCAAACGGTCGCAAAGACGCTCCCAAGACATTCGCTAACAGTTTTAATGGTTGCAAACTGTTTTTTTGTCGACAATTGGGATAGGGCTTTAGCGAAATATTAAAAAAATATGTGTATGACATGAACAAGAGAGAACGTCTAGAGAATTCAACACTGGAGACAAAGTCATGAGCAAGATGAGGAATAATCCGACGAAGTCTTGACAGCTTGGCAGTCCTTTTAAACCACACTAATTGTGATGCATGACAGGTGTGCCGCTGGAGGGAACCACTCACTACTCCAGCTCATGACAGTATGCGCCCCTCACCAGACATCTGCTGGCAGACTACCTGGCCAACCCGCGCGCCAGAGGAGCTGTCAGTCCGAGCGCCGGTGCAACGACTTCATTTGTTCTTCTTTTGGTATCCTGTACAATGTGTGCCCCATCTTTTGCTCCATGTCTACCTTTGTCAAAGTGTGGTGTTTCCTTAAATTAGTGGCAAGTTTTCTACCCTGCCAAAATGATCTTGTTTGTATTTGGCGCAGAGCATTGTGGGATTCGTCATGCCCGTGTCCGGAGCTCTATATTGTGTTTTGTACGTATTTGTACTTTTATTACTTTTTACATACTATTGTGATCTGAGCAAGTATTGTCGGTACAAGAGTGCACCACGTATGCTAATTTGGTTAAGGGTAGTTGTTTGTTATATCAGTGTAATAGTATTAAAATATCCATCCATCTATTATCCAATCCACATATCCTCACAAGGCTCACAGGAGTGCTGGAGCCTCTCCCAGCTGTCTACGGGCAGTAGGCGGGGGACACCCCAAATTGGTTGCCAGCCAATCGCAGGGCACACAGAGACAAACAAACATCTGCACTCACAATCACACCCAGGGTAAATTTTAGAGTCTCCAATCAACCTACCATGCATGTCTTTGGAATGTGGGAGGAAATCGGAGTACCTGGAGAAAACCCATGCAGGCACGGGGAGAACATGCAAACTCCACATTGGAAGGCCGGGGCCAGATTCAAACCCACGACCTCTGTACTGTGAGGAGGACGTGCTAACCAGTCAACCACTGTGCCGCCCGTATTAAAATATGTAATTTTTTAATTCATAGAAGTGATTGGGAAATGCACTATTGGTTTGTAAAAACTATAGTGTGTGAACCTTTTGATTTGCTGGCTATTCTATTTGTTAAAATTGATAAAATGCATAAATATGCATGCTGATCTGTTTGTCAGTGTTAAAAAAATGAGTTGAGTGTCTCAGAAAAGCCCTTTGTGCCACTGAGCTGCGAACAATTGCAATGTTTTCAAAGGCAGAAAGTGTTGCGTTCACGTTAGAGATCGCCAGGATTCGTTTAATGTTGCAAATGTTGTACAGAATTTTCTTGGTGCAAGGAAATTTTGAACAAGTTTAAAATTCCCTTGCAACAAAGAAAAGTACCGGCGAACGGCTGACGAAAGTTTGGCAAACATTTACGACCTTGAACGACCAATCCCTTACGTGAACATGCATTTTTCTACCTTTGCCAACTGTCGGAAATGTTCTCCCCTAATTTGGAGTAGGGGCTTTAGAGTCTGGGAGGGGGGCCTACTGTATATTTGATGGTCAGCCCTGGGGCCTATGAATAGGTAAAAGCGGCCCTGCAGCATCAGGAGCAACTGGGGGATTCAGTTTCTTACTCAAGGACACCTCAACATGGTCACAAGAGCCGGGGATTGAACCCACAACCTCTGGGTTGGGAGACGACCACTATGCCACTGAGACATAACGCCCCCAAATACAATACGATGCTGTTAATGTAGCAGGCCGAAATAGCCACTTGGCACCCTTGAGACAGAACACGATGTACACGGGATTGGGGTTTTGATGGACAATGTTTATTTGAACCATGAGTGGGTTCATAAAAGAAACTAAAATAAGGGGACCTGGACCTCAGCAATAAAATAATATAAAAATAGTAACAATAAAATACTATAAAATAGCAGAGCTGGGCAGTACATCCCTGGGCTGGACTGGTCGGACTCTCCGGCCCGGCCGGATGCCCATTTTTGGGGCGGGGGGTGGGGGCTGACAAATGTTTAAAAAATGGCTGGACTAAGCATGGCTGAAAGTGGATTTTAGTCCGGCCCACTAATCGGCCCTCATGCATTTGACGTGATCGCGAGGCGGCCAAATTTCATCTCAGCCTACTCAGTGAAAGGCTTCTTTTTAGGCTTCTTTCTACTTCCACGTCGGCGCGACAACTGCCACATTGATTCACGTGACTGACGCATTGTGCTGTTGGCGACAGGTCTGCAACACATGCCATGCACCCATCAGGAATTGTTGCTGCTCTGATCGGTCCATTATGTCACATGTTGCGATGACATACAGTTTCCCACACGGAGAGGATGCACCAAGCAGCTTGTTACTGCTGCAAAGCAAGCTAGTTTGGCAATAAAATTAAATGCCTAGTCTAGTCATCTCTGTCCCTTTATGGTTGTAGCAGGCACGATATCCATTGTTGTCGCTGTCTTTTTGAAGCGACGCCCCCCCCGACTTGGAACTCAACTGTTTCAAAACAACTTGTGTCCGGGAGTATATTAAGATGCGCGCAGCACTGAAGTATGAGTTCATGCACTTATTCTGGCGTCTTTACTACTTCCGGAAATACGGCGAAGCAAACCTCCTGGGTATAGTGGTTTGCTGGTATGCTTTTATTTTGAAGGCCGTGAACGAAGGGAAGTGTGGAAAATAAATAAGTAACTTGTTGAATGCGACGTCTGGCCGTTTGTTGGCCCCAAATAATTATACAATACAACAAAACCAGGGCAAAACCGGGGCTCGCAATGGAAGTAAGCACACGCAGTTGGGTAAGTAGTAAAGTCCGAGTGGCACATTTTGAAGCGTGTCCACAGCGGGTTGGAATAGTAAATTAGTCAGCTAATGATCCTTCCAGGGGGGTGGAACGGGGCGGGGGGTGATAATTTTTATGAATAAGGGCGGGAGGAAGGGTACCCCAGGTCAAAGGTGGAGGGTCGAGGCCGGACCGGCAAAAAAGTGTCAAGTGCCCAGCCCGGTAAAATAGCAACAATAAAAAAATTTTAAAAAGTAAGAACAGGGGGGGAAGAAGTCAGTAAGGCTGTGGTTGGCCGGGCCCAACGGTCGTGTGGGGTTCGGGCATCCTAAAATTTACAAATTTACACACACGTGAGGAAACACTACACTCACTGAAAATATAAAACCATACTAAGTCGGGCTACGGTCACGACACATTAAAAACTGCTCTCTGGCATACGGAAACACACATTGTAGACAGGCAAGTAAAAACACGCGTACCCTGCACCGCTACCGGGGAAAAGTCAAGTAATGGCTGCAAGCTCCCTTCCACAGTCCCACTTTAAAAGCCCCGTTACCTAGGTTTAAAAATTATAGCAAATCACCCCTTTAAAATAATATTAAAACTATCCTCAGTAGCGCCCTCTGCTACTGGCCAGGCAGACAGTGTACTCGATTGGCGGGACGTGCAGGAAGAGTCTCATAGCGGCGGTCCCTTAAACTTTGTCTCAGTCACGGTGCTGGCCTCGTTACTCCAGCTCCGGGTCGTGAGGGGCGGGACTGTCTGTGGAGCAAGAGGGGAGAATCAGCCGTGGCATTTCCTTCGTACGGCGTTTGGCAAGTGTTTTACACAATCGCCGGCTGCTGGGTCGATCCCGTGACGAGCTCGTGACACTCCCTCCAACGTCACCTCGTTTCGTCAGCTATGGTGTTTCGATCCCCACTCCTCAACAATCATGCTGCCTTCATCCACTCGTTACATTAACATCAGACTTAAAGTGGAATATGTTGCTAGTACAGCCCTTTGTAAGCGTGCAAGAGGAAATATGGGCATGGATGAGATCATACTTCCGCCTGTAACATGAAACTCATTGTATAGCCTGGGGTAGATTTCCAGGCTTGTTCAGACATGTTTTTAGACCCTCCACTCATTTGCAAAGCGCTACCACACACTAAAACAGAAAGTAAAAGCGATCTTCCTGACAGCATCATGATTGAGGGGACGTGTATTTCTATTCATGAAGGCTGTGGATCAAACACTCATCAAAAATCAAGGATTTATTTGAAAAGAAGACAACACCCACCCACTGAATCATTGGAGTAAAGCCGTGTCATCTTCACATTTGACTATGAAACACCTGAACTACACCTGTACAACATTGTGAATGCTTGGTTATGTTTTTTTAATGAGAATAGTAACCCTTATTGTTCTAATACAGCTTGTTAGGGCATCTTTCATACAATCATCAGGTTAGTGAACAATTAAGGCAACATAATTGTGAAAAGTCTAAGCGCAGGCCTCTTGTCATTTTCTGGTGTCAGCACAAAACTGTTGCCCCCCATCAGTGATAGGAGCCTGCATGCCTTCTTAAAATACAGACAAGACAACGTTCTCTTAGGTGTCTATGGCCTCCCCAGAAATGTGTGTGCGTATGATAAGGCTTACAATGAGGTGCTTTGTTCATCAGTGGTTATACTTTTCACTTTCATGTTGTTAATTAGGAAGTTAGCCTTGAAAAAATGTGGGGGGTGTAGGCCTATACAGATTTTATCTCGTCAAGATGGTTGAGAAAACCCAATATTCCAAATAACCCATGACTTTTCAAATCGTAAATTAAGAGTCAAATGCACAGATGTATGAACGATATGAACGGAGTGGCACGAGAAGAAGAATCTCAGTGGAGCACCATCTCAAAGAAACTCAGAGACAAACAGACCATATAAAATGGACACTAAGTACATACTTTAAAATACTTCTCCTAGTTTCATGACTAACACGAGTTTATATCATCTAAATGTGATGTTTGACCTGTGTTCTTCAAAGGGAGTGATTTCAATCCATGTAGAGTTAGTAAACACGATGTAGCTCAAACTCTGATAAACTGCACAGCAAGCAACAAACTTTTGAGGGCATGTGTGTGTGTGGGTGTGTGTGTGTGTGGGGGTGTGTGGGTGTGGGTGTGCGTGTGTGCGTGTGTCTGTGCGTGGCTGGCTGATGATGCAAGACCAACGGCAAACATGGCAAACAAGAAACAGTACACTATTTTGTATAGATGGATTGATAGACAGTCAAATTGTCTTTTATCATAATATTTTAATTACCTACTTAGAACAATATTAGATTTTAAATTATTCCTGCATTTTAATAGCTTTGAGGATTTATCTTATGTTTCTTTAAAGGTGATTGTCATGGCTTGTTGGTGCTGACTTGTATTTATGATGTTTGTCTCCCTCTGCAGCTTGACCAAGCTGTAAAATGTCTATAAACACGTCAAGATAACATGTCGCTTAGCAGACTACTTGAACTATGAACTGGAGGTGGCATGATTAAATCTGCCAATAAGACAAGTTAGAAATACACTATTAATGACAGATTCAACTACGCTAAAGCGCCTGCAGAGGGAGACAAATCATCATAAATACAAGTCAGCACTAACAAGCCATGACAGTAATAATCATGTTCTACTGCAACTATGTGTTAACAATTTCACACATAAGTCGCTCCAGAGTAAAAGTCGCACCCCTGGCCAAACTATGAAAAAAAAAAAAAACGCGACTTATAGTCCGGAAAATACAGTAAGTCCTTTTGTTGCAGCGTCTTACACTAGTGAATCAAAAGGCAAACATCTAACTTCATCCGCGCAGCTCTTCGCTATGCGCCCCTCTTGGCTATGCAGAAGTAAAAGAGAGCAATGATCTCTGAAGGCTGAGGCCTTTTATACGTCCTCATTCTTCTGGAAGCTTCGAGATGAGGTCATGGATAATTCCAATGTAAAACACGTGATTCTCCTGACATTACCTCATCGTTCACCCTTGCCCGAATTACCTTTACTCTATATTTGGAAATCTGCCTCATCGCCCATCGGCCTGTGTTCAACAGAGCATACCGGTGTGCGACCGTAAATCATATGCCCTGTTCAGCGGCATACAGTCAGCATCACCCCATCATCTTCCTACAAATGTACAATGAAACATTGCTTTTATAAAACTCCACCATTCAGACTAATACTTCCTTTTATCCAAAGTCTTCACCAGTTCCTATATCACAATAAGTAATAATAAAATCAACCTTATGTTTCTCAATCACACTACTACATTTTTCTGCACATGTAGTAATGGACCTAACATAGTTACAACTCTTATCACATGAAACATATTGTGAGAATATGTACATGGCACAAACATAGCATCTAGTAAGCAATTGCTGAGTATATATGTGGCAATAGCTAAGCATACAAAGCAATCTCAATAACAAGGTTGTAGATAAACAACAACACATCAAAACATAGCAAATGAATGAAACATAGAAAATGATCACAACATATCATAGCAAATAAGTACAGCAAGTGCACAGCAAACGAGCAGAGCAACTAGTACATAATACATCAATATAAAATGATATTATATATCATCTGTTACATTGAATATTGAAAGAATGTTGCATTGGACCTGTCTCTCTGATGAATGAATTGTGGTCCTGTGTTAAAGCACTGGCAACCTCTAGTGTCTAAATTTGAAGCTGAGAATGTAGAATTGAGGTCAATTTCCCCAATTCAACCCAATGTTGCTCCTAGGAACATAGTCCATTCAATATATTTACCAAATGATCCATCACTTCACCTGACCATGGCACTTTTGGTAAATCTTTCATACTCCACGTAACACGACAACAGGTACCGAGGGCGCCGGTGTGGCAGCGGTTCCCTGGTGGTGGTCCTTTTGTACACTTATTGTGGTTTGTAGTTCACGGGTGCTGTGTAGTTTTGGATCCTCCCCTTTTTGTTACCGCTGCCATGGTAAGCCCCCAGTCCTGGCTGTGTTCTCTTGTGGCAGGCCTCATGCCACTCTTTGGATTTAGTTATTTTTTTCCATTTTATTAAATTTGTAATAAAGAAATTGTATTTTTGTCATCACATCTTGTCCTGTGGATATTTGAATTGCGCACCTTTTATTTTTTTGTTTGTTGATTTAGCATTGTGTTCCTGGGGCGCAAGTCCCCAGGTGGCGTTGTCTCGACTGACCTAAATCCACATTGACACACAAGCACACAATTTAAGTCCAGACATGCACACAATTTAAGTTCAGACATGTAGATAACAGAAATATGTGAAAGCAGAGCATATGTCTATTCTTTGAGTCAAAGTGACTGTCACTGTCAAACATGAGGCCAAAAAGAACGCGGAACAATCGACGGCTATTTATGGGCTAAAACACTAGTGTAGGCACACAGGAGGAATCAAACACTCACGCGGGTCTTGTGCCAACAAAGTAACAGTGTCTTTTTGGGGGGGGTTTGGTAAATACATCAGCCATCATCTGTTCTGCGGGACAGTATTGCAAACAGATGTGTCCATTTAATTTAGATTAATTAGATCTGATGAAATGGTACTTGATGTCTATGTGTTTACATCTTTGTCTACGAACTGGGTTCTTTGCTAATGCAATTGTTCCCTGATTGTCCTCGTAGATAATGGGTAGTGCATAATTGCATGCATCCATGTATGTCAGAAACTGATCTAGGTGTAAACACTCTTGGATGGTTGCAGCCAGTGCCATATACTCTGCCTCACAACAGTTGGTTGCTTTTTGGTCTTCCATGAGACCAATGGGCCTTTCTCATTAAGGGTGACACAGTAACCGGTTGTGCTGCGACGGTCTGTGACATCTGCTGCCCAATCAGCATCACTGAAAGCCTGTATTTTCAAATCAGACTGACATTTCTTGTAGCACAATACTTTGTCACTGGTGCCATTTAAGAACCTCAATACATGTTTGGCAGTGGCCCAATGTTCTTCTGTGGACTTGTTGAAATACTGGGACAGCTTGCTTTCTATGAAACAAAGATCTTGTCTAGTACACATAGCAAGGTCGATGAGGCTCCCAACCACCTCTCTGTACAGCGTAACATCACTCATTAAACCTGCATCTTCACTGTATTTGAGTGTCTGTTTACAAGACGTAGATCTAGGTTTACAGTCCTGCATGATAAACCTCTCAAGCATGTTCTTTAGACATTGCTTCTGTGACATTGTTATGCATCCATCACCCTGTTCAAAATCGATACCCAGGAAATGTTTTAATTTGCCCATATCTTTCATCTGAAACATCTTTGTGAGCATCTCTTTTACTGCGTTCAGTGCATTCTCACTACTAGCAGCAATAACCAAATCATCAACCCATATAATCATTATCACTTTTTCATGTTTGTTCTCTCATATGTACACACAATGATCAGCAGGGTTTTGCACAAACTTATTCGAGATAAGAAATTCAATGAAATAAGTGGTTCCACTTATTTTACTGACTTTAGACCATATAATGATTCCTCCAGTTTGCACACCAAGGTCCCTGTGTCAGATGTCTGCTCATAACCTTCAGGCTGGTACATGTATACCTCACAATTTATTGGCACATGTAAATAGGCAGTCTTAACATCCATTTGATGAATAGTCAAATTTTCCTGAGCTGCTTTCTGCATTAACACACGGACACTAGTTAAGTCAGCTGTGGGAGAAAAAGTCTCCTCGTAGTCTTTCTCTTTCTCTGGCTGTAGCCTTTTGCAACATATCGTGCCTTATATTTGTCAGAACAATCAGTATTTTTCCTAATCTCATATACCGATCTACCCCCCACTGCAACTTTGCCCTGGGTAGGTTGGTCAGAGTAAATGACGCATTCTCTCTTAATGATTTCATTTCATCCTCCATAGCACTGATCCATTCACATGACCTGGGTGATTTTATTGCATCATTGTAGGTTCGAGGTATATCGCACAACATCTTGTAATCAATGTTAACCTCTCCTTGGACTTGACCTTCTATTCCATACACACGATCCCCATAATAATCTGGTCTCTTCCTCTCCCTGAGGCGGTAACGTGGAAACTCTTGTTTGGCAATCTGCCTGTCACTACTCTCTTCCTGGTTGGTTTCAGGCCTAGTCACTGGAACCTGCTCTGGGGCAGTTTTTGGACTCCTTGGGCTCATGTCCCTTTGCTTGGATGTGCTGGCCCTATGTGGCGGTTGTTAAAACATCTATTTCTCACTACAGATGCAGTCTGCACTGCATATGGCCATAATTTCTTTGGTAGCTTGCTCTATAAGAGCATACATCTGGCCATGTCAAAGAGAGTCCTAAATTGCTGCTCCGCAGTGCCATTCTGATGTGGTGAATATGGCGATGAAATCTCATGTCTGTACAATTTCTTCAACAATAGATGTTGGTATTCTTTACCTGTAAATTCAGCATCATTATCTGACCTGATACGTCTTATTCTTCCATAGGGGCCGGTATCTGCTATGAACTGCTCTGTTGCTTGCACAGTATCACTCTTGTTTTTGAGATGATAGAAAAACACAGTGCTAGAATAGTCATCTGTAAATGACAGTGCATACCTGTGCCCATCTATGGATACTGGTTCAATTGGACCCGCTAGGTCTGTGTCTCTAATGCATTTTTGGCCCGTGGATCAGGCTTCCTGTTGAAGCTCTGTAAAACTTTCCTTGAGTGCACACTTCACAGTTCAGTTTAGACTTATCCATTTTTCCCTTAATAGTCATGCCATCAACAACACTCTGGAGTTTCTGAACATCATCAAAATTACAATGTGGTAGGATTTCATACCATGTTTTCAAATCAAAATAGCTCTTACTTTGGACATTTACAACTTGCAAATAATATAGCTTGTTATGTTCGTGTATGTGAAATTCAGTACCGTCTCTGTGCTGTAGGACGGCATTTTCCTTTCCTGAAGATCACCGTAGCCCCACTCTCACAGAGAAGATGTTCTGGGGAAATGAGGGAACGTAGAGCGCCCCTCGCAGTGTAGTGGTCAGTCTTCTCCCTCTGCTGTCCATCAAGTGCACCTCCGCATCCCCTCTGCGCTCTGCGACCCCTTTGCTCCTGGTGCCATCCGCCAACTCAACGCAGTCTGTATCGGCCTTGAATTCTCTGTCGAACACTTCAAATCTAGCCAGTTCTGTGATTCTGTGCTCAGTCGCACCGGTATCGACCATCAAACCATTTGTAAGGTCAGGTGCTGTTCTTTTTTCTCTAACGGTGAACGCGTAGGTACTTTCCTTATCACTCTGCCCGGTCACTCCTCATGCGTCATCCTGGTCCGGTTTCCTTCTGCAGATGGATCCCTGATGTGTCGAGTTCTAGCAGTGGTCACACGACACCTTGCGTTGACAGAACCTTCTCAGATGTCCTTGTAGGCCGCAAACAGTGTCTGGTCGCTGTGCGCTATGGACGCGCGTGCTTTGGGCACCGCGGTCCGACCGGGCTTGCGCACGCATCACATTGTTCTCCGATGCGGTAGCGCGTATTTTCTCAGTTTCTTCTAGACTCCTGAGCTTCACTTTGAACTCAGAAAATGTAATTGTCTCATCGCTTTGTGCAACATAAATGGTGAAGGGTTTAAATGTCTCAGGCAGCCCTTTCAACACCATAGCCACGAGTAGGCTGTTGCTCGTCTGCTTTTCTTAGTGCAGTTATGGCCCGTTCTGCTCGAATGATATAATCAGTCACTGTTTCGCCACTTGACTTTTGCAGTGTTGTCAATTCAGTGTAAAGACTTATCACTCTTGGCTTTCCGGAACCCGCATAATACTTTCGTAGAATATCGAGGGCTCTTCGTTCGTCAACTGACACCTCCCGCATTACAAGCGATAAACCTTTATCATACAGGAACTGAATGAGCTCAGCATAAATCTCTGCATTTTTCTCTCCATCTTCTCTCAACTCTTCTTGTGATGCGGTAAGAGGCAGTTCAGTTTCTAGAGTGTCTTTGAGCTTCTGTAGTCGGAGATGTCCCATGAACTTTGCTTCCCATAATTCAAACTTTTGTCCGTCTCAGTCAAACGCCAGTTTCGCCCAACGCTCACTTCTTTCCTGTTTTGTCATAGTTTCAGCACCCTGGGCCCATAACCTATTGACAATCGGCGGCTATGCGTGGGCTAAAACACTCATATAGGCATACAGGAGGAATCAAACACTCACGCGGGTCTTGTGCCAACAAAGTAACAGCGTTTAGCTATTTTTATTTTCAAGGAAATGGTGAAATATATATACAAGGTGTTCCACCCAATTAACCAATCATGGGACAGGAGGTATGTCACCCAATCATACTGAGCTGGAGAGCACCCATAGGCCAACAACAAACAGGGTGCACGTTGCCCAACTGGGTATGAAAGAAAACACTGTCGAGTGGGTAGGGCCCTTGCGGTAACAAGACCCATCAGTCCGAGATGTCGGAAGACGATGTACATAAAATTTCTCCCTAAACAGCCTTTGCGGGTTCACAATCCCTCTCAAATCAAAGTTCACATAGCCCGTCAAAATTCACATAAGACAGTATAACTATCAAAAGATGGCAATAGAATTAACAAGCCTAACAAAAATGTCATTCCTCACCAGTAGTTCAATCCAACATGCTAACATATTATTCAGCCTCCGTGGGCTTGGTAAACATTTAGGATGAACTGTGGTAACTTACCTTCCTTCAACTTTGCGGGATAGATCAGCCTGTATTCTGTGCCAATTGACTGGAGTTGCCTCTTCACTTTGTCGTATTTCTTTCTCTTGCGAACAACAGCAGCAGTAAAATCCTGGAAAAACATCAACGTAGAGCCTTCGTGCTTCACAATCCAGTTCTGCCTCGCCATTTCCCACGATGCGTTCATCACACGTTGCCTGTCCTGGTAGTTGTGGAAACGGACGAGCACTGGTCTCGTCTTTGATTAGGCTGTGGCTTTGGTGCGAGCGAACGGTGCGCCCTCACCAGCTTTATCCACCCACCTTTTCCTTCAATGTGTAGCACATCGGGAAGCCAGTGCTCAAAGAACTGTGTTGGATTAGTTCCTTCCACACCCTCAGAAAGGTTCAGAATACAGAGATTCATCCATCGTCCCCGGTTCTCTAAATCATCAACACCTTCAGCCAAAATCTCCAGTGTCTTCTCCAGGATCTCCACCTTAGTTTTCACCGGATCCGCTGCTTCTTCCACAGCCCCGATTCACCATCAGCCTTATCCAATCAGTTCTCATGGCTCTCTATTGTGTTGCCGTGTTTCTTCAACAATTCCAAAATGGGTGCTAACTTCACATCTATTACTCTGGTGACATTTGCCATCATATCCAGAAATCAGGATCGGTTCCCTCATGTACACTGCTGATTGTAACCTGAGCAATATTAACCACGTTAGCATCTTCCGCGGCCATGCTAGCTTGTTCTCGAGAAGCGTCCGTATTTCTCTTCTTCGGCCGAGCCTCTTGTCATAAGAAGTAGGTATTAATGCTCATCTTAAGCCAATCTTAAGTCAACCTCTGCTTGAGCGGATTTTCATTTACAGTGGGGATAAATGCAAGAATCAGTGAATTGTATCTATCAGAACTCCCGGACACCTCCTGTCCTCATGCCACCATTTTGAAGTCCATTTTTAATTTGACTATACCGCCAAAAGCGTATTGCTTGCTATGAGGCCCACTACCCAAAGCCTGAACTTGTTTACTGAGTAAACTATCTATCGCTTACCTAATATGTTCCAAAAAATACAGTATTTTTTGTGCTGGAAGTCACTCAATAGTATAAGTCGCACCAGTCAAAAAATGTATCATGAAGAAGAAAAAAAATAAAAGTCACTCCTGAGTATGATTTGCATTTTTGGGGGAAGTGTATTTCACAAAGACCAAGACCAGCTCGGACAACACCGTCCCCTAGTTGAGTGTGCGTTCGGAAATGCGCTCTGAGCACTGCTGCACACTGATCGTTTGGACACTCAAGGCCAGAGCTGAATCCGTGTATAATTTGTTCATTCCTTTTTCAATACAAAGAAGTAAAAAAAAAAAAAAAGACATGTTTTGTCAATATTCATTCCCCAAAACAGAAGGAAAAAACGACGCGTTTTACGATTTCCAATTTTGTGCATTAATGGAAAATAGAAAAAAACAGATAACAGGCCATTTGGCCATTCATGTACTTTGGATATTGTCATCTGCTGCAAGTTGCGTGACCCCCAAGTAATGTTGAACCGGAAGAGAGATTTCACCTGACTCATGAGAACGTCACTAATTCCTATTGAGACGTGGTTATGAGCACGCTTTCAAACATCATAACTTTCTGAATACCTAAGCGATTTTTCATGTGATTTGTTTTGTTGCTAATGTGGCTACAATACAGGGAAAAAATATCAGTGTTCATTGAATGTTTCTTTACTCAAAAATCTTGCTTTTTAAGGAAATAGTATGCTGAAAAACAGTCCCCAGATAGATCGTTAATGTCACTTGATCAGAAATCTCCAATCAAGTATCAATTTTCACCAAAATGTATGTAGACTTCCAGAGCTGGGCATTTTCCGAAAATTTCCAGGTCCGTTTAATGCCTTCCGCCTGCAGCAGTGGTACTCTTCCGCCATCGTGTATCCGCCTTTTTTTCCGGCCGGCCCAAATAGTAATCGCCTATAGGCTGGGCCATCTAATATTTTAAACAGGTATCCGTTTGAGTTTCTGTCTAGTAACTTGCCTACAAAATTGGCGTCCGTCATAGGCGGATAGACCACAACAACCGCTGCAAATATTAGGATGATCCCCCACAATATTGGGGATTTTCTGGACTTTTAAAGTCTACCTTGCCATATAAGTGCTAACTAAGCTTCAATGAGCTAATCAACAGTTATAAAGTTCAAAATATTGGGGCGATCGTTTCGATAATTTCAGAGGTTGAAGTGTGTGTAAGTATATATGTCTTGTAACAAATACTTACTTTACTAAGTACTTTAAGGTACTTTAGTTAGGTGTCGCCAACAAGTGATGTCGCCTATGTGTAGGTTGCCACCCTGAGTTCCCGCCAGTTGGTGGCCAAACTTCAAAGGAGAAGGATGTATTTTTGCAGTCTCACCGTTTTTGCTGGTCAACAATGTTTGTGACGCAAGGTGAAGTGCGGATGAATCTGCTTTTTCATGTATGATTTAGCGGACCTGCTACCGGGCTTGTTTTTTTTCCATGTGTGTGAATTATCAACGGGCTTTTTTGATATCCCAGCATTGGCGTGGATGTGTACTTTTTCCTGCCTCGTCTTTTCCTCTTCACCACACTAACCCAAAACGTTACAAGTGGCGCCCGAACAACTTTTCCCTGGATTTTTTTTTTCACCGACGAACTGTACAAGTGTACAGGCTGGACTGTTTTTCATCTGCATATTCGCCGTTTTGGATTGGAGCGAACCTCACCGTGTCGTGAGCTGGCGTCAAAGGACCGACACGGAAGGAGGAAAGCAGAGCCTTGGTGGAGCTTTCTAGCATCGCGGGACAAGCAGGAGTGCCGGACCCCATTGCCCCCTGGTTGTTCAGCTCCTTGTCGGACATCGCCGCGGTTCCAGGTCGCCGGTGGGTGTAGGACTCGACGAATCACGGGCTGCTCTTGTATTCATCAGAGCGATCAAGGCTGCGCCTTTCTACAGCATGAACCGAGCACTCTTCCCGCGGCTTGAGGCGCGCTTCATTGGCGAGGCACCCGCTTTCGGGTGTCCGTATCTGACAGTGATTTTTGGTGGATCTTTGTGATCTGTGAGTACCGCCTATCTTCCACATATTGTTGGAGGTACACTACTCACAGTAACTGAGTTACATTTCACTCGTTTTGGGAGACTTTCCATTTAACTGTGTACACTCAAAAAAAACACAAAAAAACTGTATTCGGTATCTATTTTGTGCATCGATATTGTGTACAGTAAGTATTCTCTAGTAAGGAATCATATTTGCATTGTCCAATCTTTCCTTATTGCAGAATTTCCTTTTGTAGGAAACGACTACGGTACACGGCCTGTATGAACATGCAAGTATGTTAACAACATACATGTTACATACAACACAAGCAATATAATGCAAAAAAATAAATATTTTCCACAAAAAATGTATTAAACAAAAACTAGTCTATAAAGTACAAGTCTATGAACAAAATACAGTACAGTACAACTAACATGGTCCAAATACTGTTGAAAAAATACTGTAACGCCAAAGCAAATGAGTCTATTTTGAGTTGTTGTGTTGGCTTCATTCTTTGCTGTATGAAAATATTTGTCTGCGTATCATACAGTTTTGTTGCTAATTGCAAGTAACTGTCCCGTTGATCATTACTGGTGTCTGGTGATTCTTGTGCATTCATTTACGCCACTGTACTTCGTCCGTCGAGCCACAAGCAATTTCTTCTGAGCAGGCAAACTGCCGGAATCGTACTGAGCCAGAATCAATTCCTTGTTCTTCAAAGTCTCGTAGAGTTGAGTTTTTCCGACTCCAAGTGTCTCCTGGTTATTTTTTACGCCGTGTCCAGCTTTGCTTAATCGGATGCCTTTCACTCTCTTCCACGGCTATTACCGTTCTTCTTTGTTTGGATGCCATGATCTACAGACGAAAATGTAAATGAATACATTTTAAATATTTCGCAAGTTCAGTAAAACGCATGCCAAAGAAGTAACCTACTTGTCACCATTTTGGTTCCCATGATGGCGAAATGGCCAAAGTTTTTCCGTAGTATCGAGCACGTACTGCTTGAGGTTGCGCTACTGCGGGCTTCGCTATGGGTTCCGGGTTCCGGATACTGGAACTTCCGTTGTTAATGTAATATAGTAGCAGAAAATTTAATGCATACGTTTTTTTTCTGGGTGAGGGAATTTCCGTTTGACAGAGGTCCATAGGTGGGAATACTTACTGTATTTTCTGTTTAGGAGTGCTCTTGTGGGTTTTAGAGACCGGAAAAAATAAAGTAAAAGGCGTCTCACCCAGAGTTGTTGGATGACGAGACTGTCTTTGCCCCTCTACTGTCCCAAATTACTGTAGGCAAATCACCTGTGGACCTTGATTCAAAAGTGAAGATCCTACAGGCTGAGATAGAAATGCTTCAAGTGTGTCTGCATGACTCCCTTGACCTCCAGTGGTGTATGCTGCAGCATTGGCCACATAAATGCAAAGACATGGGTTGTGATAACCCCAATAAACAACCTAAGGTCCCTGTCCCAGTGGCAGTTTCTACACCTAACATATCTAGTCTGCCCAGTGGTAGACCTCATTACCCTGATGTGGAAACTTTAACTCTGTGCTCCCAACTAGACTTTTCGGACCTTAAGAAACTGGTGGCTTCCGGCTGCGTTACACCAAACAAAGCTTGAGCCACCGGTCTTCTCTGGAGATTGGTCAATTCACCCTGAGGAATGGTTGCAGTCTTTTGATGCCTACCGGTCATCCTTCGCCCTATCTGAGGCTCAGATTCTCAGAGAGCTGCCTCGCTTCCAAGGAAAAGAACCAAGGAAACGGCGTCATGTGCTCATCACTCACTTTGTAAATTGGTCAGACTTTTGTGAGTCATTTAGGACTGTTATCTTACCTGCTGACAATCAAGGGCGTGTAATGAGAAACATTCTGGACTACGTCCAAAGTCCAGACGAACCACTTCCCACGTCCACCTTCGGAACTAGAAGAAGTTGAGCTGATATGTAAGCATTCTTTGGAGATGTACAGGGTCGCGTTGCACGGGACGCCTTTAAAATCTGCCATTGACCTGATGTTGCGGGCCCATGAACTCCACTCTGTCCTTGGCCCTATCATCCCACAGCCGATTCGTGTTCAGGCGAAGAATAAACCTGACAGGGTAATATACTGTTTCAAATGTTTGATGCCGGGCTTCACGTCTCGTACTTGCCCTAACTGCTCTTCAACAACACGGGTTCAAGCACGTTTCCTGGAATGGACTGGGGAGTCTTCGCATATACCTCCTCCAGTTCATACCACTGACATGTTTCCTGTGGGAAGGGACGGTGAGTTTCAGGTGGCAGAGACAGCATCGGTTGATAGAAGGCAGGGAAACATGCGTGGGGGGAGGTCAATTTGCAGGAGCAACCCTCCCCCCGGAGTCGAATGCAGCTTCTCTCATTTCAATCTCCTCCAGTGGACCAGCCCATGCTTGGTCATGTGGAGGATGATACTTCAGACTCTTCTTGGAATACTCCTCCTAAGGTGAAAGTCAACTTTAAAGGGGGTAGCTCTGGACGCCAGGCTTGACATAGGTGCCTCGCCTTCGGCTGTGAGAGCAGAGTTAGTCCCTGGACATGTTCAGATTCCATCCATGTCTAAATCGTGGGCTGGGTCACCACTCCGGCTTGTAAACAATGCTCCTGTAACCCTTTGGGCACGACTTGGCTAACCTTCGGCTTCATGGGTGAAGGTTTTTGCCACTGATTTTCCTGTCAATGGCCTTACTTCTCCACCGATTCTTGGTATTGATTTCATGAAATGTGCTTCAATTACCATTCATGTTCCGACGAGAATGGTGACTATGGATTAGAGGGTAAACTATTTTGATGAGCTGGATGATGACTCGTCCATTGACTCGTTTGCAACACCAAGTGGGCATTAGTGGATGCGCTCTAGAGTGGTTTGGATCCTATCTAGCTGGCAGGACTTTTTCTGTTAGCCTAGGTTCCACTGAGTCCCGCTCTGCCCCTCTATCGTATGGCGTTCCACAGGGTTCTATTTTGGGACCGTTGCTTTTCTCATTTTATTTGTTGCCCCTGGGTTCCATCCTTAAAAAACACAGCATTTCCTTCCACTGCTATGCAGATGACTGTCAAATCTATATCCCGCTGAGCAAAAAAGACACACTCTCAATAAGACCACTTTTGTCCTGCCTAGCGGACATCAAAGGCTGGATGTCACTGAATTTAATGAATGAATGAATGAATGAATGAATGAATGGTTTATTTCAGTTGTACGCATAATACAGAAAAGAAATATACACAAATCATTTCAAATATCAATTGACAACCAAAAAAAGGAATAGGCTGAAACACCAGGTTTATTATTGCCTATCCTATACTGTCCCATGAATCACCTAGAATTTCAATCCATCCATCCATTATCGATACAGCTTATCCTCACAAGGGTCACGGGGAGTGTTGGATCCTATCCCAGCAGTCTTCGGGCAGTAGGCGGGTGACACCCTGAATTGGTTGCCAGCCAATCGCAGGGCACACAGAGACAAACAAACATCCGCACTCACAATCACACCTAGGGCCAATTTAGAGTGTCCAATTCACCTACCAAGCATGTTTTTGGAATGTGGGAGGAAACCAGAGTACCCGGAGAAAACCTACGCAGGCACAGGGAGAACATGTAAACTCCACACAGGGATACCGGGGCCGGGATCGAACCCACGACCTCTGAACTGTGAGGCGGACGTGCTAACCAGTCGAGCACCGTGCCGCCATCAGCAAAAATGACAAATTTTAATATATTTGAGAGAGTGGTAATATCATTTAAGTAAATCATAAACAATTTTGGTCCTAATACTGATCCCTGTGGAATACCACAGGCTACTCTTTTCAGGTGTAATTCAGTATTATTGATTTTTACATATTGAAACCTATTACTTAAAAAACTGCATAACCATTTCAATGCTACACCTCTTATGCCATATTGTTCACATTTCTGCAGAAGTAATGAGTGATCAATAGTGTCAAATGCTTTGCGTAAATCAATAAATACACCCACAGCATATTGTTTTTTATCAATTGCAGTAGCTATGTTTTCTTCAAATTCCATCACTGCTAGAGATGTTGATCGCTTGTTTCTGAAGCCATACTGGTGGTCATTTAGTAACTCATATTTTTCAACAAAGGCATCTACAAGGTCTTTCTACAAAACGTTTTTCAAATATTTTAGAAAACCGAGGTAACAAAGAAACAGGTCTGTAATTTGCCACAATATGCTTATCACCATTTTTATAATTTGTTATCATTTTGCTATTTTCATTTTATCAGGAAAAATACCTGTTAAAAAAGATTTGTTACAAATATAGGTAAATGGTTCAATCACACAATGAATCACTTCTTTTATAAGTGTCATATCAACATTGTCAGTATCAGTTGATTTTTTGTTCTTAAACTTTCTAACAACTTCAAGCACATCACTCGAACAGACTCCTCCAAGAAACATTCATTAATTCATTATCCCTACCGTTTATCTTCACAAGGGTCGCGGGGCATGCTGGAGCCTATCCCAGCTGTCTTTGGGCAGTCAGCGGGGGACACTCTGAATTGGTTGCCAGCCAATCGCAGGGCACACAGAGACAAACATCCGCACTCACAATCACACCTAGGGGCAATTTAGACAGTCCAATCAACTTACCATGCATGTTTTTGGAATGTGGGAGGAAAGCGGAGTACCCGGAGGAAACCCACGCAGGCACGGGGAGAACATGCAAACTCCACACAGGGAGGCCGGAGCCGGGATCGAACCCACGACCTCTGAACTGTGAGGCGGACGTGCTAACCAGTCGACCACCGTGCCGCCTTCCAAGAAACATAGCATTACAATTATTAAAAACACAATCAAACTTTGTAACTTCATCTTTCGGCAAGTCAATTGAACTTGCCAAACTCAGACCTATATTGACAAAAAAAATCATTAAATTTCTTAACAATCTCCACTTACGTTTTTCCGGTTCCAGCGCCGGCCGAGTGGCAGCCAGCTACAGTAGCTCCGGCTCATCGGTGAGCCTTTTCGTGTGTATTTGTTCCTTACTATTACTCTACCTCACACCTTTTTCATATAGTTGATAGTCGTAACTTGCGTAGCAATGGACACCCAAACTGCGGTATTCTTGCTGCTGCTGGTGGTTATTTTTTGCGCGATCGTGTCCGGCGACTTGGCTCGGAGCCGCACCCCCATTGTTTACAGCCGGAATCAGCTGTTAGCACTCCGTGCTAACCCTGTGCCGGCTCCCGGGGCGAGACCCGATATCCCCCGTGAGCTGAGGAGGAAGAGACGGGGATCTCAACATAAACTTCTTGCCAATCATGATTAATACGTTCCACTTTTAAAGCCATAATTACTTCTGGTGATTTTACTCTGCTTAATTTATAAATCTGTTTTTCCATTTTTTACATTAATTTATCATCCATTTCTAACAAAGCAAAAACTGGTAAATGGTCACTTACATCAGTCACTAATAATCCACTTTGTATCTTCCCATCAATTACGTTTACAAAAATATTATCAATCAAAGTTGCACTCTCCTTAGTTATTCTGCTAGGTTTTGAAATTAATGGATAAAAACTCAAACTAAACATAGTATTAATAAATTCTGCAGTCTTTGTATGATTATTAGATTTCAACAAATCAATATTGAAATCACCACAAACAAAAATCACCTTGTCATTGTGTTTTTCATATAATTCAGAAATCTTCACATTAAATTGATCAATGCAGGACCCAGGTGTTCTATAAACACAACTAATTATCATATTTTTTGCTCTTTTAGTCATAATTTCAATCGTAACACATTCTATTAAATTGTAAAAACAGTTGTCAATCCGCCAATAATACTGCATTTAAACTCAGACATCACAAACAAAGCAACACCCCCACCACTTTTGTTAATCCTGTTTTGCACAAACATTTCACAGCCATCTAATCCATCCTACAATTCTTTATCATCACTCAGCCAAGTCTCTGAAACTGCAATTACATCTAATTTTTGCAGAAATTGCTGAAGATAATCTTTTATTTTTGAAAAGTTACTATAAAGACTCCTGCTGTTAATATGGATAATTGAAAACCCCTTTGTTTCAAAACTGAAATTTTCCTTAGAATAATACCCACAATTCAAATTAATATTCTGATAGAAGTGGGTCTCTAGATCAATGTCATTTTCTACTTCGTAAATCTTATGTTCTTGAAAACCAAAAGATGTGAAATCTGTATGTTCACACATTCTCTTTCTAGCTAATTTAAAATAAATTTACCACTTAGAAATGATTTTATCTAATCATCTCAACAGAAAAAGAAACTCAACATTTCCATACAACTCCTCTTCTTCAACATAATCTTCATTTCATTTATATCGATCCAGATCCGTAATATCTCTAATAGCTATAACTTTAGCCTGTTCTGGTGTTCCATTCAGTCTTATCATTACTTTACAGTTTCTTGTCCAAGTGTCTTGAATGCGTTTCTCCTTCTTCAGAATTCTTGCTTGTCGTGCAATTTCCGCATTTCTCCTTGTGAGATGTTCATTGAAATAAACTCCTGTGGCCTTAAGTTTTCTTGCAAGTTTTAACACCTCAATTTTATGCTTTCTACTCACAAAGCGGATGATGATGTTTGATTTGTTGTTGTATTTTAATGGTAAGGTGTGGCAGGCAGCTATATTGTTACTGTCTAAAGGAATGTCTTTTTTGTTGAAAAACGTTATTACTTGCTGCTCAAGTGAATGCAGTTCACCTCTTGGTGCATCCTCCCCATGCTTGTCGCCTGCTGTGATCCGAGCATAGGTGCGGTGGGTTGTCTCAAGGCCAGAAATAACCAGGTCATCCATTCTTGTGTGTTGTTCCAAATCATCCACTCTTCTTTCCAGATCTTCAATCTTCTTGTCCCTCTCTTTGATCACAACTTTCAATTGTCGCACTTCCTCATTTAGCTCAAGGAGGCTCACCTGTTGTTTCACCACTTTGATAAGTTCCTCTGACATGAAACTCAGAGACTTCTTCACTTCTTCCATGTCCTCTGTCAACTTCTTTGTTGCCATGCTGTCTGCCGATCACAAAAAAAAACAAAAAAGAACAAAAAATTCCTCTAGAAAACGCAGAGAAAAAGAAAAAAAAACACTGTCCCACTGAGACTCCAGGTAATTCAGTTTTACTGGTTGTCAAGCACATGTCCTGAAAAGTGCTCAAATCTTCAAAAATAGCAGAAATAATCCTGCAGATTGAAGCTTTACTTTCTTGCAAAGTTAAACAACTTTCCAAGGAGCCGGGATATCAAATTCTGTTCATGATATTTGACAGATTGGGAGACCTCACAGCACAGCTTCCAACCAGCAGCCATCTCACTTCTGGAGGAGAGAATTTCCTAAATTTCAATCGGTCCCAGTGGCTTGTCTACATCCCACCTTGTTGACCTGGACCCCTGGCTTCATATCTAAAGACAACAGTCTTAAACTTGGGTTTTAAAATGGACAGTGATCTTAAATTGGACCAGCAAATCAGCGCTGTTGTCGATCTTCTTTCACCTTAGCCAGCTGGCTAAGGTAAAGCCCCTCCTTTCCCATCAGCACTTAGAAACAGTCATCCAGGCCTTTGTTATATCTCGGCTAGATTACTGTAATGTACTTTATTTTGGAGTCAGCCAGTCCTCTCTCAAACATCTCCAGTAGGTCCAAAATGCTGCTGCCCCCCTAATAACTGGAGCTCGGAAGATCGAGCACATAACACCAATTCTGGCCTCCCTTCACTGGCTCCCAGTGCATTTTAGGGTTCAATTTAAGATTCTCCTATTTGTCTATAAATCATTAAATGGCCTCGCCCCGGTGTACCACTCTGAGCTCCTCCACTCCTACGTACCTTCCCGCAGCCTCAGGTCTGCGGATTAGGCGCTGCTCGAGGTGTCGAGGACCAAGCGGAGCCTCAGAGGGCATCGAGCCTTTTCGACCACTGGTCCTTCCCTTTGGAATGACCTCCCATTGGATGTTAGACAAGCCCCCTCTCTGTCCATTTTTAAAACCCGGTTGAAGACACATTTCTATTCTCTGGCTTTTGATCAGACCTGAAATCTTTGGCTCTTCTCCAGGTGTCAATTGTGTTTTATGTTAATTTATTGGTTTTATTTGTTCATACATGTTTTATTCATATCTTATATATTATTTATATCTATATTTATTAATACTTGTGTATTACAGCCTTTTATTGTCTTTATTTATTGTCTACTGTTTGTCAAGGGCTTTGTTACAGCTCTAGCTGTTATGAAATGTGCTATATAAATAAATTTGATGACTCGCCCTTTCCCCTTAATAGTAAAGTGGAGCAAGCTGAGTTGGTCGGGGATGAAAAGGATCAGTTGTTGGGACTGCTCGAGGGCTACAAAGATATGTTTGATGGGCACTTGGGTCATACTTCACTGGCTGTGCATGTCATTAACACTGGGGATGCAAAGCCTGTCAACCTTCCTCCTTACTGCACCTCTCCTGCTAAGAAACAGGTCATCGAAGACCAGGTGCAAAATATGTTACAAGAGGGAATCATTGAGCCAGCTACAGGGCCCTGGGCGGCGCCTGTGGTCATTGTGAACAACCCCTCCCGGGACCCTCGGTTCTGTGTGGACTTCCGGTGCCTCAACCAGTTGACTGTGAAAGACTCCTACCCTCTGCCACGGGTAGATGAGTCACTTGACTTCCTGGCAAGGGGTACATTTCTCACCACTCTTGATTTCGTACGTGGTTATTGGCAAGTGGAGGTTACTGAGGAGTCCAGGCCTAAGACAGCTTTCGTGACACACTGTTGCCTGTTTCAGTTCAGAGTTCTCCCTTTCATCCGTGCAATGCGCCAGCCACTTCTCAGAGGCTCATGAACTCTGTCCTTGCCGGTCTCATATACAAGACCTGTGCCGTGTGTATCGATGATATAGTCATAGCATCGCTCACATTCGAACATTTGGTGGATTTGGAGGAAGTCCGAACCAGATTGAAGTCAGACGGTCTTTCTTTGAAACTCCGTAAATGCCAGTTTTGTCTCAGTGAGTTGACTTTATGGGGTTCTGTGTCATACCTTCAGGCACACATCCTGACCCGAGTAAGTGAAAGCGGTGACCGAATTCAAGGTACCCTCCACTGCGAAGCAGGTGCGACAGTTTCTGGGTCTGATGGGCTACTACGGTCGTTTCGTGCAGGACTATACCAAACATGCTGAGCCGCTTTTTGCCTTGACGAAAAAGGATGTCAAATTCAATTGGGACAGCAGATGTCAAGCAGCCATGGATCTATTAATGGATCGTATCACTTCAGCACCCGTCTTGAGGTTTCCTGATGTCTCTTGCCCACTTTTCATACACAGGGATGCTTGTGAAGCTGGCCTTGGAGCATCATTAATGCAGAAAGATGGGGAGGGTAGAGATGTGGCACTAGCGTTTGCTAGCAGTGCTATTCATAGGGCGGAAAAGTCATATTCAACTCCTGAAAAGGAGTGTCTTGCTCTCATATGAGCTTTGGAGCACTTTAGGCCATACATTGAGGGACTCCAAATTACGGTATACACCGATCACAGCAGCCTCAGATGGCTGATGTCTCGTCCCAACCCTTCTGGCAGGGTAGCTCTTTGGTCACTTTGTTTTCAGGATTTTGATTTTGAAGTTATTCATAAGCCTGGGGAGCGTAACACAGTGCCAGATGCTTTGTCACGAAATACCCTACTCGCTAATGATGACCCTTCGGATCTTTTACCATCACATGCTGCGATTGGAAGTCTGGATATTCGCACACTGCCTCCAGTGGTAGTGGAAGACCGCTCCCAAGTGCAGCAATTTCAGCTGGAAGATCCTGTGACTGCAGAATTGCTCCATCAATTTGAAAATGGTCAGCATACAGGGGGCATCAACTAGGATTCCCTGCAGTATGTTGTGCTAGATGGTCTTCTCTATTTTCATGATCCAAAAAATAGGTGTGGCCTACATCAACTTAAACATTTAAAGCTCGACCTCTCTGCTTGAACACTATCATGATCACCCCACGGCTGGCCACATGGGCTTTGCGAAAACGCAGGCGCGGCTACGCCTGAGGTTCTTTTGGCCGAACATGGCCTCTTGTGTGAAGACTTACGTGGCTTCTTGCACTGTGTGCCTGACCATCAAGCCTAGCAATAGGAAGCCAGCGGGATTTATGGTCCCAATTTGCCCACAGAGTCCTTGGGTGTATGCTGGTGTGGACTATATCTGTCCTTTGCCCCGTAATGGTAATGTGTACTGTATTTTCCGGACTATAAGTCACTCTAGCGGACCCAGCCAGACTATGGTGAAGCGTACTGATGGTCCACAAGAAAGTTTAATTCTTTGATTCTTTATTGATGCCATTTACCTCATGGAGTAAGTAAGAGCTACGGCATGAAAAAAAAAAAAAACAATAATAAACATAAATGAGAAACATTAAAAGTAGACAAACACTCACTCAACAAAACTTCAGTAGCACATTTAAAAACACCAGTTACAACCGGAATCTAGCAGCACTAGCTATGATGCAATTCTGATCACCTGCAAGAGGCTATCATTAGCGTAGCCGCAAAATCAATAACAAAAAGGCACCTGAAACACATCACAAAAAAGAATAATAAAGCAAATCAAACAGCACAAATACCTTGTTCCCATTCCAGCCAGGTGCTTTCATCCATATGTACGTCCTTAACCTCGCAGCAACGAAGAACAATTACTATACAATCAGCATCGTATCAAGTAAATGACCTCCCCTTTTTCCCTTTTCATAGACGCATTTCCTTAAAGCCGAGACATCGCTTGTGGATCAGCACTTCCTGAGTTACCGGAAGAGCAAAAAAATAAAAGCACACAGTTGAAGAATCACAAAGTAATGGCAAGAACAGGATTTTGACAGTTAAAAACAAAAAACTTGTCAAAAGTGGTAAACGAACATTTATGAGTCCTTTACACTCCCACCAAATCATGAGTAAATAATGGAAGGGTATGCAGTTTACATTAAGTATGAATGATTTCTGACTGAAAATGAAATTACCTTTATGAAATAACAATTGAATAATCACAAAGCAATGGTGAGAACAGGATTTTGACAGTTAAAAACAAAAAACTTGTCAAAAGTGGTAAACGAACATTTATGAGTCCTTTACACTCCCACCAAATCATGAGTAAATAATGGAAGGGTATGCAGTTTACATTAAGTATGAATGATTTCTGACTGAAAATGAAATTACCTTTATGAAATTATTTAGATAAAGAAATATAGTCAATTAAGAAAATGACTGAGTCTAATCAGTTTCTAAATGTAAAACTTGCTTCTGGACTGAGCGCTCCATTTCAGACATCTTGTGGATGGGTCCCCCTTTCTTTTCCAGCTCCTGGTTTTGTGAAGAAATGGGCAAAAACAGTCCATTCCGCAGAAAGTGAAAGGTGGTGATGGTTCTTCACGTTCAGAAGGCAGATCAGACATCCTTTGCTCCGCCGTTGGCTTCCGGTGCCGTCTACAGGTGATGCACTAATAAATGTATGACGCTACTGCCTTGTTGATCCCTGGAATCCAGTAGCCATTGGACCTTATCTCATTCATAGTGAGGCCTTTGCCTTGATGTTTCGTCGTTTTGTGGTAATGACCAATAATCATCTTTGTACTGTGATGATCTCTTGGGATAATTGCTGGATGCTTGATGTAGTTGGAAAGAAAGGAGTTACACAACCTTCCTCCCACCCTGAGGACACCATCCTCGTCAAGAAACTGATCAAGAGAGTACAGTGGACTGTGAGATGGAAGAGAATTTCCTTTGCTTAACAATTTAAACTCTGCTTGATATACACCTTTCTGGAGGTTTTTAACTATGCAACATTCTGCTTGTGTAAGTTCTGTTACAGTGGTAAGGTTATCTGATTTGTTGTTGCTGATGCGTCGCAAAATGTGTGTTTGTGTAATTGCTCGAGTAGCCTGTGACCAGGACGCAAACTTGGACGAACGATCAATCAGGCTTCCGTGTTCTATAGTTCTTGTGGTGTTCGGTACTATAGGCCTGTTTTTAAAGGGAAGAGACATTTCATATGTATTTCCATATTCCCTTCTCCAGTTTGTTAAAGAAAATTACATCATTTTGTGACACCTTTTTGATGTCTTCATTGAAGTCCGTCCTTGAAGTCACATTTCTGTACATGAATAGCATCAGCAGGTGTTACTGGAGGCAGCTCCTTTTCAAATATTCTGTGACACAGATTGCTTACGCTTAGTGAACCATGGCTTTGAGATGATCACCCTACGATGCTCCATCCTTGATCCGTTCGTACAGCGAGGGGTTCCTCAACACCTCCTAAAATGACTTGCCTTGGCGCCATGGCTCTAGAGCAGTTGTAGCCAATCAGAAGTGCTACCTCACAGTCTTTCATTGGTTGAAGCTCATCTGATATTTCTCTAAGATGACTCCATTGCTTAGCAGTCTCACAAGTAGGAATGTGAGCACGATTCGACGGTATGCAGTCCTTTGTGTAAGTAACTGGAAGAGTAACCAGAATGGCAGAGCTATATCCTCTCACACGAAGGCCAAAAACAGTTTCACTTGGAACGACTGTGTTTGTTCCACTCATGGTTGTCAATTTCAACTTCACTGGGTTCCTTTCAGCATTGAGGCTGTCACTCACTTCTTGGTTGATAAATGTAGTATCACTTTGGGTGTCCAGCATGGCGTATACAAGTTTTTCCACAGATGGATCGGTTTTAGATGACACCCACACTGGCATCACCATTGATGTGCAGGACACACCCTCACTAGTAACACTGAGTGATGTTGCAGCAGCATCATGATTTGAACCTATCTCTGAGGAAGACCTTTCCTTTTTATAGTTGTAATCGTGAAGGACTGTAGGGTGTTTCCCCTTGCAGTTGTCGCAGACGTGGCGATGATGACACTCCTTTGCACCATGGCCATATTTTAAGCATCCATAGCAGAGTTTCCTTTCTTTTATGTAGTTACGTGGCTCTGACAGTGACATCTCTACGAACTTAGGACATGCATGGAGCTGGTGCTTAGCATCCTGACAAAGAATGCATGTAGACTCAGACTTTCTCTGCTCTGACTTCAGGATTACATTTGTATTCACGTGAGTTGTGTGGACACTGGCCGTGTTTCTCCTTATATCTCTAGTACCTCTTTTCTAAGTGTTCGAGTCTGATGAACGAAGTGCATGTAGGGTGTAGGGATGTAATTGGATTGCAGGCAATCTCGGCTTCGGTTGACACAAACAATGCAAATTCCTTGAAACTTGGGGATTCTTGCTTTTCGTTCAGGCTTTATGTGACTTGACGATTCCAGCGCGATGCTGCCCATTCTGGTAGCTTGTGGACAAGCTTCTGGTTCTCCTCACGATTATTTAATATGTCAAGGCCCTCAATGTGAGGCTTGACGTCTTGACAGGCATTCAGAAAGTCTGAGAAGTTTCTGAGTCCCTCAGCATCCTTAGGGAGAATCTTGGGCCAATTAGCTAATTTCACTCTGAATGCCCTCTCTGGATACTGAATGGCTGACCAAAGCGATGGTTTAATTTGTTCCAGCATCCTGGTAGGCTTCATTATCATTTCGGAAGAAGGTTCCATTAAGGACCTGAAGTGCTGGTCCACCAACATATTTCTTGAGATAGTAGATTTTTCAGCAGGAGTGATAGCTCTTTGGTCAATGAGTGAGGAAAATGCTGCCTTCCATTCTGTTAATTGCATCGGGTCACCATTGAAGACGAATGGCTCTGGCACAGGGAGCCTATTCAAAGCAAAGCTTTCTTGAAAGAGCTGAGTGAGAGAGGAAATGTCTGTATGAGTGGACGTTGCAACAGGTAATGGTGAGACTACAGTTGTAGGCGGCTTTTCGGCCTCTTTGTCCTTTTCATTACTAATGCAGTCAAGAGCTTTATGTTCCGTTTCCTTATTGTATACGTTCAGCTTGGCCATAGCTACTAGAACTTCCTTCTCTGCCTGCAGACGATTCAACTCATGCCTTTGTTCCTCTAGAGCTCTTCGTTGTTGCTCTTCTAAATTCTTTCTCACTTCCCTTTGTTTTTCTTCTGCAATCATCATCTCATAATTGGTCTCCTTTGCTGCTAGTTCAGCTGCTGCCTCTGCACGTTTAACTGCAATAGATGAAGCCACAGAGGGGCCATCAGACTTACTGCAACTGGTAAAGGAAGCAATAGATCCATAAACAGACCTTGCATAGTCACGGTGTAGTAGTTCATGGAGATGTAGTTTCTCCTGCTCACCATTGAAGTCCTCTTCATCATTCACTGCTCTATTGAGGGCAATGATGATGATTTCTGTGGTAACTGATTCACAAGTATCAACTCGTCTTCTTACATCAGTGGATGGTGAGGAAAGATCTTTAATTCCAAAATATGTGTCCATTATATCATCCTTGGACTTCTTAAGATCTTCAATGAGTGTCCAGAGCCCATCCTCTGTCATGTGTGACTTGAGTTGATTTCTTGCTTTACGTACAATGAGCTTCCATTTTTCATACATGGAGAGCAGCCTTTTCTCCCTTTTCCTAGCCTCTTCCATTTGTAGCACATGCATTTTCTCTGTAGGATTCCGTGCACGCTCAGATCATCGAGGACCAGCAGGTGGGCCACCTGGATTATCGGACTGACCTTTGCTCATTTCCTTTATTTCCTTCAGGTGTGCTCCCTCTGGTGCACCCGCAGCTGTTTGGTGCTTTCTCTGGAGATCGGGAACTATCTATCTGCTCTGTTTCCTTACTGTTACCTGACTTTGACATTACTGATTTAATTTCTGAATTATCAAATCAGATTAAAATATGTTCTCAGTAGATACCAAACCTCACAATAAACACCGCTAATTTATATTAAACATAAGCATACATTAAGCACAGTTGCATTAAGGTGCAAGTTTTCAAATGATTAATGTTCAAGGCAGTGCACAATAAACCCAATTTTCAAAATAACTGCAGTGCAAAACACAGAATATTAGAGTACAAGTAATGAATCACAAATCTACACACATCTAAAATCTCACACAGACAGAGGTAAATACCATATTAAATATAATTTTCAACTTGAAATGTCACGAAAACTTGAGTCCAAAAATGTAAAATGTCTTTAAATAGAAAGGGCACACAAACAGGCTCTTATTATGCAGAAATATGTAGTCTGTATCCTTTGATGTAGTTGCCAGGATGTTTGTAATGTTCAGTGCTCATATTGAAGAGGCTGTCCATGTGTTGTCCAGTATTAATGTACATGAACGTGATTGTACTTGACCATTGCACCGAGTTGATGAGTCTGTCGCCCAGTTTGCCGAAATGGATCACTAGTTGATATGCTGAATCATGCGTTTATTGATAACAGGGATGAAGTGTCAATCCTCTGTAATGGCCCGTCACGGGAGCAACAAGTCGTCAGATTGGTGTGGATCAAGCTCTTACTGTAGCGGACCCAGCCAGACAATGGTGAAGTGTACTGATGGTCCACAAGAAAGTTTGATTCTTTGATTCTTTATTGATGCCGTTTTCCTCATGGACACACCGTAAGAGCTACGGCATGAAAAAAAAAAACAAAAAAAAAAACAATAATAAACATGAAGGAGAAACATTAAAAGTAGACAAACAGTCACTCAACAAAACTTCAGTCGCACATTTAAAAACACGAGTTACAACCGGAATCTAGCAGCACTAGCTATGACGCAATTCTGATCACCTGTGAGAGGCTATCATTTGTGTAGCCTCGAAACCAATAACAAAAAGGCACCCTAAAAACACATCATGAAAAAGAATACTGAAGCAAATCAAACAACATAAATACCTTGTTCCCATTCCATCCAGGTGCTTTCATCCATATATAAGTCCTTAACCTCGAACAGCAACGAAGAACAATTACTATACAATCAGCATCGTCTCAAGTCAATGACCTCCCCTTTTTCCCTTTTTATAGACGCATTTCCTTAAAGCCAAGACATCGCTTGTGGATCAGCACTTCCTGAGTTACTGGATGAGCGCCAAAATAAAAGCACGCAGTTAAGAATCATAAAGTAATGGTGAGAACAGGATTTTGACAGTAAAAACAAAAAACTTGTCAAAAGTGTTAAACGAATATTTATGAGTCCTTTACAGTCGTGATTTTTTTCATAGTTTGGCTGGGGGGGCAACTTATACTCTGGAGCGATTTAGGCGTGAAATTATTAACACATATCGGATCCTTTCCTTTTCAAGGTCAGCAAACAATACACCAATACGCGACTAATACTCCAGTGCGACTTATGTGGACTTTCTTCTGTATTATTCATTTTATGGCTGGTGCAACTTGTACTCCGGAGCGACGTATGGTCCGGAAAATACAGTACATCCTTGTCTTTGTGGATTACTTTTCGAAGTGGGTTGAGGTGAGTGCAGACTTCGAAGGAGAAGGATGTGTTTTTGCAGTCTCACCGTTTTTGCTGGTCAACAATCTTTGTGACGCAAGGTGAAGTGCGGATGAATCTGCTTTTTCATGTATGATTTAGCGGGCCTACTACCGGGCTTGTTTTTTTCATGTATGTGACTAAATGACGGGCTTTTTTTGATATCCTAGAATTGGCATGAATGTGTACTTTATTCTGCCTCATCTTTTCTTCTTCACCGCACTAACCCGAAACGTTACAGTCTGGAATAGTTATGCTGTCCTCGGTAAATTTTGTCAGTTGTTTGAAAATTGTAATGTATTATTTTGTTTGGTTTGAGTTTCTTTGCATGTATGTTTAATTGTTAGGGTCTATTTAGAACAGCTGAACCTCATTGGGTGTCTGGAGACACCTGGACTGAAGGACTTCAGTCAATCAAGTGTTGCAAGATGGCCAAATTGGCCAAATGTGACTGAGGGAAGCACACCTTCTTTTCCTTTAAAAATACAGCAGGCCGGATGGATGTGTTGTTGGGAGCTGTGGATGACTATCACTGCTCCGTGACCAGATGAGTGTATATTGGAAGCTGATGAAGGTGGGTGGAAGAAGCTGGAGCTTTTGCCCTAAAGTTGTGAGTTTTCCACTCTTTCACCTTGTGTTGCAAGTTCTCCCAGCATAATACGGCCAATTGGGTGGTCTTTGAGAAGTTGATGGCTCAATGTTTCCCTTTCTGTCATTTAACAGGATAAGCCACTGGACTGTTTCTTTCGGGTCACTTGCGTGTTGGCCCTAATAATTACCCCCACCATTTTAAGAGAATATTGCATGTGCGTACTTTAAGCATGGTGTATTTATGGTTTTATTTGAGGGGGATTTGCGCCTCTGTTACGCAGTTTCGAACCCCCGACATACCCCCGTGATAAGAATTGAGCTTGGACCGCTGACGATCATGACGGAACGTTCGCTAAAAACTACCGTAAAGTTTTAATTTTTATCATAATTGACTTACCTTAACTAGAATGCCATAGTGTAATTTATCCAATCCTGCACTTTAAAACGCTTGTCGTCGTCGTGAAAAGTGAACGTAAAAATGGCCTCTTCTCCTTCTTCTTCCCTCCTTCCCTCCGCCGGCCGGGAGCGCGCTGCGCTCACGACTTATAAACACAGCTGTTGTACTGTATTATCCGATTTTTACAAAACTTTATTAGAGCAAACACATCATTACGAATACGGAGAAGAAAGTATCCGGCTGGACTCTGACTAAATCAACGGCACATTTGAATAGTGGACGAGACTAGCAAGAGGCTGCGAAGATACGCACCCAGTCAGCTCACATATAGTACACAGTGGAAAAAGTAAATCCACTTGTGCCCTCGTTGGTCGAGCTCGCGCTGGGAACCAGTCACCACCTTTTATGAGTGCCTGCGTGTATGTACAAAGTCAACTCATATCTTTGAAGCAATGTGTCTTTCTGCAATACAATACAATACAATACAATACAATACAATACAAAAAATAAGAATATTCCGCTTTCGTAAAACTTTTGACAGGTGTGACGTCACGCGGGAAGTCCCGCCTTAACCACGCCCTTTTATGACATCATATCCGGTTTAAACCCAGCTTCTTTGATGACGTCATTTTGTAGTCCGGAAGTAGAGCCCCTCCCCTAGCCATACACCTTTGCCGACGTCATTTTGTAGTCCATAAGCTCCACCCCTAACCACACACTTTGATGATGTCATGTTGTAGTCCATAAGCCCCATCCCCACCCCTAAACACGCCCAATACCTCATCTAACCACACCCTTTTGTAGTCTGGAAATGCAATTTTACCCCTAACCCCGCCCCGATACCTCACATCCGGTCGACCATTTTACGTTACCATGCTTCGTTTCCGGTTGGCCATTTTACGTTGCCACGCATCGTTTCCTGTTCGCCATTTTGGCACTTCCAAGGCCCACCCCTTTAACACGTCATTTATGATTAACGCCCCCTTCCGGTATGACCAAATATAGACATTATGCTTCCGCCACGTTCAAGACATGCCCAGGCATGTTTTGAACAGTGATGTCACCCCTGGGCATGTACAGACATGTTTTTAGGCTGCCGCCATCTTTTCCGGTCTTTACGGTATGTCCAAATATGGGCATTATGCTTCTGCCTCGTTCAAGGCATGTACAGACATGTTTTTAGGCAGCCGCCATCTTTTCCGGCATGCCCAAATATGGATGGATGAGATCATACTTCCGCCTCGTCCAAGACATCTACAGACATGTTTTCAGACCCTCCTCTCATTTGCAAAGCGCTATCACACACTAAAACAGAAAGTAAAACAGATCTTCCTGAAGGCATCATGATTGAGGGAACATGTATTTCTATTCATAAAGGCTGTGGATCAAACGCTCATCAAAAATCAAGGATTTTTTTGGAAAGAAGACAACACCCGCCCACTGAATCATTGACTCAAACCTGGTCTTTGTCCGCCCCTGCCGCTGGAATATGGGGTTACACATTTACCTATGAAACAGCAGAACTACACCTGTCAAGTCAAGTCAAATTTATTCATACACCTGTACATCATTTTGTATGCTTGGTTAAGTTTTTTAATGACTGAGAATAGCAACCCTTATTGTTCTACTACACTGTGTTAGGACGTTTACCATACAATTATGAAGTACACCTGTACACCATTGTGAATGATTCTTTATGTTTTTTTTTTAATGAGAATAGCAACCATTATTGTTGTAATACAACTAGTTAAGACGTTTCCCATACAATCGTGAAGTGTCCACCTGATTGAATTAATCTTAGCGTCATACCACGTCATCTGCAAATGTACCTATGAAAAAACCTGGACTACACTTGTACACCATTGTGCATGCTCGGTTATGTTTTTTAATGGCTGAGAATAGCAACCCTTATTGTTCTAATACAGCTTGTTAGGACGTTTCCCATACAATCAGGAAGTGTCCACCTGATTGAATTCATCTTAGCGTAATACCACATCATCTACACATGTACCTATGAAACACCTGAACTACACCTGTACACTATTGTGCATGCTTGGTTATGTTTTTTAATTACTGAGCAACACTTATTGTTCTAATACAGCTTGTTAGGGCATCTTTCATACAATTATCAGGTTAGTGTACAATTAAGGCAACATAAATGCGAAAAAGCGCAGGCCTTTTGTCATTTTCTGGCTCGGAGCCTGATGCCTCCTTAAAATGCAGACAGATAGGCCTCACTTAGGTGTCTATGGGCTCCCCAGAAATGTGTGTGCCTATGATAAGTCTTTCAATGAGGTGCTTTGTTCATCAGTGGTAATACTATCGCTTTCACGTTGTTAATTAGGAAGTTAGCCTTGGAAAAATGTGGGGGGTTTAGTCCTATACAGATTTTATCTTGTCAGGATCGGGACAAAGACCAGGTTTGAGTCAATGATTCAGTGGGCGGGTGTTGTCTTCTTTCCAAATAAATCCTTGATTTTTGATGAGCGTTTGATACACAGCCTTTATGAATAGATGTTAGATGAATAGATAGAATACATGTTCCCTCAATCATGATGCCTTCAGGAAGATCTGTTTTACATTCTGTTTTAGTGTGTGGTAGCGCTTTGCAAATGAGGGGAGGGTCTGAAAACATGTCTGTAGATGTCTTGGACGAGGCACAATTAACTATGCCTTTTATTCAAGACATTTTTCCCGTATAATTTACATGCAGCAGTTGCTTATTTTACATCTAATCCCATTCAATTTCACTGAAAAAAAACAGACGCAATACATTATTAAACAGTAAAAGCTTCATTAAAGGTCTGTGATTTTACTGAATTATTCTGCTTATTTTATTAAAACGTTGTTTCATGCAATATAATTTGTAGAATTAATTACGATGTTTTGTTGTGAAATAAACATCTACTTACTATCATTGAATTATTTGACGAAAGTCTTCATTAAATGACTATTACTGGTAAATATGGACATACAGTCAAACTGACAATGTCTAACCAAGATTTTCATCTGTAATGTTTACTGTTAAAACTAAAACCACCAAAAGAAAAATTAATGGGACACAGATAAAAAGTAGACCGCTTCTATACTTGATGATTACATTTAAACTGCCGTGAGTTTTTGTTTGACTTTTACCAGAAATGGGAATAAAACTGTGACCTGTGGTATGCAGCAACTTAAAAAAAATACAATATCAATTTGTCATTTCAAACCCCAATTTTATTGTTTCAAAAAGATATGCAAAATACTTTCAGTTGTTTTTTTTTTTGTAACTATTGCTTTTCCGCTTGAAAAAATCTAACATTTGTAATAAGGACTTTACTAAAAAACAAATACACATGCAACAAGAACATAGTAATGAAATCTTAATGCAAATCTTTTTGTCCATCTCGGGGGGGGGGGGGGTCATTTTGACACTTGGTGTCGACTGAAAATGACATTACAGTTGCTCAGCTAAGAACCAATCATGACTCAGCTTCAGAAAACATGTGAGCTGTGATTGGTTGTTACCTGAGCAACTGGGATGACATTTTCAGTCGACAGAAAGTGACAAAATGGCCACCCCCTGAATTGGCTAAAAAACGGTGGATCTTACTGCTTAACTTATATTCCACAAACGTAATATTAATAAGTATGCCGTGTTTAAGTAACCTTGGATCAAATTGAGGGCTCGGGTTCATGTGTAGACGGCACAGCTGCTCTTCTCCACTTCCATGCCATCTATGTTGATGGAGAAGTATCTAGGAAGGAAGAAAAACAAATAGATGAATAAAATACAGATTGGGAGACACACACAAAGACAGACACAAAAATTCACAAAACACACACATCAACACTGACAGACTGACTCACAGATGCACTAAAACTCTGCACATTCATAAACAATCAAACTAACAACCTTTTAAAGATGTTAATCTAGAATGTTTATCATTAAAGTTTAAAGAATGAACCTACCCCCAAAAAAGTTATATGACTGAGACATCACCCCAGAGGTCAGACCGTGACTTACTTGAGTCCAAATTCAGATGTCGCGCCACTCGTGATCAGATAGGTCTTGGATCAAGGTGAGGACTGTGGGGTTCACGTGTAGACGGGAAGTCCTGTTCTTTTCTACTTTGATGCCCTTCTCAGGATTTATGGAGAAAAAGCACCTTGGGGAAATGGAATAGCAACAGACAAAATGTATTAATGATAAAGTGACTTCCAAAACAACTATAAAATATCACATCAAGCTACTTTTTACTTGTTTGTAGTTAACATTCAATACACAGTAAATGTTGGTTGACGAATCCAAAATGACACACCTCTGCAGGAACTCTAGGGTGGATGCCAGCTTGGATGGATAATGGATGTTGAAATTGAAGTAGCTTCCAAACATCACCGTGTGGAAATAAAACAGGATTGCCCTAAAAAAGAGGGAATCACACACAAATGAAACAAATGGTTATGCACCTGAAACTTTTCTGGGCTCGGACAGTCAGACAGACTCAGACACACATACACAGGATATAGTTCACAACAAAAACAAGAACCAAGAATTCATCCAGACCTAAAAAGAAAACAGACAAACAAAGTGTTAACTTACCACAGACAATGATGGTAGGGGTCAAAGGGAGCTTGTCCATCTGGACTTCCTGTGCCAGACAGGTGTCCTCCACATTAGAAAGCATCATCGCTTCAGTTTCTTCAAAATAGGCCATCAGCAGCAGGACCATTTCTTTTACCTATGAAAACAGGTAACAACCTCAAAAAGTTCCAGTTCTGGATGGCTTGGCCAGAAAGCTTTGGACCCTCATTGACAGTACATGGCTTTGTCAGCGCATCGGACGCTTTGTACTTGAACTGAGTGATTCGTCGATTCAGATGTGTATATGTAAACCACTTATTTTTCTTGATGAAATATTTCAAATATGTCGTGACCCAAACAAGGCGGGAGACACGGCTGACAAACATGAAAGAGATTTCAAAGCATTGAACACAGAGTTTACCTTAATGCCTTTGATGCCCTCCCCATCTCCAGATGCGAGATCATTGATGGCTGAATTGTACGTTTCAGGAGTGCGCTGTGGACCACAGACATTGGGATCATTTTCAAACTCACTTTGTGTAGTTTCACAGTATCTACAAAAATACTTTGAACAATGAAAATTCTCTGTAAACCCCCCAATGACATGTGACCCAAGGTTGTCACCTGCAATGCTCCTTTAATGGTTTTCCCGCCCACAGAGATTCCATTCTCCTCCAGATCTTTCAAATCATCTAACATTTCTGAGAAAATCTTAGCACAGCCAAACCGTTTTAGGTCCTTCTCTCCGCACAACAACACAAGGGACGTCTGTATTTGACCGCACATGAGCAGGCAAATTTGCCACAGATAGACAGCGATGACTTCTTTTTTTTTTTTAGCAGAGCCAATCGGATTCACGATTCCAAATGCATCCTGATACAAAATTAGCTTCAGGCAACCTGGATTTTCAAGGTAGAACTTGTTTGACTTAAAGGTTTGTCCCTATACATATCGTTTATGTTTTCCACCGAACATCCTCTGTGTTTGTGTGACATATGAGCAGTGAAAGATGATTTCTTGGTGAACACGTTTTTACAACCAATTACAGGACATGATATAGTTCGCCCTTCAACTATGTGCCCTTTCAAATGTTGTAGCAGCTCTTTTGCAGTCTGAAAATGGCGCGCGCATAGCGAAACGGCACATTTCAAATCTGTGACAACTGCTCTGCTGTGCGTCGGTTCGTGCACATTGTGTAAGCGGTAGAAATGAGCTTTGAAAGCGGTATACGTGCGAAATTACCGTTAGCAGTCGACGCTAACACACTGGAAAACACAACGTGGTTCATTTCTATGAGCGCGGCAATGCATAACATAGTCTCTCAATGTTAGCAGTGATTTGCTACAAAAATGGCATGTAATCATGTTAAAGCTTGAATGCGCGGTTAAGCTAGCTACTCACAAGGTGCAAAAGACCAGAGTACTATGACTAGTAGCTAAAGTCAGTTATCTTACCGCTCCTTGTCTCTGCTCATCCACGTCGCGGCTCCTCTTTCACCTTGCTGTCCTCTCCTCGTCTTCCACGCTCCTCCGTCGATTTCCGAATTCCCGCCGGTTTTCTGCTACTCCGTTGTCTCGTCTTCCATGCTATTGCGTTGTCTCGCGCTGTCTTAACTGCGACTGTGTCGTGTCTTCTCCCGCGTCGTGTTCGTCCCTATATTTCTACTCTTCACCTCTTTTTGTCGCTAGTTGTAACTTTTTGTGTCTTGCTGCTCCTCGCTAGTATTTCTGCTTTGGGTCAACTGCTCCCGCGTTAAGCAAACACCCTCCAATGACAGAAGAGTTCACAAACGGTGGCGCTCTGTGATTGGTACTTGCAATTTGAAATTCTAACAAGAATGATCGAAATCATCTACACACAGACCTTAATTTACGGCAGAAAAGTGTTTTGTAGGGCGAGGGTAGGCTGTATAAAAAAACCTCCTTTTTCTTGACCAATTATGTATCCTATAGTATGGTGCTGCTTTTTCTAACCACACACTGTATATATAGTGTAAAACTAAACTAACATTACCTGATAAAAAAAATATATATATTGTAACCTTCCTATAATATGATACAAAAATAGGGAACTGATTAACACATAAGAGCTGTCAATATATAGGCAATTTTTTACCATGATTACTACAGTTCTACTAGCTGTAGGTCTCAGTTCTAAACATGTTTATATTGAGTCTCAACTTTTTCATGTTATCATAATTACAAATTTAACTGGAAATCACAATATAGGAATTTGTAAAATGGTATACAATTAATTTCCGTTCTTTAAACCAATCCATATTGTAATTTTAACTGTATTGCATTGGTTCAAGTATTACAAGTTTTTGATGTATATTATACAGTAATATGTCAATTCTACAAGGAAATATGATCATTTTCACATACACTAACTGTAAAAATAACAATTATTAATTGTTCTTTCTTTTACAATATATTGCTTTAAAATATACACTGATTCATTGTTATTCCATTTGCGGATTTTTAATGTCAGGATTTTACGGCATATTAATGTTAATTTCACGGTCATTTTTTACAGTGTACAGAGGAAAAAATACTCTAAGTAAGTGACAGTGCTGCAGTGCTGTAATGAAATGTAAGGGACAGCATTGGATAAAAATAAAACTAGACTAACAGTAGTGGGGAATGTTGAGTATTGCACGGTATTACAGTAGTGGGGAATATTGGGTATTGCACGATATGAGCTCAGGTGCAGGACTGCACAATTGCACTAATGTCCGCCAGTTTGTAGAGACTACACAATGTTCTTGTTAAAGGGTCTGACAGCAGCAGGCAAGAAGGAACGGCGGAATCTCTCCTTTGCACAGCGAGGGTGTAACAATCTGTCACTGAAGGTGCTGTGGAGTGCTGTTAGGGTGCCCTGGAGGGGGTGTTCCGGGTTGCCCAGCATTGATGACAGCTTGGCCAACATCCTCCTATCCCCCACCGAGTCCAAAGAGTCCAGGGAGCAGCCCAGGACAGAGCCGGCCCTCCTGACCAGTTTGTCCAGCCGCTTCTTGTCCCGGGCCGAGACGCCGCCTGCCCAGGTGACCACTCCCTGGAAGATGACCGATGCAACCACCGAGTCATAAAAGTTCCCGAGGAGTGTCCCCTGAACCCCAAAAGACCTCAGTCTCCTGAGTAGGAAGAGTCTGCTCTGACTCTTCCTATAGAGGGCGTCTGTGTTGTCGCACCAGTCCAGTTTATTGTTCAGATGAACACCCAGGTACTTGTAAGTTGAGACTCTCTCAACATCTGTTCCCCAGGTATTCACTGGTGCAGGTGAAGAGTGCTGGCGCCTACCGAAATCCACCACCATTTCTTTGGATTTCCCCGCATTGATCAGGAGGCGGTTCTGCTGGCACCAGTCCACAAAACCCTGAGTAAGTTCTCTGTACTCCCGATCATCTCCGCCTGTGATGAGGCCGACAATCGCAGAGTCGTCAGAGAACTTCTGCAGGTGACAGGTAGGGGTGTTGTAGTTGAAGTCCGAGGTGTAGAGGGCGAACAGGAAGGGAGCCAAGACAGTTCCCTGTGGGGCCCCCGTGCTGCAGAGGAGCACGTCAGACACACAGTCCTGTGTCCTCACATACTGTGGCCGGTTTGTGAGGTAGTCCTGGATCCATGTGGTGAGGTGGTGGGCCACCCCCGCCCGCTCCAGCTTGTCTCCCAGTAGGGTGGGCTGGATGGTGTTGAAAGCACTGGAGAAATCAAAGAACATGATCCTCACAGTGCTCCCCGCCTTCTCCAGGTGGGAGAGTGAAGTGTGGAGGAGGTAGATGATGGCATCATCCACACTGATGCCAGGCTGATAAGCGAACTGGAGTGGGTCTATTGAGGAGCTCACCAGGGGGCGCAGGTGGACAAGGACCAGTCTCTCCAGGGTCTTCATCAGGTGAGACATCAGCGCCACTGGTCTGAAGCTGTTGAGCTCCTTCGGGTGGGGGGTCTTTGGCACCGGGACCAGGCAGGATGTTTTCCATAGCTGGGGGACCCTGCCCAGCTTCAGGCTCAGATTGAACATGTGCTGGACAATTCCACACAGCTGGTCTGCGCAGGATTTGAGGAGCTGGGGGCTGATGCCATCTGGACCAGCTGCCTTCCTCGCCTTCATCTTCTTCAGCTGGTTCCTCACCTGAGATGTTGTGAAGGCCAAGGCTGGGCAGGAGGGAGTGGTGGCTATCTGGTGAAGCTGGGAGCTGGAGGCTGTGGAGAAAAGGGGGGAGGGGGTGACACGCCCAGCAGGAGGAGTAGGTGGAGGCTGCAGCAGGAGAGACTGAGTGGAGGCAGGCATCTGATCGAACCTATTGAAAAAGAGATTCAGCTGATTTGCCCACTGCAGGTCCCCCCCAGTCCGGGTCTTGGGTTGTCCGTGGCCTGAGATGGTCTTCAGGCCCCTCCAGACTACCCTGGCGTTATTCTGCAGCAGCTGCTCCTCCATCCTCTTCCTGTAGGACCTTTTCCCCTCTCTGATCCTCCTCCTCAGCTGGCGCTGCACAGTCCTCCGCTCCTCTATGTTGCCTGACGCAAAAGCCCTCCTCTTCTCCTTCAGGAGAGCTTTTATGTCTGGTGTGATGCAGGGTTTGTTGTTGGAGAAACACCATACTGTCCTGGTGGGTATGGTGTTCTCCATGCAGAAATTTATATAGTCTGTAACAGTGTCCGTTAGACTACTAATGTCTTCCCCGTGAACATCGCTGAATACTTCCCACACAGTTGTGCTGAAGCAGTCCTTTAAGGCCTCCTCGGCCTCTCCAGACCATCTCTGAACCGTGCGGGTCACAGCTGGCTGCCTGCGGACCAGAGGTTTGTACACAGACTGGAGAGCCACCAGGTTGTGATCAGCTTTGCCCAGCGGAGGGAGGGGCAGTGATGTGTATGCCTCCTTGGTGTTGGCATAGAAAAGATCCAGTGTTTTATTGTCTCTGGTGTGGCAGGTGACATACTGTGTGAATGAAGGCAGAGAGGAGGAAGGGGAGGCATGATTGAAGTCACCAGAGATGAGTACCAGGGCATTTGGGTGCTGTGTTTGTAGCCTGCTCACTGCTGCAGTCAACACATCACAGGCTGTGTCGCTGCTGGCAGCTGGTGGGACGTAGACGGTCACCGCGATCACATGACTAAACTCTCGCGGGATGTAGAATGGCCTCATGCCAACAGCTAGCAGCTCAATATCCCTGCTGCAAAGCTGCTCCTTAATCGTGATGTGCCCAGGATTACACCATCTATCGTTCACAAACATAGC